>NC_064561.1:122672363-122988197 GCF_937001465.1 Orcinus orca
AAAAACATCTACCGAGCACCTGCTGTGTACAGAAACACTGGGGAATTCAGGCATTAGAAAAAACTAACAACAAACCCCATCTCTGTCTCCTGGTTAAATGCATTTTAAAGGGTAGAAGGGGTCCATAAGGAGAAAAACCAGGGCAGCAGTTATGCATGATATGAACCGTATGAACATAAGGCCTCTCTGATCTCCGAATTTCTGACAGCAAGTCCTCTGGTTTCTGACAGTGGTCAGAAATGACTTTCTTCAGGAAGGGCACCTGACCTGGCCCTGGAAAGAAGGGTGGAACTTAGACAAAAGAATGACAACATGGGTGGGGTGGGTGTCCTATACAATGGAGCATGGTGTACAGTGAGCTCAGTGAATAATGGGTAAAAGAGCTTGACTAGAATAATGAAAGGTTCACGTAGAGCAGAGAAAGAGATAAGAGACTGGCAAGCTAACCAAAATATGCGTGACTCTGAATGTCAGGAATTTGGAATCTGTTCACAGGACAATGGTAAGCAATGGAGGAGTTTGGTTTGGTGTGTGTATGTTACAGCTAAAGAGTTGGGTATGAAGATGTGCAAAGTAATGCTTTAAAATAGTTTGGGGGACTTCCGTGGTGGTCCAGTGGTTAAGACTTTGCCATCCAATGCAGGGGGTGCAGGTTCGATCCCTGGTCGGGGAGCTAGGATCCCACATGCCGCAGGGCCAAAAAACCAAAACATAAAACAGAAGCAACATTGTAACAAATTCAATAAAGACTTTAAAAATGGTCCACATCATAAAATAGTTTGGGAGCAAGGTATACAAAGGCTACAATGCAAGGAAGACACTGAAGGGGAGCTAAGGATGAAATAGTGAGATGAAACAGTCCATACATCCAAACTATTCAAACTATTGAATAGTTTCAATATTTTCATCCTTGAAATAGTCCAAGGATGAAACAGTGAGATTAAACTAAAGTGGGTGTAGGAGCAACATGAGAAAGCAGTAACCAATGCATGAATGACTCCATAGTTCTTCAGTTCTAAAATTCATATTTAACATTTCTGAATCAGTATGCATTTACTAATCAGTATGTACATATAACACAGTGATGTAGGTATAACTATTATGTCATTTTACAAAGAACCAGAGGCAAAGAACCAGAACTTGCCTAAAGTTAGGTAGCTGGTGAAAGACAGAAGTGAATCCTCCACAGCTTAACTCAAGCTCTTAACCACTACCTTATTTGTCCCTACTCATAACCAGTCTATCATCTTTCCCTTACGTGAATGATACCAATCTTCTGGGTCTAGGAAGACTGAAAATACGATGAAAAATATATACAATGGAATAATACTCAGCCATTTTAAAAAAATGAAATTTTGCCATCTGAACAACATGGATGGACCTGGAGGGTATTATGCTTAGTAAAACAACTCAGAAAAGACAAATACGGTATGATATCACATATATATGGAGTCTAAAAAATAAAACAAAGGAATGAACATAACAACAAAAAAGAAACAGACTCAGAGATATAGAGAACAAACTAGTGGTTACCAGTGGGGAGAGGGCAAGGGGGATGGGAAATAGAGGTAAGGGGATTAAAAGGGACAAAGTATTATGTATAAAGTAAATAAGCTACAAGGATATGCTGTACAGCAAAGGGAACATCGCTAATATTTTACAGTAAATTTTTGTTTTATATATAAATTTATTTATTTATTTTTGGCTGCATTGGGTCTTCATTGCTGTGCGCGGGCTTTCTCTAGTTGTAGTGAGCGGGGGCTTCTCTCGTTGCAGAGCACAGGCTCTAGGTGTGCGGGCTTCAACAGTTGTGGCACACGGGCTCAGTAGTTGTGGCTTGCAGGCTCTAGAGCACAGGCTCAGTAGTTGTGGCACACGGGCTTAGTTGCTCCATGGTCTGTGGGATCTTCTCAGACCAGGGATCGAACCTATGTCCCCTGCACTGGCAGGCAGACTCTTAACCACTGTGCCACCAGGAAAGTCCTACAGCAACTTTAGATGGAGTATAATCTACAAAAATTTTGAATCACTATGTTGTACACCTGAAACTAATATAATATTGAAAATCAATTATAACTCAATAAAAATAAGTTTTTTTTTCTTTCAAGTTTTAGGTCTCATAGCACTTCACATATAGAGTAAAACCTGCTCAAGAGCCAACTCCCAGGCCCTCCAGGGAGCCAGAGACCTTTTAACACACTGTTTACAAAAATCAAGCACCTTGACAGGCTTCACTGTGAGCTGGCACATAATTTCCTTTCACCAAAATAATGCATGTTCAGCTATTGCTAAAGTTAATTCTTGTCCCTTTCTCTCTTAATCCTCCATTTCTTTTTTTTTTTTAATTTTATATTGGAGTATGGTTGATTAACAATGTTGTGTTAGTTTCGGGTGTACAGCAAAGTGATTCAGTTATACATATAGTACAAGTATCTATTCTTCAAATTCTTTTTCCATTTAGGTTATTACAGAGTATTGAGCAGAGTTCCCTGTGCTATACAGTAGATCTTTGTTGGTTATCTATATTAAATACAGCAGTGTGTACATGTCAATCCCAAACTCCCTTTCTCTAACCCTACTTGGCATAACCTTTCATTTTCATTTGGCAATCCCAATACCCAAACTCACATCACCTAATATAAAAGGGAAAAAAAAGGAGGCAGGATTTCCAACTGAAAATATATCAAGAGAGTTAACATCCTTAACTGCCTTCCTCCTCTGCCTAGCCAGAAAAGTAAGATAATTATTTAGTATAGTTATGAGGGGAAGGGGAGTATAATATTAACTATTCAAAGTTATTTACCAATTGTTTGAAATGGGAATAAACAGCATGAGAAACGAGGTAGATTTCAGGTCTTACCTTAAAATACACCAAATTCCCTATTTCTACTGTGGGGGGAAAAAGTATCAGGAAATGTTTAGAGGAGAAAATAAATTTTCTTGAAAGTAAGTTATTATCACACCATCTAAACCAACTCACCCTTAGCTAGCTTAATATAGAACAGAAATTACAACAGATATTTAAACATCAGTGTAACATTTATTCTTCCTGTGGTTACAGGAAAATTATTTTTATGAGTCTGTATAAGAAAGACATATGCATTCTGTCTCACATTAGAGTTTTATGTATCATACATGCACAAATTTAAATTCACCTCCTCTGGGATTACAATGTTCTCCAATGACAGACAACATGGTTGGTTACAGTATATGAACATAATCAAGGTTTTCCAAAAACAGTCATCAGCCAAACACTGTTAATGTTTCTGTCCAATGATGAGACATTAACCATGTACTTCAATTTGACAAAGGCCCAAAAAAAGTCATCAGCCAGACACTGTTAATGTTTCTGTCCAATGATGAGACATTAACCATGTATTTCAATTTGACAAAGGCTAAGTTTATCAGTTAGCCTTATTCCCTTTCTACAGGGGTGAAGATAGTCTAGTGGTTAAGAAAACCAGCTGGAATCAGGCATGGATTTGAATCTGGTTCTCTTACACAGATATGTTATCTTAGGCAAGTTTATCTAATCACTTTGAACCTGTTTCCTCTATTGTAAAATCCCTACCTGTTAGGTTGATATGAAGATTAATATTAATAAGAGTTAACATTTATCAAGTGTTTATTGAGTAAATGGCACTGTTCTAAGTACCTTACATAAATGCTACTTTTAAATCACTCTATGAGGCAGCAGTATTATTCTCCTCACTTTACAGATGAGGAAGCTAAGGCACTGAGAGAATTAGGTGGGCCCAAATACATAAAGCTATTAAGTGGAGAAGCAGGGCTCAAACTCACTTGAACCCTACCTCTTAACTCCTATCAACATGCTAACTTAATGTATCAATATTTAAATACGTCTGCACAGTGCTTGACCCACAGGAAGCATTCAATAAAAATTAGTTATTGTGATCATTAAAAACTAGAGCCTCAGGACTTTCCTGGTCGCACAGTGGTTGAGAATCTGCCTGCCAACGCAGGGAACACAGGTTCGAGCCCTGGTCCGGGAAGATCCCACATGCCGCAGAGCAACCAAGACCGTGTGCCACAACTACTGACCCTGCGTGCTCAACTACTGAGCACATGTGCTGCAACTACTGAAGCCCACCCGCCTAGAGCCCGTGCTCCACAACGAGAAGCCACCAGAATGAGAAGCCCATAGAGGGCAACGAAGAGTAGCCCCTGCTCGCCGCAACAAGAGAAAGCCCGTGCACAGCAACGAAAACCCAACGCAGCCAAACAAATACATTAACTAATGAATCAATTAAAAAAAAAACTACAAAAAAAACCTAGAGCCTCACATACGTCTCTACATATTGGTTGCCCCAGTTATTACCCTGTTAAGAGTCAGTAAAGACGGGACAGACTCAGATAGCAAGGTGAAGAGGAAGAATGGCTTTCAGAAATAATTTTAGTAATTAAACGGTTTTGTAAGTGTAACTTCAGCAAGTTATCAAAAAAATAATGGGAAAGCAGTTTTAACAATAAAGTCCATAGGGAAAAGCACACACACACAAAAAACCCTCAAGTAATGATAATGAACAAAGTGAGGACTAGAAAACGAGTAAAAAAAAAACAGGCAGAAACACCACTCCTGCCTGCTTCAGTGCCCTCGTGTACTCAAAAATGAATCAGAGCTTTTTCAAAGCCTGAAGAAACTCTAGCAACATTAGAAGTGCTATGTCTTAGACAGTCACCTTACTGCAGAGGGACCCAAACCTGGATACAAGCACATAAAACAAGTGGCTCAGGTCCCAACAGTTGCCACACTGTGTTTGTAAACTGCCCTGGATCCTTATGGAAAAGAAGACTGTAATTTCATTCTGCAAACATGAAATTAACGCCCACAGAGGGTAAGTGACAGCATAAGGTCAAGCAACTAGTATCACAACTAGGACAAAAACACAGATTTTCCTGAGCCATGTTCAATAAATTTTCTTTCCACTAAGCATTAATTAAGATAGTGTAGTGAGACATTTCTTAAAAAGTACCCTACCCCAACTAATTGTTAGCAGCAGGATGACTTGGTAACCAATTTTAATTAAAATTTTTTTCCTGAAGAAAATGATCATTCTTGTTTATCACTGTATTCTCCCTGTGCCTATATTACTTCATTGCACTAATAACATTTGTTGAATAAACTAAGCCCCAAGCCATCACCCTCACTGTAACCTTAGAAGTTACAATAAAGCCCCAAATCATTAAATGAACTTCATTTATCCTTAGGACCACTCTCTATAAAATGTCTAGCTCACAAGGCCTATTTTTATTTCATAGCCTATTATACAAAACCTTCACTATAATCTGAAAAGTCTATTATATGCAATTATAACTATATAAAATTTAAAATTCAAGGACCAGCATAAGGGCAATTCCCCACACTTAAGAAAACAACTCAAAAATTTCTAGCTTTTTGCTGAATGAATCCTTCTCTGCTCCTATGCAGTTTTAGTAACTTAACTCTGTGTTAAGGCTACTTGGTATTAACAGTCCCCTACAAGAAGCTTGAAAAGCCAAATGAACTTCACCACCTCTATCAAAAAACAAACAGCACCAAGAACTATTGTTCAGTCTTCACTGCCTATGTCTCTTACTCATACAACTTAATTTTTCTCCTATGACAACTAAGGAAACTGGGTAGATTCAGAGGGAGCAGATCCTGGCCTATTAATGAGTAGTGAAAAGAGCCACAGGGAAATTTCCCATTACAAAAATATAAGCACACATACATCTAACCATCAATGGAAAGCCACCCTGTGCTTTCAAGTACCACTTCCAACAATATTCTACAATCAATAAAAGGCCAAATAAAGCAGCAATGGAGAACAGTGAGACTAAAGTTACATGTTAAGATTTTGGGAATGAAGATTGCTAATTCAACCACAACAACTGTTATGTCTGACAAACCAAACCTCCCACTCACCTTCTCCCTTCAACACATACACACACACACACACACACACACACACACACACACACAAGATAGTACTCACATTACGAAAGTATTTGTCCAAATTGGTCTTGTTTTAGCAAGGAGGAAACATGTCTGTGAAATATCTGGTGGGCCAGGAATCATGTGATGTTAAATGGCAAGCAGAGAAACCACCACATAAATTATTTATCAGGAAAGCTGCCATCCTGCCACCAGCCTCCATGTTTCTGTTTTACAGAAACACTAACTGAGAAACATATATTCAACTTTTTTTCTACACCTACCTTTTTTTTTTTCAGTAATATGACAAATAGCCAAAAGTTTATTGGGACATAGGATTGAAGAAAGAGATAAATATCTAAGTCATTATTTTAACAGTTTCCAGCTGTTAAAACAACGTTGTTGTCTTTCATCACAACTGTTGTCTTTCATCACAACTTTCAAGAATCCCACAAAATTCATTTAGCTTCATTATTCCTTAACTGTTTTACAGTAAAAGAGCAGTTTGCACCATGTTCATGGAAATATCCAGGCAGAACAGCTCTGTCCTCTGCAACTAAGTACATTATGTCCTTCCTGAGACTGCTTCTACTATTTATACCTAATCATGGGTTGTGGCTCACTGGCCCAAAGACCAGCATCCTAGGACTCCTAAACGACTGTCATTTCTCTAATGTATACACAGATCTTCCTTGACTTACACTGGGGTTACTGCCCGATAAACCCATCATAAGTTTAAAGTATTGTAAATCAGAACTGCATTTAATACACCTAACCCACTGAACATTATAGCTTAGGCTAGCCTACCTTAAATATGCTCAGAACACTCACATTAGCCTACACTTGGGTAAAAATCATCTAACAAAAGCTTATTTTATAATAAAGTGTTAAATATCTCATGTAATTGATTGAATACTGTACTGAAAGTGAAAACAGAAAGGTTGTATGGGCACAGAACGGTTCTTTACCCTACTGACCCTGTGGCTGACTGGGAGCTGCAGCGTGCTGCCCAGTGTTACAAGAGTAAGATACCCAGGAAAAGATCAAAATTTGAAATACTGTTCCTACTGAATGCGTATCACTTTCATATCATCTTAAAACTGAACCACCTTAAGTCGGGGACTGTCTGTAGTTGGGGCTTCAGCAGTGCTCTGGAGTTTTATAGCTAATCTTAGTTTTCCAGGAAAATTAGTAAAGTCATAATTGGGAAGAGGGGTGATAAGTAAACAATCTTCATAGAGCTCCTTGCTCCTTCTCTTAAACAGCTCAAGTCAGGAGTTGTTTATAGTCATTTTAAAATACAAAGGAAAACAGTGATTGGGCACTCTTGTCTAACATAAACCCATCCTTGCACCCTAGGCAACCTACTTCTAAAACACAACGTGTGGACTATGCCCTACACTATGCCTATCATGATTAATTTGAAGTAAAACGAACAAGTTACCTTAATTTAAAAGTTCATTATTTACCTGGCTAGATTTTAAATTACTGATGCCACCGTCCCATTCTCAGGAGCGGAGACTGACATCCTTTCTAATGTCATCAGGGAAACAAGGCATGTGTAGAAAAGGCCTATGTCTGGATTAGGACAAATCAAGTTTGAATCTCTGAGTTTAGTCACTGCTCAGCAGTTTAAAATTGGCCAAATCTCAACTTCTGCTTCAGTAAAATATGTATAAAATGCCACTTGTCTCAGAAGATAGAGTGGAGGATGAAAGGGGATAGGTAATGTGAAGCGCCCCAATACCTAAGTAGTGCCAATATTTACACTGCCTTGAAGCAACACTTTCTGGAAGCCTCCTTTATAAGTGCCAAACACATTTTAGGTACTTTTTCATGTCTTAAGTCTTCGGAAATGCTTTAAGCATTTTCCCCATTTCTCTGTTTTAAAGAGGTTAAATAACTAAACAGGTCACAGAAGTGATGAGTACTAATTCAAGCCCAGGTTTTCCTGACTCCAAACAGAGTACGCTCTGTCTACTGTGTGCCTTACATGGCTGCTTTTGAAAACACATGCTTCTCTCAGTGGTTTCAACTGGAAAAGTTAGAATTGAGCAGTTTTGTAAACATCATAAATTCCAAAGTGAACAATGATTTTTAGATTTTAATCAAGCCTACCGTCATGGTTAAGGTTTACTATCTAAAGGACCACAATCATTTCAATAGTGGTCCTTATACTGAAACCATTATTTACAAAATCCACGTCATCAAAGGTAAACCATGGTATGGCTTGTGATATGATACTCAGCTTTAACCAACAACCAAGGCTACTGCTGAAACCATTCCAAGAGGCCTTGGTGGCACTCGATTCATTCAGGGATTTAGTGCTTGCTATATAAATAGCACTACTTACAGTAAATCCTTGTAAAAGTCCAAGACAAGCCTACCATGTAATAAATTTCACATTTCATTTGCACTCAAGATTAAAGCCCTAAGTAGTACACAATCTCAATTCTTATGTCATATAAAAATAATTTCATTAATATTGTATAAATTGTACCACCTCACAAACTAGTCAACTGACCAAATTTGTAAACCATTAATAAAAACTTCTGGCAGAAAACTTAAGGTTTAATTCTTCAATACTCCACAAGACAGATATAGGACTACTTCTTATAACCCCATATTAAATCATAAATATATTCCAAAAATTAAATTCCAATAGAGGTTATGTCCTAAGCTTACAAAGCAGATAATTTATAATTGTGGTTTTAAGGCTCTTTTTGAAGAACACCTTTAAGCCTTTCCCTCCAAAACTGTGACTATGCCTATGCATATACAGACACCTATGCATTCTACTTAAGGTACTCCATTAAAGTCCATCTATAGCTCCCCTCAATTTATAGGAAATTCACCAACCCCAGATAACAACTCCTTATTTAGGAAGTTATGTACAGTATTTACAGTTTTAAGAGATTTTTCTCCTTGTTTTTAAACAGTATGGTCCTTGAGGAATTTACATTTATCAGCTCAAAATTTTTATTTACTCACAACTTTACATTAAAATGACACTTCTAAATCTTTTAAATTCCTGCAACACTAAAAAACAACAACAACAACAAAAACTGGTGTCCTTTGTCCACTATTATTAAGAGTGCTCACAAGATGTGTGGCCCTGAACTAGGGGTGGCAAAGAAGAGAATTCCATGATACTGTCAAGGCTGGTGACCTTGAGAAGTTTACAGTCTCGTTGTACAGTCTGTTCTATTAAAAAAAAAAACCCTCCTTCCACAATTTACTGACTATTTTGCACAAATAGGTGTGGTCTCTAAACTGAAACCTTTAAATGGATAGGAAAAGGAAGACTGTAGAAAAAAGAACCGGAAAACAGATTCAGAGGAATTAAAGGAAAGACATGACCAAAGGATCAAATTTTCCAGCAACACATACCTAAGAATATGTTTGATTTACCACATATACCTAGTTTTTAAAAACCTATAACCAATTCCACAAGAATTGTGGAACTGGGAATTAAAAAAAAAAAAAGATTTAGACATAATTACTAACTCAATAGAATCGATAAAATGACACAACTTATACAACGATTTTACCAAAAAAAATGGTACTGCGAACTATTAAGACAGCAAAAAATTTAAGCAGATGGGGAAGAAAACAATATATGGCAGTTATGCCATACACTCCCACTGTCACACCCATGGCAGACATCACTAATTAATCATGCAATCCTTTCCCCCTACTGAGCTTAATTTCTTCCAAAATAACCTTCCAGTAGAAATAAGGGTGGGCATTATAACTGAACCTATTTGTTGTCCTTGATAGCTATTTTTTAAATACTGTTCAACTAAGCGAAGAACCAAAAATTTATGTATTTAATGTTCAATGAACAGACTTCATTTAGAGTTTTTCCCAAAACAAAATACTCTTTAAAAGTTTAAATTTTCTCTGTTGAAGAGAATAAAACATTATGGTCAATATAACCTTAATTAGGAAAAATACTCTTTTTCAAAAAAGTACATGAGTTCTAGAAAACTGTAATAAACTATATTTTTCAGCAGCCTTCATTTTTGACCCAGTTTGAATGAAATAACCAGAAATAATTATTTTTTCTGAGTATCAGTAAAGTTAAAAGCAGACATACCTACATCATTCAGGGTTTAAAACATAGAAAGTTTTAAAAAAAGGATAATATATACCTGTAAAATGAATAAGCGAAAGAAGCACTAACTTTGTTCTTGCAGTTTAAAAGAAATACCGGTCACTATGAAAACTCTAAAGAGAATGTGACCATTTTAAGATTTGTCACTTCCTTCCAGAAAGGATTTAAGGTAGAACACAGACTCCAGAAATGAGATGATAAAAAGGGAAATAAAAACAGATTCCTGGAACTACAGGATCATACTATGATGGGTGATGTTTAGCATAAAGTAAACTAACAGAAGTCAAAACCTGGATTCACTCTAAGTTTTAAGAGAGCACCGTGGGATAAGCAATAAAGTATTATTTCCTAAATCCTTAAGTCTAGCAAAGACTTCATAATATTCTATGAAGAAACCAGAAGGCTCCAGCTTCCTAGCACTAATAGGATTCAAGTAGTACAGAAACATAGGCAAGGCTGACAGATGACAACACAGTGTCAGCAATATAAACACGATAAAAGGGGGCATTTCCCCACCCCAACTCCAACCTCAATTGATACTAATACTAAAAATAATAAATTGCTTTGAGAACGAGAGTACTTCTTTAGTAGTTTTTTCAGCAGAAGCTGATAAGTACACATGACCTCAAATTATACGTATCTTTTCCTCATCGTAGAGCTCCCTGCGTATAACCATTCAGACCTTTTCCCATTGTTTCCTGTTATTTTAAAGATTCGTTTGAAAAAGTGTTTGCACTACTTTTACTTCTCAAGTCCAAAAGCATAATAAACATTCCTGCCCAGGGCCTTTTTTCTCCCTAAAACAAGAGTGAAACATGAGCTCTCTTTAAAGACTTGCTATATTCCTAGAGTGTGTATAAAACCTTTCAAAGTCCATTTGCATCCAATTGTCAGTAGGGGCTTTTTCATTTGGACAGGCCACTCATCTGGAGGAAAATGATTTGTAAATTTGCCTAAGTTGCCAAATCACACATGGAGACAAAAAACTGACCGTTTTTGCTCCATAAGACAAACCATTTTGAATAAATGAACATGACGCCAGGAAACTAAGGTTAATAATCTGGGTAATTATTGCTGGAAACAACTTCAGGGACAAAGAGAAACACTCATTTAGCTTATACTTATGGGACAGCTTTCTGCTAAATGGCTTTAATCTTATTACCAGTACTTAGTAGCAAACAGAGCACTTTATAGAAGCTATGTGATAAGTGGGAGGCAGAACTCTAAAGACTTATCAAAGTTCCTTCACAGAGCAAACTAAGGAAAGCCACGGTTTTCCCCACTATTGAAAGGAATAAAGGGGGAGATAGGTCAAGAGCCATTCCTTTTCCCTTGTTTAGCTAGAAACACAAGCGCCCCAAATGCGCACAACCTAGACCGAGGCTCCAGCCTCCGGCAGTGAGGAGGAACCAAAAGCAATGAGTGGAGCCCAGACTACGTTCTTACCTCCTGGATGCGCTTCCTGGCCCGCTGAAGCACTTCTTCGTAGCCCTTCTGCCGCAGCTCGCTAAGGCTTTCGTAATACTCCTCCGGGTCATCGGTCTCGGTGAAGAGTACCTGGGAGAGGATCTTCCAGCCACAGGTGTCCAGGCCGTGACCCAGGTAAACCTGTAGCTGGTAACACAGCGTGTCTATCTCCTGCTCGGTCATCTCCGGGGCGCCCCCGAACAGCACCGTCCACATGCCCGAGGGCTCCTCGGGGAACACAGGCAGGCACGGCTCCAGCTGCGAGTTCACGGAGCACAGCTGCTGGTGCACAGCGCGCAGATCCTGGAAGGAGAAGAGCCCGGCCCAGCTGCACTCCTCGGCCGGGGACTCCAGCTCGGCGGCGGGCTGCGGCTGCTCAGCGTCCGAGAGCGCCAGCGCCGCCGGGTCCGCCTCGTCCTCCCTCACCATTTCCAGCACCTCGATCTCCTCGGTGACCGTCCCGCAGGCGCTCACTACCCGCACCGACGACACCGGCGCCTCCTTGGGCGCCGGCGGGGCTGCCGCAGCCGCAGCCCCCGCCACATCCCTGCCTCCAGATGTCCTCCGGACCGGGCTGGAGTTGGCCCGCACTAGGCTCCGGAGAGGGCTCTCCGCCCCTTTGCCGGCCGAACTCCGCAACAGTGGGTCCTCCCGAAGGCTGCACGCACTCCGCGGAGAGCCTCCCTCCGCCCAGGCCGGGCGCCTCCGGGACCCGGGGCTCCTGCCCACAGTCGCGGAGGCAGTGGTCTCGGGGCGACCCTTGCCCGCCGGGCTGCCCGGCCCCCGGGTCCCGTCGGACGCGGGTGCACCAGGCTCAGCGCCCCCTCGCGCCCCTGCCTGCTCCCGGGTGCCGCTTCTCTGCCTCTGGGCCGTCCGGTTGTGGCAGGTTATGGCAAACTTGCCCTCAATCTCGTTCCAGGCTACGATGAAGACGAACTTGTGCTTCTCGCGCTCGTCGAACACATGGGGCCGCACGGCCACCCAGTCCGACTCGAGCGTCTCCTCGAGCGCGAACGACATGGTGGCTCCGGCGCCAGGCCGCGGGGAAGGCGCCGCCGGCCCTGCCCGCCCGAGGACTCACCGGCTGACTGCACCGCGCCCCCAGCTCACCCTCGCCGGGAGCCTTCAGCCATCTTAGCGCGCCGGCCGGCTCTCCCCGCTCGCTCGCCAGTCTCTTCGCACTCGCACCCACCGCGCTCCTTTGTGGTGCGGCTCGCGGGAAAGACAATACGCGTCGCAGGAGCAGGTAGTTCACATGGTCACGTGCGGCCGGATCTGTTTACAAGCCCTGCGCTGCGGCAGCGCCTCGCGCCCGCCCGGGCCGCCCCCCGAGCGAGGCCGCGGTGCTGCGTCTGCTGCGCTCCGGAGGTGAGGCGCGGGTTGCCTAGCGCCGCGCAGGCGGGTAGGTGGTCGGGACCGGCGGCTTGCGAGCCTCCGCCGCTCGCCCGGGCCGATCTCCCCGCCCCTCCTCTTCTTCCCGACCCACAGGAGCCGGCGTGACGGAGGGACGCGTCTCCTAAACTCTGCGCCTCAGTATCGCCACAATGTTGCCATTCGGCCGCTGACGTCGCGGCTCCACGAGGGACGTAAACACGGGCACGTGCCGCACGCTGGTGACGCGGCGGCGGAGGCGCGCACAGCCCGCTCGCGCGCGTCGGCCCCGCCTCTCTGCGTCTCCCGCCCCCGCCCGCTCGCGGCCGCGCGCCTGAGTCTTCTCTTCCTCCGACTCAGCCTCCTACTCCGGCGCTCTGGAGCTGGTGATCCGCACGCAGAGAGAGGCAGGTGTACCCTGCGGGACAGGTGGCCTCCGAACCCAGGAAAAGAGGAACGAATGTGGAGGAGCTGAGAATTTTTGAACTCCAGTCATTCAAAGGGACTCTCAGGTGTAAATTTTCCTCCATTCATCCAGAGGGGTAACTCCTATATTCAGAAAGTAGTCCGTAACGTTATGTGAACTATGTGCTAAACTTTATTGGGATCCCCTAGACTATTGGGTTCTCTCCTAGCACCCTTGCGATACAGTTTAAGATATGAAAGGAAGGTGTCTGAAGACAACCCAGTAGAACTCCAAAATAAAATAAAATTAAATGAAAATTCAGTCATGTCCCAATAGTATGAATGTTTACATCTCAGTTCATCAGTGTTTTATTGCTTCAGGATTCATCATTGTGTGCTGTTCTGTGAACCTCGTTGTGAGATCACTGACTTGAGCCTTTTGAAATAGTATTCAATTATAAGTTACCAGAAAGCACATACCAAAAAAAAAAAGATCATGTAGATCTGAAGAATTCTGTTCATACTGAACTATGATGAAACACATTCTTAAAATTGCCTAGTGGATCTTATAATCTAGTTTATATTATTGGCATTCTTTTTTTCCTGCTAGTATCCAATTCATATTGCAGGTATTCTGCATTCACAGTAAAGTACAATGGGAATTGTTACTTTTATCCATATTTCTAAAATATATGCAAGACCATTTGGATTAACCTGGCATTGTTAGCCATACTTACTTCAGTATTGTCCTGACATCTGAATAAACAGCCAAAAGCTTTATTTCTGTCACTCAGCTGGACATTTTAGACCTGTAGATCTGCTCTGACCAAAAAAAAAAAAAAAAAAAAATGGGGTCACTTTGGGCAGGGCAGGATGAGCAAAAAGGGAAAAGGACTGGTTTTTAAACCTTTTTACAGTTCTTTATGTGAACTATAAATTTTCAAAGCTTGTAACTGAACTTGTGGCAACTCTCAAATGCAAATCAGAAATAACACCTTTTGAAAGGCAGGAAGAAAGAGAGAAAAGCCATTGCAAATCTTTATCACCAGCTAAGCAAACAATAGCACATCATAGAAAAATTTCCTCTTTTCTGTGGAAAAGTTACTACTAACAGTTTTTCTGTTAAAAAGTGATGAGATAATTATAGCTCTCTTCTTATAATACATTATAGATAAGTATAAATGCTAAGAATGAATGCCAAAAGAATATGTTTATGGGAAGTATTTTTATTTACATGTATATTAAAATTGCAATATTTATCCACAACATTATGTCTTATCACAATAGTGCTAGAGAAAAATTGTTTGTGGTCACACAGGTGTTAAGTATTTTCGCCCAGTACTCTGGCAACTGTGTTTTGTCAAAAAAGTTGTTTCAATGTTTCTGGTCTCCTCTATTCTCCTCTATCTTAGTAACTGTTATCCTAGAAATAAAAAAAAAAAACTGAAATTCCCATGGCAGGTGACTGTAGTACTTTACAATTCTTTATTTAGGGCTATATCTGATTGTCAAGCAAGATCTCTGAGTGTATAAATACTCCCTGGGAATAAGTAAAGCTACAGAAATCTACATTTTGACCTTGTTCCATAACCCCAGGAGCCTGGGTTGTGATTCTCCCACTGGGACTTGCTAAAAACTTCACACCATATCTTTTACTACTACTGCCATCTCGAATACCATAGGGTGTGCTGGGATTTTTGTTCTAAGCGGCAGGGTTGCTTGTTCTGCAGTGAGGACCTACTGCAGAGCCATTCTCTCCTTAGAGCCATACTCAAAGCTGGCACCTTCCACATTGCCTGATACATGAGCTGGAGCAGTTTTCCTAGGTGTGGAATGTGTTGCATCCAAAGCCCAGGGAGGCTTAACAGTCATTGTGCTTCCTTCATTCTGGTAGTGGCTGCATCATGCACCAATCTGTCCTTTACTTTGAAGGGAATGTCCTGACACACACCTGACCGTAGGATGTGCAGAAACTTTACAGAGTTGGCAAGTGCCTGAATTTTTGTAGAGTTTGTCTCCCTCCCTCTGGAGTGCATATGTCTCCAGCATGCCAGCACCCTCTTACTCATCCTGCCAGATCAACATGATGTCATCAGTGTAATGTATCAATATGATATTCTGTGATATGTCCAGGTGGTCCAGATGTCTTCAGGCTAAATTATGGCAGATGGTGGGAGAGTTAACATGGCCCTGGAGCAAAGTGTTTCTGATCTTCTTTCCTGATTGGGATAGAAAAGTACACATTTGCCAAATCAATGGCTGCATATTGAGTACCAGAGACCATATTATCTGCTGTAGCAAAGAAACTACATCTGGCTGGGCAGCTGTGATCAGGACTATTTCTTGGTTGAGCAAGTCTTTAGAATCCATCTGGATTCTGCAAAGACCAGACCAGCATATTAAACAGAGCTATTCTAGGGACAACCATGCCTACATCTTTAAGAGTGGCATTAATCTCTGCTATCCCTCTCCAGGGTTATAGTGCTTTTGATTCACTCTCTTGGCGGAAGGTAGGCAGTTTCAGATGCTTCCACTTGAACTTCCCTGCTATGATAGCTCTCATCAACAGACTTAATGTATGGGTTCCTCCAACTGCCACATATGTCAATCCCAATATATATTTGGGGACCAGGGAAATGAGTACCAGGTGACTTCACAGACCTGGTGGACCCAGACTTTGGTCAAGACTCCACTTATTACCTGGTCCACAGAGCCCATGATGAAGTCTCTGGTTGTCAACTTAGACCCTGTCCTCAGTAGTCCTTGAAATGTCTGAGAATTTCCCTTTCCCCAGTGAACAGTCACTCAAGTACACAGCCTAGATCCCTTTGGGGAAGCACTGGGGAAATCATCATGTATTGCAGAGTTCTTTGCAGTGGAACTCAGTCATCTCTTCAGTCAATGGTACCAGGTCTGAAAACTGAAAACTGGGCAAGAGACTACTTTGAGTACTTCCCTCAACCTCCCGCTCGTCCATTCTGGCTCTATTTTGACTACGTATATTAAGCAGTGTCTCTTGCTGCTCGGCTATTTTGCCCCTCGGGACGCTGTGGTTTATTAACCACCCCATAACTGTGGACATTGTGACCCTCTGACTTCTGATGGTGAAATGCTATCGATGGCCTCTAGTGCTCCAGGGCCTTCTCATCCCCATTGCTATCAATGAGCCAAATTCTGTGACCACTTCTCCTGCCTTTAACCCTGGCCTACAAAGGAGAGCCACAATGAACTTCATGGGGACGCTGGGGCCCCTCTCACCAACACATTTCTATCAAACACCCTTGGTGAATGGCATATTCTTCGGACCTTCCTGGGAAACATATTTGTTCTGGCCTCACGTAACATACCCATTCCAGCATTCCCACTTCCCTGAGTCTTTTATTCCCTTCCTCTTTTGTATACCATGGCAATTCAAGCATTTCAATTCAGGCTCTGGGAGGCTCATTGCTTTTTCCAGGTTTCTAGGAGTCATCCTCATGGCAAGTTTTCAACATCCACTAGGGTCTTAGCTTGGATGTTAAATTCTCTTGTCCTGAGAGAGTGACCTTCAAGTCTATAAACAATGGTAGTTACCCACAGCTTTTGCATTATCAGTCTTAGGATGAGAGCCCAATCTCATAACAACCCTCCACTTCCATTATCCTTATATATTATTGTTACCCTTACATTTCAAACGCCTAAATCTTCGCACCAGCCACTGGTACATGTCCACTGGTATGTTGTCCCAACTCACCCCCAGTGAAAATTTTAGAAAGATTTTGCCAGGGTTTCTCAGTGGCAAAAAGAAAGAAAAGCAACTGAGGGGAGCTGAGAAGGTGAACAAAATTTACATCTGATACAAATCTGCTTTCAATGTTTGACAGTACCTAAGAGTAGCATGCTTCATTAAGGACTTCAAAATTTCTTCTGAGCTTAAAAAACTTTCTTAGGTATTATTACAAAAGCAACCCATGTTCATTGTAGTCAAATTTAAAACTGCAGATAGACCAAAACAAGAAACTTTAAATACTACCTTGAGATACCACTTTTAAAACCTTGGTATGGATATTTTTATACTTTTTTCCTATACTTATTTACAAAAGCAAGATCCCACTACAAATACTACTTTGTAAACTATCTTTTTCATGTAATAATGTCTCCTGAAATTTTTAATAAGTATACATCTTTGATACTGTTTTTAAAAGAATTCCATTGTGCAAGAAGCTCCTCACTCAGTCCTGAACAGATTTTTCCTCCAATTGCAGCCTGAAGTCTCATATTCATCTTCCTGCCCCTATGGAGTTGCACCACCAAATGCGTCAGAGGAGAGAGACACCCTTATTCTGCAATTGTTTAACATACTCTACAATGTCTAATATCCTTTAAGACATCCATCCATTTATCTGTAATTTCAAAAATCTGGACATAAGATGAGCATATACTTATGCTTAGTATTTAATGGTAATTTGAATGTAAGTACAATAAAAAGTGAAAACCAGAAAAAAAAAAGAATTCCATTGTGTATATTTACATAATAATGTATGTTATCAACCCCTTCAGAACCAGATTTAAGTTGTCATCACTCACATCCTTGAGCTAAATCCTAATCCTATATCTTTATATCCTAAATCTTTGAGCACCTACTGAATTGTTTCTCTTTTGTTCTCAATGTCCCATCTAGGGAATCCTTTGAAACCCATACCCTTAACCACAGTATTAAGATCCTCCAATAAGCAGACAGAATGATGGGATTAGATGTGTAAGAGAACTTGGAGGGAAACACCTCTAAGGGAAAAATGGGGAGGGAGCCAGAGCAAAGGGGAGAACTGGTGGTGGTGAAGGAATGGGGAAGAAAGGAAGTTTCAATAGAAAGCATCTTGGAGTGCAGTGCAGTTTAGAGTGTTTTCTGTAAGTCAATGGGGAATCCTCAAGCCAAAGTTACCTGTCAGAGGAGTTTCGTGTCTCACAGCAACAGGCCTGCCATTCTCCCCATCTCCTCAGTCAGTGGCTGGGAGCAGCCTGGAGGAAATGTGGTGGATTCATAATGCAGCAACCTGGGCTGTCAGGATTACGCTTGGAGATCTGAGATGAACGTTCTCATGGCTGCCACAAACACCATCTGTACTTTACAAAAACTTGGTACTATTCATTCATTGATTCATGACACATCGAGTGCACAAATAGAGTACAATGTGGTGCTCACATTCTAGTAATTGGCTTCAGTTTGAGTGGATCATCACAAATAATTTTTTAGAAATTAGAAACAGAAATAGATTTCCAGACTCTCTTGAGGAAGATCTTCAAGGTATGGCTTCATTATCTTGTTTGAAATGATTTTTCAAGATCTAAGGTAAATTCAAAGCTAAATACTAAATGGGGTTTGAGTTCTTCCTCGTTGCGTAGACCCAGTACTGTATTCCTATCACTTGATGCAGATAACCTGGGTGAGTTTTACATAATAAATTAAAGTCTAGAACCTGAAACAATAACTGCTATTTCCACAAAATGTTTGAGAGAGAGAACAACATACCTATCCCGAATACATACTTACTTTCCTATCCTTATATCCCTTCTTTTATATATATATGGTTTGTATTAGTTTTCTATGGCTGCTTCAACACAGTACCACCAACTTAATGACTTAAAACAACTCAAGTTTATTATCTTAAGGTTCTAGAGGTCAGAAGTCTGCAGTGAGTCTCACTGGGCTAAAGTCAAGTTGTCTGTGGGGCTGCGTTTCTTCTAGAGGCTGCAGGGCAGAGTCCATTTCCTAGCCCTTTCCAGCTTCTAGGGGCTGCCCACCTTCACAGGTGTCTAGCCTTTCCCTCCATCTTGTAAGCCAGCGATAGTGGGCCACATTCTTCCCACAGCACATGACATTTCTTCTCAGAGACAGATCCTGCTTCTCTTGTCACATCTCCTTTGACTCTTGACTTCTACCTCCCTCTTTCATTTTTAAGGACCCTTGTGATTATATCAGACCACAAGGATAATCCAGGATAATTTTTATGTCTGCTGATTAGCAACCTTAATTCCATCTGCAGCCTTAATTCCCCTTGGCCAGATAAACTCACATAGTCACAGTTTTGAAGATTATCATGTGGCTATCTTTGGGGGGCGGGGCATTATTCTGCCCACCATATGTCTTATAGCTAAGGCCTCTGAAACAATATCTGTTGGAAACAGTTCCGGTGTTTATTAACCTTTTGGATGTTCATGGGAATGAAACTAAAGATTTATCATTCTTAGGATATTTTTCCTAGCTTTCGGTAGCTATACATTATCATAGTAAGGAAGTTGTCTTCTATTGCTATGATCTCCTTATATATTACTCTGTAATAAACCACACCCAAACTTAACGATTTAAAACAATTTATTATTATCGCTCATGTTACTGCAGGTTGATTGGTCTTAGCTGGATGGTTCTCTCTGGAGGCTTGAGCAGGCTGGGTGTCCAATATGGCTGCTTCCCTCACATGTCTGGGCTTCTGTTCTCCTCCATGGGGACTCTCTCCCACAGAGTAGCTTGTGGCGTGCATTGAGGTAATCGTATTTTTCTTCTTTAATCTGTTAACGTTGGCAGTGTTTAACATGCAGGTTGTTTACTAGGACACGCCCTTGGGATCAAGACCTGCGGAAGGAAAGAGGAGGAAGCAGGAGTAAGGAGAAGGAGGTCTCAAGCTGTGGTGGAGGCCTGATGCCCCCGAGTCCATGGAGATCATTGTAGCTGAGGTGCCCCCACAGTGGGCCAGGTGTTTATGCGTTCACCCAGTTGTTGGGTGTGGGTTGTCCCTGGAAGGGTATATAACCCTGGATGAAGCTGAAGTGATTCCCTAAAGGTGAAGACTGAATGAAGACTGTACACTGGCAACTCTCTCAGCAGGTGAGGCAACGAGCCATTCCTTGGAAGAGGATCTGGGCTGTGCCTCTCCATGTCTCTTCCACAAGGTTCCTAGTAGTATTTATAAAAGTAAAAAACCAGAAAACAAAACAAAAAAACCCTGGAAACAACCTAAATCTTCATCATACAATGATCAATAAAGATATGTAGAATAGCTACATGATGAAAAAACATACAGCAATGACAATAAATAACTAACACCACATCTGTCAAGAGCTAGAGTCACCGTCTGTCAGCATGGTTAAAGCTCAGAAACATGATGTTACATGAAAAAAGCATGTGCAGGAAAAAGCATGCCTGTCATTTCTATAAAATTTAAAACATTCAAAACCCAACTATATTTTGTTTATGGATCATGAATATATAGGAAAAGTAATAAAATATTCATCAGGATCATAACCACTAAATTTCTCATAGTGTCTAGGAAGGGAGGGTGGGAACTAGCATCAGGGAAAGGGGCTCAGAGGCTACAATTGTATCTGGAAGTTTGGTTTCTTTAAAAAAGATCTGAACTAACATGGCATTATAGCACAATGCTATTATATGACGAAATGTTGTCTTGAGTACATGAAAGTTTATTATATTTACTTTTTCTGTGTTAAAACAACTTCATTATAAAATTAATAATTTAAAAAACTACCATGTAGTCATTAAAGAAAAATTAATTACCCTTACACACATTAACATAGATATATTGCAAAAGCAATGCTAAATGAAGAAAAGAATTTGCAGCTGGGTATATACATGATGATGCCGTTTCAATTTTTTTTAATTTTTAAATTCTTTCTTTTTTTAGTTTTTTTTTTCTTTTTTATATATTTTTGCCATTTCAATTTATTTATCATTTCTTTAAATATTTTTTTTGATGTGGACCATTTTTAACGTCTTTATTGAATTTGTTACAATATTGCTTCTGTTTTATGTTTTGGTTTTTTGGCCATGAGGCATGTGGGACCTCAGTTCCCCGACCAGGGATGGAACCTGTACCCCCTGCATTGGAAGGCAAAGTTTTAACCACTGGACCACCAGGGAAGTCCCCCATTTCAATTTTTAAATAAGCAAAATGACATTCTATATTATTTATAGATCTATACTCATGTGGTAAAAGTATTTTAAAATGCAAGGGCAGGACACACACCAATAATATCCAAATAGTTTTACCTTTGAGAAGACAAGGAGATGAATAGGACTGGGGAAGGATACAAAGAAGATTTCCAGATATTCACATGGGCTCAATCTCAGTGTTGACTACATGGCTATTTATTGTATGACTCTGTGCTTCTTGGTATGGTTGAGGTAGTTCATATTTTTTAAAAACTTAAACATTCCATTTTGATTGGTCTTTCCCTCTGGTTATAATGAAAATAACCACATCAGTATATGCCATCACTTGTTTGGCATTGAAAAGGAAAGGAAAAGAGTGTCTTCTATAAATCTCCAATTGCCATTTTTTTCTGGTATATCCTTTGCTGCACCCATTTTTTTAAAACACTGACTTAGTGTCCCTGATTAAAAACAAGTGCCCCAGTACTTATGTGTCCAGTTATTTTGGGGGGTGTTAAAACTCCATTGCTGCAGTGGGACAAAATCATTGGTGTACTCAGGCACTGGAAGTTAAGAGAAGAAGCAAGGTCGGCAAGTCTTAGGTTATGCCTCTCCCTCATTAAAAAATCCAGATTTTAAACAATTTTATGGAGAAAGGATATTAAGTTATAACTATTTGCACCCTCCATGTTATTTTCTGATCCCTACAAAGGGATTTTGGTGTTGTCTTTTTATTTAACATCAGTTAACATTTCTGTGTATCACTTGGCCCACACACTAGTCAGTGTTCCATAGTTTCCATCTTGATAATGCACTGCGGTTTACTTAGCCTTACCACTATTGTTGAAGTTTTGAGATTTTTCCAACTTTCCAGTATTATAAATAGCATTTCTATGACCATCTTTGTGCAAGCTACTTCTTTTCTTTCTGGTCATTTCCTTGAGGTATAATCCTAAAGTGGAATTAGGCCAAAAGGTATGAATAGTTTTGTGATTCTAAGTTCATATTCCAGTATTATATCAATTTATCTTAGATCTAAAACTGTTGGGTTTACACATTTGAACATACTTTAAAAAATTTAGTAGGTACAGAATGATTGTTAAAAGGTGCTTAATGAAAAGTTCTCTCAGCTGATTTTTTAATCTTTTTTGTGTGTGTGCATGTGTGTGTCTAATTATTAAAAGTAATACTCTCACTGTGGAAAAATAAAATCAAGTAAGTGAAAGTACCCTCTAAACCCGCACTCTTAAAAGATTCCATGTTCTGATTTGACTTAACACTCTTTCACATGATTCTATATGCATGCAATGTTTCATTCTTGAGACTTCAGGCAATATTTGGAAGTTCTTTAGAAACCCATCCAATCAAGACATCCTGTGTGCTTGAGCCTTTTCTCTTTGCAATTCTTTCAATTATTCCCTTTCTTTTCAAATCTACAGCTCTAATCTCTTCACCAGCTATTTTTCCTGAAACTTCCAACATAATCCAATCTCCCAAAAATCTTTATTTGCCATGTTGGATCTTTCAACTACAAGTTTATTTTTATTCTTCACAATCTGTTCCAAACCTCAGCACCATCTCAGAACAATATCCTTGACCCCACCCCGAATTATTGAAATCAGGATCTTAAAGCATGTGGGACCCAGGAATTTTCACTTTCAAAAGTTCCCCAGGAGCTTCCCTGGTGCCACAGTAGTTAAGAATCTGCCTGCTAATGCAGGGGACACGGGCTTGAGCCCTGGTCCGGGAAGATCCCACGGAGATGCACTAAACCTGTGCGCCACAACTACTGAGCCTGCGCTCTAGAGCCCGCGAGCCACAACTACTTAAGCCTGCGTGCCTAGAGCCCGTGCTCTGCAACGAGAAGCCACCACAATGAGAAGCCCGCGCACTGCAATGAAGAGTAGCCCCCACTCGCCCCAACTAGAGAAAGCCCACGCACAGCAACGAAGACCCAATGCAGCCAAAGAAAAAAAAAAAGAAAAAAAAAAGTTCCCCAGGTGATTTTAAAATACAGGCAGGACAAAAACCACCGTGTTTCTCTAATTTCTGGAATGATTTCTCCATACCTGCATGTTTTTACTTTTTCACTAATTGTTTTCTCCTTAATTCCCTATAAACTGGACTCTGAGTCTTCTGCTTTACTGAAACCATTAACTTTAAAAAAAAAAATCGAATGCAATACCATTCAGTCCTGAGAGTAGGTGGTAAGTCCAGAAGTTGCCTTTTCTGCCCCGGTATACTTTTCGTGTTCGTTTACTTTTCGTATTTGTTTATTTCGAAGTTTCATGTTTGTTAATGTATGTTATCTACTGCTGCACTGCAAACTACCCCAAAACCTAGTGGCTTAAAACAATAAAACCATTCCTTTGCTCCGATTCTGCAGTGTGGGCAGGACTGGGTGGAGACTGCTGGTATCTGCTCCAGGTGGTGTTGGCTGGGAAGGTGAAACTGGGCCTTGAGGATCTATGATGCTTGACTCTCATGTCTGGTGCCTCAGCTGCCTCATTTTTTCTCCAATGGGGAGGTTGAAATTTTTTACATAGTGACTTGGGGCCCTCAAGAGAGCAAAAGCTGAGGTTGTCAGATTTCTTAAGGCCCAGGCCTTTGGCCAGCAGGGTGCAGTTTTGCCACATTCTATTCGTGAGAGCAAGTCACAGGCCAGCCAGATTCAAGGAGAGAGGGAATAGACTCCACTCTGGATGGCGAGGAACGGCATGTGTGAACAGGGATGGGAGGTTTCAAGCAGGGGAAAATGTGCATGTGGTAGACAAAGAATATCACTTGGAATCACTGAGTGATTGAATGAAAGAACAAACGAACAAGTGAATGAATAGAGTAATAAAAAACATAGGACAGAAAATATTTTAAAGTATACAGACAGTACATAGACAACAAAATACTCTTTTATATAAATGGAATGTATTTAATGGTAGAGACTGACTGCATTCAATTTTGCACCAAAAGGGAAGCTGAGGGAAGCAGTAGATATATTCTACATCAAGACAGATTGTGTCAGGTCAGGCCGGATGGTGTGAGGTGAGAGATGCTTCAGCTAGACCAGGAGTAAGTCTCCATGCAGGTGCCTAAGGCAGGCAGGACAGAGGTCAGATCCAGAGAGATCAGTTCTGGGTGAGGAGTGAGAGCAGGAGTGAGAAGTAAGAGAGGTTCTGCAGCAAGTCCAGACCAGCAATGTCAGACTCCACGACCAGAAACTCAGGACAGGAAAATGGGAGACAAAAAAGGGACCAGGCCAACAGGAGACAAGATACCAGGCATTAGCATCAAGTGTCACTGTTGACACTGGGCACACTGCTCAGCTGCCTGATCGGTGGGTCCTAGAGTCTAGGTTCACAGGGGCTGACCCGGCACTGGGTTGGTCAGGATCTGTTCTTTATTTTCTTACTGGATCATCTGTTCTATCTAAATCTGTAGAAAGAAGTAGCTTGTAGATGATATTAGTCACTTTTGCCAGAATTACCCAAAATGTAGTGTGGTAGTCAGCCTCCAAGACAGCTCCCATTGATCCTCGCTTCCTGGTATTCACACCCTAGCCTAGTCCCCTCTGACATTCTCTGAGGACTGGTCTGTGGGGCCCATAGAATATGGCAAAAGTAATGATTTGTCTCTTCCAAAATGAAGTTATTAAAGACTGAGGGTTCCATCCTGGGCTGTCTCTATCTCTGGTCACCCACTCTGAGGGAGGTATGTGGTCAGGTTGTGAGCAGCCCTATGGAGAGGCCCACATGGCAGGGAAATGAAGGCTCTGGCCAACAACCACGTTAGTGAACTTGAAAGTCAGATTCTCCAACCTCGTTGAGCCTTGAGATGACTGTAGCCTCTGCTAACGGTTTAACTACACCCTCATGAGAGACCCCGAGGCAATGACATGCAGCTAGGTCCCTCCAGAATTTCTGACCCTGAGAAACCGTGTGAGATAATAAACGTGTGTAGTTTCAAGTTGCTAAATTTGGGTAATCTCTTATGCAGCAATAGATACCTAATACATGTGGTCTGTATCAGAATTTTCTGGAGAGTTTATTGAACATGCAACTCTCAGGTCACATCTGAATGAAGAAAAACTATCTTTGGTAGGGGCCAGCCATCTCTATTTTTAACAAGCTTCTGAGGTAATTCTATGTACTCTTTTTTTTTTTTTTGGTACGTGGGCCTCTCACTGTTGTGGCCTCTCCCATTGCAGAGCACAGGCTCCGGACGCGTAGGCTCAGCAGCCATGGCTCACGGGCCCAGCCGCTCCATGGCATGTGGGATCTTCCCGGACCGGGGCACGAACCCGCGTCCTCTGCATCGGCAGGCGGACTCTCAACCACTGCGCCACCAGGGAAGCCCCCTATGTACTCTTAAACTTGAGAAACATTACCTTATGCATTTAATCCCTTAGTGTTACTTCTTCCAAATGAATTTACATTTTAATCCTAATTTCTAAGAAGACCTTACGCAATGAGTATTACCCAGGGCTTAAACACTAAACCCAGAGATTCTTGATATTTTTGAGTTCAAGACACTATTTCAAATATTACAAGTTTTCGTGATATGTTTGAAACCATTAAAAGACTAAATGAATGCTAAGCAAGCCAGTGATGATTACAATCAATCAGTGCTACAGTATAGCCTTGTCCATAAAAGTGTCTGTACTAAATACGCTTTCCCCTGGTTACCCTTCAGCCTTGAGGATGAATTTATTGCTCTGTATGTGCTCACTCGTAAGTTCAAGAGGCCAAGTTTTTCCACATTCCAGCAGAAGTACGTCAAGCTTTGTGCTAAATATGTATTAGGCCTCACCCTTATTTTTGCACTCTCTTCTACGTCCTATCATATATCCAACTGAGCACAATGTCTCACTGGTAAAGATTCAAACTGGGTGAGTACCATATTGATGATACTCAGCAATAGAGATGGTTATTATGTTAGTTAGGGTTCTGATATAAAAAAGGTTGCATATTCAAATTGGGATCATTCAAGAAGAGTTTAGGAAGGGAGGATGAACAAAGGTGTAAGACAGGTGTAGGGAAACACAAGACGTAGACACTAGTAGCAGAGCCATCCCTAATGGCAAGAGGTGGGATCGGTTCCTAGAACTGGAGACAGAGAGAGGGCTGTGTGAAGAGGACCACTTGACAGGAGTTGAGATCTTTGGTGGAAGGAGGCACCCAGCCTCTAGTGACCCCCACATGGGGGGAGCAGGAGATTAATACCCAGGCCATGCTTTCTTCCCTACCTTTATCTCTTGCCAGTGCCCTGCATTGGTCAAACCCAACAGGAAGCCAGAGGGTAGGAGAGTTCATGGTGGCAGTTCATAGAGGTCAGCCTCCTAGAGAAGGGGGGCCAGTGGTCTGGGGTTACAGGAAGGGGAGAGATAGAGAAGATGTTTACATCACAGTCATCCATCCGTCTTTGCATAAAGCCATCCTGAGAAGTTTTTAGACCTAAGATGAACTACTTCAGGCTCAATGAGACATAACTTATTTCATAATGTGAAATTTGATGAATACTCGTTTGTTTCTAAAACTTCATGACCACAAACATGGCAGTCATATCCTCTTTAAGTCTTCATATTTCTCAGCTGATTCTTAACATTTTTATTCTATCTTAATATGTGAAACTACCTTCTTGGTGATTTTAACTAGAAGTTGTAGAGGAAAATGGGCTGTCAGAAGTTGTATCTGTGATTAGGTGGCAAAGTTAGGGGAAGATGAAAGTGTCCTGACATACAGTAGAATGTTGGAGAAGGTTCAGAGGTAGAAGGGGACACCTGGCCTGCGGTGAGCGGAAGGAAAGAATGGACCAGGAGGAGAGAGAGAGTTAAATACAATAGTTCGAGGCACGCTTCTGAATGTTTTTGAACATAAGAAACAAATGGTTAGATTAACTCCACCAACTCTTCCTAGTTGATAGGCATGGTCTGTAAATGGTCCTCTTCTCCCCAGTTTGGGAGGTAAGCAGGGGCTTTATGGGTAAAAGTTCAGTACCCAGTAATTCTTCACTTTATGGGCTTTGAACCTCTGAAATGTGGTATAGGTGGAGAGGAGGTACCTCTGTGATACCAGATCACGAAACCCAGGATTAGGAAGGGATCTTCTATCACTATGAATCTAATTTACAACATCCTTACTATGTGACTTCTCAGTCATCAAAGGTGGCCAGCAATAAGGAGCTCAATATTTTATCAAGCAACTTTTCCACTCTGCCTACTCAATCACAGAACAAACACTTTTTCCTAGGGACAGAGATATGCTTTCTTACAACTTCTGCCTGCCATCTAGACAGGCTTAGAATAGTCTATTTCCTCTGCTATACGAAAAACTCACCAACACTATCCTTCCGCTTTTTTCCAGCCTCCTTTTATCCTGCTGAAATAATTAAAAATAAACAGATATACATTTTTTTTTTTTTTTTTTTTTTTTGCCACACCATGCAGCTTGCAGGATCTTGGTTCCCCAACCAGGGATCGAACCTGGGGCCCTGGCAGTGAGAGCGCTGAGTCCTAACCACTGGCTGTCAGGGAATTTCCAGGTAAGCATAATATTTTATTGCCCACTATGAACCGGACACTGACCTAGAGGTTTTTGTTTGTTTGTTTTGGCCATACCGCAGATCATGTGGGATCTTAGTTCCCTGACCAGGGATCGAGCCCATGCCCCTGTTGTGGAAGTTCAGAGTCTTAACCACTGGACTACCAGGGAATTCCCTGGCCTAGAGGTTTTGTGCACTGTATTGCTAATCTTTATAAAAACATGAGGTCAGTATTTTCATGCTCATTTTACAGGTGAGAAAGCCATACGAATTCTATGTGGCTGAGTCGGGAGTAGAAAGCAAGATGTGTGAGTCCTACACTTCCCTGGTGGCACAGTGGTTAAGAATTCCCCTGCCAATGCAGGGGACACGGGTTTGAGACCTGGTCCAGGAAGATCCCACGTGCCACGGAGCAACTAAGCTTGTGCACCACAACTACTGAGCCCGCATGCCACAACTACTGAAGCCCGTGCACCTAGAGCCCATGATCCACAGCAAGAGAAGCCATTGCAATGAGAAACCTGTGCACCGCAGCAAAGAGTAGCCCCCACTCGCCACAGCTAGAGACAGCCCTCGAGCAGCAATGAAGACCCAATGCGGCCAAAAATAAATAAATAAATTTATTTTTTAAAAAAATGTTGAATTAAGTTTTTGTGGCATGATGCCAGGAAATTCTCTCTCCCTTTGTTTTAACTCTGAAAAAAGTTGCAAAATTTTATCACTTAGCTTTCCACTGATTTACACTCAATTTGTTGAGGTTTCATATAGCCCTGTCTTTGTGGTTAGATTTAACATAAACACGGAACCAAGACTCCCTAATAATAGACTACAGCTCTCAACTTCCTGAAAACTATGCTCCTTTATTTATATGTTATTTTTTTTCTTACTCATTCCTTGCCTTGTATTTAAATCCTAAAATGTTGGTAAAAAAACCCCACTTTGAGACATTTTAAAAATTAATAGCACAGGGCTTCCCTGGTGACGCAGTGGTTGAGAATCCACTTGCCATGCAGGGGACACGGGTTCAAGCCCTGGTCTGGGAAGATCCCACATGCCGTGGAGCAACTAAGCCCGTGCGCCACAACTACTGAGCCTGTGTGCCACAACTACTGAAGCCTGCGTGCCTAGAGCCCGTGCTCTGCAACAAGAGAAGCCACCACAATGAGAAGCGCATGCACCGCAACGAAGAGTAGCCCCCACTCACCACAACTAGAGAAAGCCCACCTGCAGCAAAGAAGACCCAACGCAGCCAAAAATAAAATAAATTAAAAACAAAACAAAACAAAAAACCGACCATGCACTGGCAATTCTAAACAATGTCAGTGATAAAATACTTCTCCCTAAAATAATTTTTTTGTTTAGTTGTAAAAAATTGCTTTATAGTGTTGAATAATACATGTAAACTTCAAATTAGCACCTTTTATTGCTTATATTTAAATAAACATTATATTCTAATGGCAGTTAGAGAATTGTTAGTTACACAGTTGGCCCTGAACTACAAACATTCATTTTGTAAATTCCTAAAGGTTTTGAATTATTGAGCTATATTGGGTGGGTTGTAGATGAGGGAGACACAGCTCGTGTCTGAGATCCCAGTGGTACTAATATTTCTGCATCTAGACAGTAGATGAACAATGATGGCATAATGACTGTAAAGAGAACTTGAATTACTATAATTCCGTCATTCTATGTGTCTGCTTGGAGTTGTTATTTGGGTTTAAAACTTAAAACAGTGAAACAGTTTGAACTGGGAGGTGAAATATTTTTGTCCGGTAATTTTACATTTTCTAATACCTAAACAACTTTTAGTTTTGTGGACAGAATTCAGATATGGGTTAGGCCTAATTTCATAAAGACTTGATCTCATAAAGGGATTGGGACAGACACTAAAACTCATGACTTGGAGCAGGTTGGAACTTCTGAGCAGAAAGCTAACAAGTTTTAGTTCATACATGAAACTGTTTTATTTTAGTTGGAATTCTTCTTATTTAATTGCAGTTAATCTCTAATTGTAAGTAGATAAAGTAGGGGGTTCCTGGAGAAAGAAAACCAGGCACGGCTTTCTTGACATAAGAGAAACCATTTTTAGCCTAAGTCATTGTGTTATCTAAGCCTGGTCACAATGCTTGCCCTTGAACAGGTCTCAGTAATTAATGATCTTAAGGGGATAAAAGAATGCAGAAACAAGGCAAGAGAAGTAACAACAGCAAAGACAATATTATTAATTGTAAAGACTCCCAGTTCTGTTTAAAAGGTAAAGATTAGCTTGAAGTGCTCAATCACCAGGTCAGCTGGAACCTAAGGGATGATGATGTTTGACCTTTTCTCTGACCCTGGGACCTTCAATCCACTAAAGCTTGGACTCTATAGGCCGCCCAAGGCCCTTCATGAATATGTGTATAGGCTTAGCTTAAAATTTACCCAGTTTTGCTATTCTGGGAGACACTGCTTTGGGAAAGATCCCCAGTGTTCTCCTTCTCTTTACCTGCTATGTCCTTCCTTCCTTCTCTCAATCTTTGGCTTGGTTGAGTCTTTTAGCTCCAGACCCACCAAGAGACTAATCCAGTTTTTGGGTAATGTAATGTTGTCATTCATTACTGTGAAAGACCAATATGTTGGTATAATTTTTTCCCTTAAAATTAATGTAATTAAATAGGATTAATTTGTTACATTTTTGGGTATATAATCTTTGTTTTGTTATTTCTTTATTTTACTGACATGTTTTGTACATACAAAGTCCAATAAATTAAAAATACACTGTTGCTTTTTCTGGACATTATGATCAATTTGATTTCATGATGATTACTGAAAACTTTTTGTTGTATAGAGTTAGGAGTTTAAAAATGATCAGCTCCAGATATCAAATAAAATAGGTATGCCAGTGATCATGCCTAAGAAGTTACCAATAATCCCCTATCCTTATCAAAATCCAACCAACATTTTAGGCTCTAGATTTTCCATAACTTGGTCAGATCCAGGAGGAGGGAGAAGGATAATTGATATTCCTACTTATTCCCCCTAGAAAATAAGGTAGAGCAAGAGAGAAGAAACAAAATTATTAAAGGTTACTGATATTATAACAACAAAACAACCACCAAAATGATGAAGTATGTAGAGAGCTTTTGCTAATTGGTCTAGCAGAAAATAAATCACAACAGTTTTGCAGAATTTTACAACCTTCTTGCACCTAGAAATAAAGGACAGCCCCAGTTAGAATGGGGATACTCTGGAGGGCTTGATAACTTGGGAGGGAGGGAGGGGCTCTTGGCTGCAGCCCCAGTACCAGCCTGGGGTGATCACAGACTCTGCTAGCAGCATGATGACAATTCTAAGAGGTAAGAGTGTTTTCTTTCTGCTACTGACTCAAAACCCCTCAGGTTAGAGAAAAGTAAAAAAGTGCTTCTGTTCCTTCTTCTCAAATTGTAGGCAGTAACTGGAAAATCTATGACAACTTTGTCTAACATTTCTCCCACCTTATCTTTTTTTTTCCCCACATGGGGAGTGCAACAGAGAGGATAAAAGTGTGTAATTTGGGGGGGGGGTTTAATCTCTACTTAGTTGGATAAATTACATACCCTATTTTCATTTGAAAAATGGGGATAATTATAGTAATAATAGTTAATGTGGTATAGTGAACGCCCGTTCTGCCCCAGACGCATCTATGTGTGTATTACTTTGTTTAACCCTCACAACAACCCTATGAGGTCAGAACTGTTATTAATCCCCTTTGACAAAGATGAAGCTGAAGTAACTTGTCTAAGTTTGTGTTATTGGCACCCTCTTAACCGTACTACTATACTTAACAAGTAGAGATGTGGAGAGGATTAAATAAGAGAATGCATGTAAAACTCTTAGATTAGCGCTGACAGTGTTGAATTTTACCTTGAGCCCTGTGATCCTGGAAAATAACTATGGTTAAAGAAACCCCCCCGCCCCGACCCTTTGTGTTCTGGAAAATGGTTTACTGCAAAGAGCCATCCTTCCCCATATGACTTACCTAAGACTCATGGGTGCTCCCTTGTTTACCCCTGATAAAGGCCAGGCAGGGACCCTCCCAATTCCTATTCTTTGCCTCATAAATGATGAGCTGAACTGTTTTGTCCCCACTGATGAATCGGAACAAAATATTTGTTAAACAAACTTTGGTTAGGATTCTCTCCTTCCCTCAAGCCCCTGTACTTTGACTTGTCCTCAGTTTAAGGTGGCATGCAGCCCCTCCTTAACAGCTTCTCCTGAAGTAGGTTGACCTCGGGGTAAAACATTCTCTGAACTACTATCAGATCGGCCATCCCAACACTTTCATCCCACTATCTCGTTTTACATTCTTTCTAGCCTTGTGTAGTCCTCCCTATAAAAGAATAACCCATTTTACCTAACCTCTGAGGCCCTTGCAGGTCTCATTATCAGAGTATTCTCCCCATTACACGAGACACCTCCTCCTATTGCCATAGCCCCTTGGCCCGCCACCTCCCACCCCTGAAATAATCCTTTCACATGAAGTCTCTCCTTAACTAAATCTGGATTTGTTTTTTGACAGTGCCTGGCACATAGTAAGTACTCAGTAAATATTAGCTAGTATTATTATTATTATTTCATTGCATCCTCTTCCTCTGTCCTGTGTCTGCACTGTCCTGTGCCAGTATAGGCAGGAAGCAACGGGAATCCAGCTTTCTCCTTACACCTGATGGGTCTGTATTAATCTTAGTCCCCAAAGGAAATTGATTAATCAAACCCGGATAATTTGAGGAGCATTTATTTATAAGGGAGTCTAGTTAAACACGTGTGGCTGGGGAGGAGAACCACAAGTGATAGTAGCAATAGTTTTTACCTTCCCTGAGTCCGAGAGAACAAAAGAGGCAGATGCTGCCAGAACATGGAAGGACAGAGTCATGTAGACCAAGCCAATCGGAGAGCAGCATTGACTTGCAATCAATCAAATAACCCAGCCAACCTCTATCAGGGAATAAATATCCCACCTTACTGTCCTCTCTCCCTTGGATCTTCTGCGGTGGCACTCCACTGACTAAATCCAACAGGAAGACAGGGGCACAGGAGTCCTGCTAATTAATTCACACAAGTGAGCTGCAAGGGGCAGAAAGCCAGGTGGAAGAGAGCGGAGATCTGTAGGGACACATGGAAAATGTCTATAACAAAAGGGTTCACATGTTTCTGTGTATCTTCGACTGGGTCCCTGGAAACAGATTCTGAGACAAAGAGTCACATGCAGAACGTTTATTAAAGATTTCACTCAGGAAATACAGCTTTAAGGAAGCGAGGGAAGCAGGACTCCGACAGAGGGAGAAGCTGACTCACCATGCAGGTGCAACCCAAGGCGTCAGACTATTCTATCAGGAGTTCTGGACCTGGGATGGTTTTTCACAGTCATCCCCAAACTGAGGCTAAGGGGTAGCCCTTTGCACCAATGTATCAGCCAGATAGATTACAACCTTTGTCTAAGGTGGAGCCGTGCCTGTTATCTAGGGAAGTTCCCAGGGAGGGATGCAGGTGTGAGCCTTTAGCACCTGCAGGGATGGTGAAGGGATCTGGGTGGAAGACCACAGTAACCACTACAGTGTGTATGAGGGTGAGGCAATTGCTAATTGGATGGCCAAGGACAAGTAAAGTACTGAATAACGGAATGATAGAATACACTGCTGAGTTGGTGAGAAGGATTGAAAAAGTGAAATTAGATGTTGAAAGGCGTTTGAAAAACTTCAAGCTTCATTCTTGGTAAAATACATAAATAAAAATGAACCTCTTAATAACATAGAAATAAATGGATAACTCCTTAACATGGCAAAGTACTATATCTCAACCCAAGAGCTAGAATCATGCTTAATGGGAAACATCAAGCTCCTTCCCATGAAAGTCAAGGACAAGCCAAGGACATCCATACTGGACATCCATCCAAATCTGCTAAGATGTAATCTGCTAATCCCAACCTCCCACTCCCTCCCTCCCCCAACCCCCTCCCCCTTGGCAACCACATGTCTGTTCTCTTTTTTTTTCTTCCCCTGGCCACGCTGCGCAGCTGGCAGGATCTTAGTTCCCCAACTAGGGATTGAACCCAGGCCCACATTAGTGAAAGCTTGGAGTCCTAACCACTGGACTGTCAGGGAATTCCCCACAGGTCTGTTCTCTATGTCCGTGAGTCTGTTTCTGTTTCTTAGATAGGTTCATTTGTGTCATATTTTAGACTCCACATGTAAGTGGTATATGATATAGTTTTAATAGCACGTGTTATGGGAGGAGTCTTTATAAGCAGTCCTTTCTATTATCCAACTTCTACCAGAAAGAATGGCTCAAGTTCCAATTGCTGCCTTCCATGGCCATCACCAGAATTCAAACAGCTCCGTGCAGAGGGTCAAGTTATGCAGGTGCCTGGCTGTACATTTTGCAGCTAAATCATTCTGGCAGGCATGTCAGGAAATTATGCTGTTCAGAATCAGATGTTCCACAGGAACATTACTGGACTTTTTCTGTGGCTGAGTGGCAAAACTGATGATACCTACTCTGAAAATTTTCCAGGTCAAGCTTATGCATACCAGTCTGTGCCCAAGCATGCTTGCTAGGAAGATGAGTCCCATGCAATTCTGCAGATTTGTATGTTTCTCCAGGGACCTCACCCAGGTGCTAGAATAGAGGCAAAGGTTTCGTCAGGGAAAATTTGGGCTTTGGCTCAGGTATTCTACAGTCCATCTTCCCTCAGAACAGAGAGTTTGGGGCAGGATTTTCTTTTTTTTTTTTTTGGCCGTGTGCATTACGGGATCTTGGTTCCCTAACCAGGGATTGAACCTGGGCCATGGCAGTGAAAGCCCAGAATCCTAACCTCTAGGCCCCCAGGGGACTACCTAGGGCAGCATTTTCAACTTGCTTAATAGAATGTCAGCCTTGCTACCTGCTTGCTTGATGTACAAGATTTATGTATCTTATATCAGTCAACAACGTAAAATCCTAACACTACATTCTGGTTGGAGAATGACCTTGAACTGTCAATTACTTTCCTTTTTTCGAAAGCTAAGCAGAGAAAAGTGACATTTAGTAAAGATTAAGGGACATGTTATCCATCTATTTTTTACTTTTAAGATCTGTCCTGGTATCTCATTAGATCGTGGTAGAGCTATATATTTATGTGACGTTAACTCAGTCTTCTCCAGAATCACCGTTACTGTTTATCTTTTAGAGAGTGCAAAGACCAGATTTGCTATAAAGCTTTTGAAGTTGTTGACTAAAATATCTAGCAGTGTCTCTGACATAGGACATTGCATGATGGGTTTATTTTAGTTTAGAGTTTAGTACTAGGGGAAAAATCCCTTCTAAAAGACTGCCTTCCAAATTTGCCATTCTAAGAGCAATACATTGCATAGCTCTTCTTCTCTGGTTGGCAAAAATAGAATTAATTATCTTGCACCGTTAACATGTTAGCCTTTGGAGCTAGAGTATATGCTTCCTCCTCCTTTTTATGACTTTGGTATTATATTTCCATCCCAATAAATGTGTTCTATATGCATCTCTTACTGGAAGTTACTGTAAGGCCTAAATTTATTTTTTTAAAAAGTAGGGCTATGAATTTATATTACCATAAAATACTTCCATAAAAGCAACACTATGTTCACTTGAAAAAATAAAATAACAACAAAACCCCAACAAGAGCAAGAGACTATACCCAGGCAAGGAACAAGATTTTAAAAATTAAAAAGTCTGAGAAAGAAAGAGTAGAAGGACTCATTTATTTTTTCATTTATTCATTCTTAAATTCATTCCTAGCAGTGGAAGTTTTGATAAATTCATTGATTCTCTAAATGCGGTAGTAAACATTAGGTATGCCAAACTCCATGTTGGAGACTGGCACTTATACCCTCTTGGGAGATCCCAGGAAAGGATAAGAGTGAGGAAAAGAATGATAGTGGGGAGAGCAGTAGGTGTCCTAGATCCACTCAAAATGTGTGCCCACCAATTTAAGCTGCCTTGGTTGGTCAGTCCTGACCCTTCCTGGCAGGGTTCAGAAATGACATAAACTCTGTGAGGGCAAGGATTTTTACCATGCCCAATGAACTCAGGTTTTCTATTAAATTTTTAGGGAATGAATGAATAAATGAAAAAATGAGTCAGTGTTATAGGTCACTATGATGACGGCAATCCAAGTCTCCCACGGCCTGAGCTCCTGCCCTCACGCCCAAGTTTCTTTTGTTGCCAGGAGATGGTAGCCCTATCTCGGGGGACTCTGGGAAGCAGTTTCCTTGAGACACTTTGCCTCAGTGGGTTGTAGGTGTTGGAAAGGGGATTCACGCCCTTTCTCCACCCAAATTTCACCCCTATAAAGTTGGTTGTGTTTTAAAATATTGTGTTCTTTAGACTACCCATAAATCTCCAATTTTCATTTCTCCTAATTTTTCATAGCTGGATACAAGACAATGTAATGTGAACAATATCTTGGGCCTTCTGAAGCTTTGTGATAAAATCATATACATTTTTAAAAAAATCATGACATTGGGGAATCACTCTAATCCAATGGTTCTCAAACTTTTTTTTGTCCACTCGGCTTGTGAGATCTTAGTTCCCCGACCAGGGATCAAACCCGTGCCCCCTGCAGTGGAAGTGCGGAGTCTTAACCACTGGACCGCCAGGGAATTACCCAATGGTTCAAAAACTTTAGTGTGTATCAAAATCACCTAGAGGGATTGTTACAATTCACGTTGCTGGGTCCCACCTTCAGAACTTCTGATTCACTAGACCTGGGGTGGGGCTCAAGAATTTGCATTTCTAACAAAGTCATGCTGAAGCTGCTAGTCCAGGGATCACGATTTGAGAAACACAGCTCTAAACCAACTTTCTTTACCCAGCCATCTGCCTGTTGTCACCTTGCGGTGGCTTCTGCTCTGAATGCGTTTGGCAAACGTGCACAATGGCTTCAGGAATGTGAGACTGACTAATCTGGTGGCTGTGAACGGCGTTATCTACAGCTGGTGGCTGGTTGCAAAATGGAGCAATTAAGGATTAAAACATAAATCACAGGAAATTAATATGAAGCACCGCTGAGAATAAAACCCATAAAATTCCTGGCATTCCTCTGTTTTGGTCATACACATGTGCATCCTGCTTTGTGTTGCTATTCTACACAACATGGATGAGGCTACACCCAGAACAAACAAAGGACTGTCTCTGCCATCAGAGAATGATAAGGTCACAGGCAGGCAAGAGAATGAAAGTAAATCCGATGAAATAAGATTCTCGTGCTGATCATAAAGAAAAATGCCGTTATATTATTTTAATTTAATAAATATCCATTTTCAGTCTGTAGCTTGTGGCACAGTGGAAATCTGAGTTTCTGTTGCCTCCAAAGAATGATTTCTTTATGCCAAAATAATTTCTCTCTGAATATTTTCTACGAGTCAGAACTTCATATGACTATTTCATAAGAATTCATTATTGACTTTGACAATGTGGCTTCTTAGAATAAAAACCTGAAGCATACTGTGAGATAAACACGAACTTGAAATACAGGTTGATGAAGTGGAAACAAGCTGAAATTTTATAATGCTGATTAATAATTCATTTGACATCCTAGAAATTTATATTTGGATTTCCTCTTATATACCCTCATTTAAAAAGTTTAAGTTGATTAGCGCTAAGTAAAATGAATCGATATAAAGTCTGGAAAATCTGGTTGCGTTGATTGGACAAAAATTAGTTTGCAAAACCTTCTTTTTATTTTGTCCCTTCCATGAGGTCACAAAGTCACTTTTCATATCACAGACATCCCCAAATGGTTACTTATTCCTTAATATTTTCTTTGACTAATCGGAGCAAGATGACAGTTTCTTTTTTATTCATCCTACTAATCTCTGAGTGTTATTTATCTAAATCTGTTCCATCTACTATTCATAATGACATAATGATTGCATCGATGCACGTAAGTTAAGGTGGAATTGATTTAAATAAAATGCATTTGAATTTAAATTACTACCCAAGAAGATGGAATGTAATAACTTCAACTGTAGCTTCCTATCTCTTATTTAATTTAACCATAATATGGTTCTCAGCTGGTAAATAGATAGTTTCATTTTTAGAAGACCTATGCTATACATTTCAAGTGTTGACTGAGTTTGATAATTTCTCAAATTATTTTTACTGTCTAATCAGGAACATGAAGCATTTGAAACAAATAGGTGTAAATTCATTGAGAGGGTTAAACACCTCCGAGTCAATGGGTTTAATCATGATTTTGTTTGACATATTTTACATGTCAGTATATCAAACAATACACAAAACAATGTACATGTCCATAAATGTTTTATTTGTTAAAACAAAACATGCTGAAAAATTTCTAAAGACACACAAAAATGTTGAAATTCCCAAAACTTGGAGAAAAAAATCTTTCACCCCTGCTCCCTGTCTCCTTGGGGCCAGGGCACAGCACAGGAAATCATGGAGACTCATGTTTGCAATCATTCCTTTGAAGGAATTAACACAGGGCATGAGGGACATCTTGCTGCAGAATCTAATCTTGCTTGAAGAAAAAAAAAAGGCTACAATTTTAGAGTCTTGGCCTGGCTTGTGTACAGGGTAATGAGCTAGGTGAGTTCAGAAGCTTAAAACAAGCACAAGGAGCATGCTAATATGGCTAAGCAGTAATGTGGTGCGCCATATCCCCTGTGGATTTGAGTCTCTGAGCTGAGCACCTTATGTGGAAAAGGCTATTTAGTTCTCTTAATATACTTTAAGTATACTACTTTTGAAAATTATTATTTTTTCTTTAGAAGGTATCGTGTGTGTGTGTGTGTGTGTGTGTGTGTGTGTGTGTGATTTAATACTCACCTCCAGGATGCTCTAGAATAATGAAGGATATATCTTCAGGTGACATTGGGAGTCCAGATCTTGGAATACTGACGCTCACACCAGGCTGTCCTGGCCTAACTCAAACATACAACTGCCACACATGGATTGGACTTAAGAGATTTTTAAAGCTTCCTTAGCAAGACATTTATAAATAATCTTTCAGGGTGGGTTAATTGTGCAGAACTAATGTTACCTAAACAGCTCACAAATGCTTAAGTAGTACCTCACAACAGGTCCTCGCAGTGATGCTGCGAGGCATATTAGCTTCATTTTTCAGAAGTAGAAGCTGAGGCACAGAAAGACTAAGTAACTTTGCTTAGTTCCCCCAATGGTAAGTAAGTGATAGATCTGGGATTAGGCCCTTGTCAGTCTGGGTCAGGGGTCATGAGCCTTTACTCTGTGTGTGTGTGTGTGTGTGCGCGCGCACGTGTGTGTGTGTGATACTTTGAAAAAAGAAAACCTCATCAAAGTTGGGGCACGTTCTGCTCATGGTAGCAGTTGTTGTCCTTGAGGGTGAATGTTCTTTTGGTTCTTTTAAAAAGTGTGTAAACTTGAAACCTAGGGCAGTCATTAGATCCTTTAAACCATAACTTGCTGAATAAATGAGCCTGTAACTTGCCTTCACTGATCAAACTCACCTGAAATGTTCTTGCAGGTTGCATACTCTCCAAGCTTCATGTAGCTTAGACAATGCACCACAAATCTCCTTTAACTGCCCTCTATAGATAATGCCTCTAAAGTGTGGGTTGCTATAGTAATGGTTACTTAAGCTGTTTTTCAGGAACATGGAGCTACTCTTGCCCAGATCAAATAGCTTAAGACTGCCAACCATTCATCTGGGTCTGCCCAAGTGTCCAATGGATGATCTTTTGATGTCAGAGGTCCAAAAACCCCACCCTCAGGTCATGCTAATGCTGCCATTTTCTGAACAGGCATCCCATGAAGAAGCACGTAACTCAGATAGGCCTGCACAGAACACCAATCACTTCACCTTTTCTTGACTCCAGTCATCTTTCCCCACACCTCAGATCATGCCGCTTCCTTATCCCGTAAATATCCTGAGCCCCTCGCCTTCAGGAAGGCAGATTTGAGACTTGCTCTCCCGTCTCCTTGCTTGGTTACCTTGTGAATAAACCTTTTCTCTGCTGCAAACCTCAGCATCTCAGCATTTGGCTTGCTGTGCTTTGGGCAAACCTGGTTCGGTAATAAACTGTCTTCTGAAGGACAGTGGTCCTTTGCTAATGGAGATTTTCAGCCAGAGTATGTTTTTGGGTACTGCATCTCAGGAAAGGCAGAACATCTCAGGAAAGGCAGAACCTCTCAGAAAAGAGCAACGGGGCTTCCCTGGTGGCGCAGTGGTTGAGAGTCCGCCTGCCGATGCAGGGGACACGGGTTCGTGCCCCGGTCCGGGAGGATCCCATATGCCGCGGAGCGGCTGGGCCCGTGAGCCATGGCCACTGAGCCTGCGCGTCCGGAGCCTGCGCTCCGCAACGGGAGAGGCCACAACAGTGAGAGGCCCGCGTACTGCAAAAAAAAAAAAAAAAAGCAACAGAACTAGCAAGGGCATGGAACAGCTTCTATATGAAGCAAGAATAAGAAACTCAAGACACTTCCTTCTGATATCCCCAACTCCTAGCCCCGCCAGAGTCAGCAAAAGATGGGAGAAGAGTTACTGTTCTAGAAGTTGGGAGTTTTAGGATTTTCTTGGCTATTCCTTTAACTAGGTGTGTGGATGTGAGTAAGCCTCATAACATTGCTGATCTTGGCTTCCTTATCTGTAAGATGGATTCTGGATTTCCAGGGAAAAATTTCTACACCAAGACAGCATAGGGTGGCAGTTAGCAGTATTTTTTCTGGAACCAGATCACCTGAGTTTGTAACACAGTTCTCATCTAACTTCTCAGTGCCTATATTCTTCATCTATAAAACAGCGATATTAATTTCTTTTTCACAGCTTTGGGGTAATGATGGGTTGATACATATAGGCTTTTTTAAATGGTGCTTGGGGGACTTCCCCGGCGGTCCAGCGGTTAAGACTGCGCTTTCACTGCAGGGGGTTCGGATTCGATCTCTGGTCAGGGAACTAAGATCCCGCGTGCCACATGGCCTAAAATAAAATAAAATAGTGCTTGGCACTTAGTAAGTTCTCAATAAATATTTGCTCTTAATGCTATGGGTTTCTAGTACAGTTTCAGGGTCCAACTTTTTTTTTTTAACTTAATTGCATTTATTTCTTTATACAGCAGGTTCTTATTATTTATGGATTTTATGCATATTAGTGTGGTCCAACTTTATACAACTGAGAATATTTAGACAAGTCATCATCTTGGATCCTTTTTCTTGGTGTTTCCTAGCTTAAGAGGCTCAAGGAATAAGAATTCTTTTTGTAATCCCATTCTGTTCTCACTCTTACCCAAGCAGCCCTCCCCTCAACTCTCAGCTGTTGTCAAGGCAGGGATTCAGGCAGGTGGAGGCAAGAGTTGGCGCAAGAAGGAAGAATGGGTTATTAAGGTCAGATGAAGGGCTGAGTGTGTTAGTACAAGTTGTGTATAACTTGGCAACCACTTATGTACTAATACATATGAAGCTTGTTTCCCTTATGCAAAGTCAACACTGATGATGAACTTAGACAGCTGGAGGTATCACCCTGCCAGGAGGGTCCCACCGTCTTCTCTGCCACCACCTGTCTCACTCCTACCTTCCTGCATTTCGTTATTCTCCTTTCCCATCAACACCGGCTGCCACCTCTACCGACATGTCATAATGTCAAGTGAGGTGTCCAGATGCCAGTGCAGAAATTGCCTATTTCTACTCCGCCTCCAGAGAGGAGCTCCATGAGTCAAGGCACTGCCAGAGCTGGATTTATCCCGGAAAAGGGTTAGTGAAATAAAATCATTTTAAAGTTGAGATTTTATCAAAATACAATGTTATAAAGCCCTCCACAAAACAAACAAAAATCCTATGGGATTTTCCTTAAGGTATACTCAAGTTCAAACATGTCATTATAGACTGATAATTTAAATTATGAGCTACATCTTAATTTAAAATATATACTCTTAATTTTAAATATATTTTTCTTAAAACTTTGCATTTTAGGAATGAAAAAGTCTTTTGAGACCATTCATTCCATGTCAGCATTTTTTCGATGAGGAAACTGAGAGGTAGTGCGGTGAAAGATACTCGCCCTTGTTCATGGGGCTCATTAGCAGAGCTGGGGCAAGAATAGAATTCTCAGTCAAGAATACTTTAGGGCTTCCCTGGTGGCGCAGTGGTTGGGAGTCCACCTGCCGATGCAGGGGACGCGGGTTCGTGCCCCGGTCTGGGAAGATCCCACGTGCCGCGGAACGGCTGGGCCCGTGAGCCATGGCCGCTGAGCCTGCGCGTCCGGAGCCTGTGCTCCGCAACGGGAGAGGCCACAACAGTGAGAGGCCCGCATACCGCAAAAAAAAAAAAATCAAGAATCAATGAATATGTGAATGAATGAAGGGCTGAGTGAATGAATGAAAATGGTAGAGCTACAGCTTTGTTGCAGTAGACACCACCACTGGGATACAACCTCCAAGCAATATGGGGAGGAAAGAATCTCAGAATGGGACCTGAGATGGACTAATCCAATATAAAATGGGTATTAATGTATCATCTTTACCTGTCGACATCCCTAGGCTGGAGAAGTCCGCATTATAATGATTACTCAAGAGATGCTTTCAATGTCCTTGCAGGAAGACAAACAACTTGAACCTGGCCTTTGACCAAAGACCTGTGACCCAGTTTAGAAAATAATATTCTAGTGTGTTTATACTTACTGATGAGGCTGTCATCACTTTTTCAATTTTCCTCACAGTGGTATAAGATTAATGAGCTAACCATTTTTCATCCTGATGTGAAAGAAACTCATATGTATAAACTATTACTGTCATGTTTATAATCCAGAATGATTTGATGAAGTAGTACATTTAGATACCTAAATGATAATGAAGAGTTTTTAATTTATTTGCTTGATTTGTTGAATTTTAAATTAACTTGAGTTTTTAATTGGACTGTGGGTTTTTAATTCACAAGGGACCAAGAAGTATATGTCTTCTCTTTGTTGACAAGCCCTATCTTCTCCATGTATTCCTGGTCTCTACTTTTTTTGCGTCTATTTTTATTTCTATCTGGAAACTTGTCTGACTGGTCTTTGCCACTGAAGACATGAAATTGTGCGAAAGTCTTGGCATTCCTTGCTTGATGACTTCACAACTGACTAATTAAGTGCAAGCAAATTCTTGTTGGATAACTTCATCACATAGTTCCAGAGAATCACTAGTACACGATGGTCATTAAAGTTGTTTTTTCTTTTTCTTTTAAAATGACTACAATACTTTTTAAAATAGCAAATTGCTTTATTTTCTTTCCTTTCCAGAGGTTTTAATTTTTCTTATTTAGTCTTCATGGCTAGACTTCTTTTAGAAGCTTGAAAATCATTTCTCCCTTTTTATTAGGGCCTTTTTGGCAGACACTGCTTTTTCACTGGAACTGAACTATGGCTTGATTCATTTTTATTATTTCTGTATTTGTTTCACAACGTAATTAATATTAACAGAACTGTTCTTGGAACAGAGCTTAATCCCTCAGCTTTTGTGTCTGATGCTAGCATGATTAGGTCTGGAGAAATAAATTAAAAAAAAAATTGTATGCCAGGCATAATAGCAGTGGTAGCATTCCTTAATCTTCCTGTTTCCGCCCACATTTGTTTACACGCACATCCATCTGTAACGTCTCAGAATTAATCACTGTTCCTCCAGTCTAGAGAAAATTGAGAAGCCTCATTTCTGAGCCTTTAGAAATGAACTTCCTACAAACGGACCATAAGATCCACACTCACTGACACAAATTCCCTTTTCTAAGGAAGTCACTGCTTTTCACATGCCAGTCCTTAGCCTCTCTTAGCCAGAATACTTAATTGAAATATCCTCATTTTAAAATCTTGGGTTCTTTAATAAAAATAAATTTCAACAATGCTGTTTTCATTCCTTCTGTCTCTTCTTTCTTTTTAATCCCATGCTTAACCCTTTGTGACCCAGAGGGATTTTCAGGTCCCTTAGTAAAAATATTCTTGCAGTCTGGGATGCTGGGATCCTGGACCACAAGGACCTCAAGTGATAAATGTCCTGTTAGAATTTAGGTTCCACTGATGACAGATTGTGCAATAAATAGTTCGATAGTGAGTTACTGCTTTTATTTATTTATTTATTTAACCAAAAGAGGGTATTTCTTTTCTCTTTAAGAACACTGACTTTTAAGTTGCTAAGGAACCACAGTTCAGTCTATAGGCGTTATTCTATGAATTTGGCTCTTACCTTAATATGCCTACCTTTCATTTATTTCATTATTCTTTTCTGCCACAAAATTACTGCTGTACTCTAAGATCCTCTTCTTCACACACCCCTCCCTGGTCTCTAAAGAAAACCTGGAAAAAGGATGGAGGTCCAAGCGCAGGGGCTTCTGGAAAAGGACAAAGAAGATGGGGATGCTGGGGAGTGGGTGGGGTAGAGCTGCCCTCAACAGTTCAGGGCACCTTCTTCCCCATCTAGCTAACCTGAGGCCCAAACTTGGCCTCTGCAACTTCCTTTGGCTTCTGCGCTTGACTTGAAGACCCTCCTCCGGGCTGACTGTCTTAGAAGGCAATTGGTTATCTTCCTTGTTGGCCCACAGGGTGATTCTGCCACTGTACCCGCTGGCCTGGCCTCATGGAAATCCGACAAGCCTGCCTTGCAGGGACATAACAGATTGGCTTCTTTCTCTTCTTTCCTTTATTACAGTCAGAGAGAGGCCCAGAGGAGGAGGAGGCCGCGGGCATAGAAGTCGCCCTCTACAAGGGAGCTCTTGTGAAATTCGCTCTGCAGGGAAAACAATACTGTGGGGTGTCGTTTTCAGTTGTGTTGTCTGTCGCTGGCATGACAATTTGAACAGTACTGTTTCCCTGATCTGTTTGGGCTTGGTTTCCATTCTTGCATAATGCACATGCTGGGTTCTTTGTACTGTGGATAACAGAGTGCCCACAGGTACCTGGGCTGGGAGAGCTGCAGGGTTCTTTAATTTTACGAATCAAGTGGAGTCCAAGATGCATATTTTTAAAATCTCATATTTTTATTGCTAGAACAATATATCAACATTGAAGATCAGTTTTAATCATTATTAACTATTTTAGCTATACAAAAAATACATTAGTTCTCATCTTCCGTTGAGTGGGAGAAAACTGGGTGCTCATTAGAATCACCTGGGAGCTTTTCAAATTACTGAGGCCCAGGCCTTACTCTAAACCAGCTGAATGTGAATCTGTAAGGTGGGGCCCTGGCAACCCTATTTTTTTTGTTTTTTTATAAATTTATTTATTTATTTATTTTTGGCTGCGTTGGGTCTTCATTGCTGCACACGGGCTCTCTCTAGTTGCGACGAGCGGGGGCTACTCTTCATTGCGGTATGCGGGCTTCTCATTGCGGTGGCTTCTCTTGTTGCAGAGCACGGGCTCTAGTGCTTCAGTAGTTGTGGCACATGGGCTCAGTAGTTGTGGCTCGTGGGCTCTAGAGCACAGGCTCAGTAGTTGTGGCCACGGGCTTAATTGCTCCACGGCATGTAGGATCTTCCCAGGCCAGGTCTCGAACCTGTGTCTCCTGCATTGGCAGGCGGATTCTTAACCACTGTGCCACCCCGGAAGCCCGGCAACCATATTTTTAATGAACTCCTCAGATGAGTCGAGAACCACCGGTAGAAGATAATATTGTTAAATAACCAGTTTACTCTCCAACCAGCTTAAGAAGTAATCTCTCCCAGTGAATCTCTCCCTGGTCACATTTCCCTCCCAAACCTCAGAGGTAATCACTAGCCTAAATGTGGTGTTTATTGTTCTCATCCAAATATTTAAACTTTTACCACATGTGTATGTATGTTTATAAACTTAAATAATATACGGTATGGCATTTATAAGTTTTTAAAACTTTGTATAAATGGAATTATGTCATGTGTATCTTTCTAAAACTTTTTTCTCAAGATTTATTCATATTGGTACATGTAGTTTGTTAATTTTCATGACTGTATAGTATTCTATTGTATAAATATTTTTTAAAGTTTCTTTTTGAAGAGAGCCAGTGGTTGTACCATTTTAACAGAATTATTTTCATTTGTGGGCTATTTTCTCCCAGTTTTATATTTAAGTGTACATATTTTAATAGTGATAATTCAATTATAACTCAATTTTGGGTTCTTCTTTTCCCATTTAATACTTTTTTCTTCTCATTTAATATTATGCCATAAACTTCTTTCCAAGCTTTAATTTGTTATAATGATTATTTAATTAACTACATAATTTTCCTTCATGTTTATTTATCATAATTTATCTAACTATACCCCTAATGTTTACTCCTAATATCTTTTTAGGGGATGGAGCTGGTAATGCTATAAGAAAGATTCAGAAGTAAGCAGCTTACTTGTTTTGTTGAATTATTTCACTGGAATAACTTTCCAGCAGTAGGATTATTGAATCAAAGTCTTTTTGAACAATTTTTATGATTCTCGATACATTTTGTAATATTGTTTTCCAAAAGCACTTTTACCATCTCTCAGTTAACACTGTATGATTTTGTTTCATGGGAGAATATAGTATTAGAAGTGCCTCTTGGGACCTCCCTGGTGGCACAGTGGTTAAGAATCTGCCTGCCAATGCAGGGGACACAGGTTCGAGCCCTGGTCTGGGAAGATCCCACATGCCTCAGAGCAACTAAGCCCGTGCACCACAACTACTGAGCCTGTGCTCTAGAGCCTGCGAGCCACAACTACTGAGCCCACAAGCCACAATTACTGAAGCCCGCATGCCTAGAGCCCGTGCTCCACAACAAGAGAAGCCACAGCAATGAGAAGCCCGCACACCGCAATGAAGAGTAGCCCTTGATTGACACAACTAGAGAAAGCCCGTGTGCGGCAATGAAGACCCAACAGAGCCAAAAATTAAAAAATTTAAAAAAGAATTGCCTCTTTTGGAGAAGCCGTACTATTGGTTCCAAACTCTTAGAACAGAAAGGAGTTCCCAGAATTGACTCTATTTAAAACTATGCAAAGCTAAATGGAATAGCAAATACACAAGCAATAGCAAAAACAGTGGATAATGAATTGATTCCCGATGTGATTTAACAATGATAATTGTTACTTAAGTTGCCTAACCTCTTTACTAAACCTCAGTCTGCTCATCTATAAAATGGGATTATAATAGAAATGATAATAGCAATGAGTAGCACAATATTTTTAGTCTTTATCTTGTACTAGGCACTGTTCTAAACACTATGTATACTAACATTTAGTTTTCATAACAACCCTATCATGTAGGCATTATTATTATTATTATTATTTTATAGTTGAGGAACCAAAGTACAGAGAGAGGTTAAGTGACTTTTCTAATGTCATACAGCTAGTAAATGGCAGAGCCAGAATTCTAACTCAGACAGTCTGGCTCCAGAGTTTACACTCATAATCTCTAAATAAATAATTTAGTTCGTATAAAATACGGGTACAATGCCTGGCACATAGTTAGTACTCAATAAATGTTTGCTTTTATTTTTATTATTATGCATTTTTAAAAGTCAAATAACTGGTACAGGGAGTGGCAGAATTGATTTAAAATCTCTAGAAAACAGAATCAATGAGCAGAAGTTTCAGCAAGGCAAATTCTGACTCAGTAGCAATAGTGCACTCTTGGGATCTGGGCATGAAAAAGGAGAGGCTGAATGGCCCGTTGTTAATAATGTTGTAGAAGAAATCCCTGCGTCAGGTGGGTGGCTGAGCTAGATGACCTCTAAGCCACTTTGCAACTATAGGTTTGTACGATTCTAAGCCAGGATCTTATGTTCTTTTTCCACGCAGTAAAACTTCACTTGTTTTCTTTAATATTAGTTTCAGTTTATGAACCTTGTTGATGTTATTTTCATTGCAATTACCTGAATCATTCACCAACAAGAGCGTGGCTTTGTAGTTTGGTTAAGCCTTTGGCAGTCTCTTGTGTTGTAATGTTTGATGTGTTACAACACCTGAATGTTATTAAAATGACGGGTGCTGGGGAAACCAACATATAAACATGTAAGTCATTGTGCTGTGGTGGTCAGCCTTCTAGGTAGGCAGCTACAGGGTTGCTGCCGCTTGGTTAAATATCATATGGAGTGTGTCATCTTTAACTACCAAAAGACTGTGCAGGTCCATGAGATCATCATGGCTTTAAATGTTTACATTGAAAAATTATGGGACTATGATTGTGGATGTGAGTTGATGTCGATCTATAACAACACAGTTTGCAGGTGACTCAGGGGAGTTGCAGTGAGTTTCTTGCTGGGAAGGGGAATTACTTCCTTGATGGAAGAAATAGTTTTGCTCAAGTCATGGGGAAGCCACACCTGACCACATAATTTGCTTTCCCTTTGGAGTACAGCCTAGGCAATTACTTTGCCTTTACGATTACATCTTAAGCAATCCTTCAGGAGAATGTACAATTTTGTATATCAGCTTCATATAATTTCTCCAAACTTGGTGATTTAAAAAGCACAGTTAATTCCATTATAAAGATGTTGATGATGGAATCCATAGCAAACATACTAGACTGGCTTAGAGAGTCAGTACTTTGAAAACAATTTCTTCTTGGCTATATATTTTTATCTTTGGTCTAATGTTTTACATTGTGCTGAATGTGTAGTTACTATGGAGACAGATGAAAATAGCCATAGACTTTGGGGTGTCAAATTGTCACCAATTTTCTATATAGGGCTTCCCTGGTGGCACAGTGGTTGAGAGTCCGCCTGCCGATGCAGGGGATGCAGGTTCGTGCCCCGGTCTGGGAGGATCCCACAGGCCGTGGAGCGGCTGGGCCCGTGAGCCATGGCCGCTGGGCCTGCGCGTCTAGAGCCTGTGCTCCGCAGCGGGAGAGACCACAACAGTGAGAGGCCCGTATACCGCAAAAAAAAAAAAAAAAAAAAAAAAAAAATTTGCTATATAAAAATAGGATGGGGAGTCAGAAGGAAGGTGGACAAAAGCTTTCAAAACAATATTATGAGATTTAACCTGTAATGTAAGGGAGATGAGAAAGCCAGAGAGCAGACAGAACTTTAGACGTTAGATTCTCCAAAATCTTAAGATAAGCAATCTGAAATGATCATTTTTGAATCATCAGCACTGAAACACACAATGTATTTGCCTTATAAGGAAAATAATCTATTTTTATTTAGTGGGATTTGACTATTTTAACATTAGTAATAATTCTACTGAAACAGAACTTGTTACTGGTTGACTTCTATTTATGAGGGCACCTTCATGCAAACAGCTCATGTATTTATATGTATGAGTATTTATACTCTGTGTTTAAGTTAGAAACGTTGTAACTCAAGTTAAATAATGAAAAAAAATGCCATTTTGTTTTGAGTAAGCCAAGGTTTGCTTTGCAATCTGACCAACTAACAAACAAGTATGAGCATACATTTGGGGCATCTTGCTTTGGGGAACTTCAGAGAGGGTGGCAAGCTGTCTGTCAGTAATGACAAGTGTCATTATCCTTGTGTTATTCATAATGAATCCAATAGGGTGAGGGTGGTGTCTCCAGTCACCCAGGAACTTGAATTAGAACCCTTAAGACTTGAATGACAGTGGCAGGCAATCAGAGTCACTGCTTTTTTGGAATGTAAGTAGCATTTCTAAAAGGAACATGTGTTATTTACATACATAAAGTAAATAGTGAAAGATTGGCTTAGGCTAAAAATACTCAAGGTAAGGTTTCAGGACTGGGTAGTAAAGGAATGAGCTTGTATTGTAGACTTTTCAGAACAGAAAAATTCCTTTTGTCATATCTGTTTAAGATGAAAATCATTTTGATTCAAATAAAACAGAAGGGAGTTGAGAAACATAATTCAAAAGAGGGTTAAAAAAAAGTTTAGCCAAGAAGTGCCAAATGTATAGTACAGCTAAGAACAAATCTCAACTTACAATATTATTCTTAAGCAAATTATACTTTGACAACATCTTGCTACATTTCAGATTGTGTAGTTATAAGAATGAAATTTGAAAATTATTTTGACATATACTATTTTAGGTAACATTTCGAAAAATGTATCCTAAGCAAGGCAGTATATTTATCATCTATAAAACAAAGCAAAGAAATCGAACTTAGAATTTTCTTCTGGTAGGTTAGTTGAAAAAACAAAACTTTCCTATAGACCTAGAAGTTGACAGTGGTCTTCCTGCCCACGGTAAAGCTTTGAATGGGACAAGACTCAATCTGGGGGTTGGGGGGAAGGAATGTCCCTCTTCTCTCCTCGGGACAGGAACACAAAGTGATTGAGGTAGCTTGAATTTATGCCTCCTCTTTGAAAAAGTCCTTCTTGTACAGCTATTTCTCTTTGCCTCAGATACCTTCTGTTGTGGCATAACCCTGCCAGAGGGCTACTGGAGAGAATACATTTTTTTTTTTTTTTTAATGCAGAGAGGGCTGATCAATAAACATGACAATATGACAAGTCTTGATAGTCTTCGATTGAGTCCTGTGAGGCACAGCTGCTGAAGGGGAGGCCTGTGAGGCCAGTGGCTGGCGTCTGAGATCAGAGTAGTGATTAAGGGACATCTGATCTGGCCAGTGCCATCTGGGGGCAAAACTGCCTCTTCACCATCATGGCGGCTTTGCCCTGCCTGCTCCTTTCTCCCACCTGAGCCCTTCAGTCAGCCCAACTTGGGAGGCTGCTTATGCCCCTGTGATGAAAGAACAGATTTCTCGTCTGCTCACTTTGCCCCAGTGGTATAAATTCCTCCTATGAACCAACCCTTCCAAAGAGCAGGGAGCCTCTGCAATGCCCCCACTACTCCGAAGACAAGGTCGGTGACTTAATACTCCTATCCACTGGCAGAGATTCAGGCACAAATCAAAGAATTTAGAACTGGAAGGGACTTTAAAGACTTAAAAAATACAACCTTCTAATTTTATACGTGAAGAACTGAGACTGTGTGAGAGCCACAGAGCTAATTAATGCCAGGGAAATGGGACAAGAACCCAAGTGTCTTGCGCAGGATTCTTGTAAATGGAAGAGTGTGTCATTATCTCAGGAGATCTGTGGGTGCTGCCTCCAGGCCAGTGCTCATTCCTCTGTGTAGTTACTAAGCAATGTTAGTAGGAAACATAATTTTAGATGGGGTGATTTGGGGCTTCATATTTAAAGAAACGAATTATTGTGAGTCTGTCATGTGCAAACGGGTGCCAAACAATTCTCTTCACACTGTTTTATAAAACAATCATAAAGCCCACAGCTTTTCCTTATTGGGATGTGTCCTTATCTGAACTCAGAGGCACTTCATCTTCTGTCCCTTTGAGTGTCTCACTCACAGATTGAGGAAGCTAAACTTGAAATCTTGAATTCTCTGGCCCATATTTAGAGATGATTCTCTTTCTAGTAGATATTCTTTATCTGAGTCTTAAGACTAGGCAGCTGGGTATCCGTTTAACAGGAAGACCTAAATTTCGTCCCTTCCAGGCATTCTGCCCAACTTGCAAAGCAGAAATCCTTGCAACTCTTTCTTGCATTTGGCCTGATATGTCTTGTGTAGTCACAGTAAGTTTACACAGAGCAGAGTGTGTTCAGGAAGCAGAAACAGACAGATAAACACACTTCGTTATTACCATCCTGGAAGCAAATTGCATTGCTTTGGTCATGCTCGCCATAAATACATAAAGGAACAGAATGTAGGTATGGCTCTATGAGAGTTTTAGAGTAGGTGAATTTTTACAAAATTGTGTACCTATTATGTGCCACTCATTTTTTTTTTCATTTGTTCTTTTATTCAGGGAAATGCTTTATTCTACTTTTGGTTGGTATCTGTCATAAAAACTTATTTTTGGGGAAGGGATTTGATGTTGGTTATTTATATTTTAGTTTACGCATTTATTTACCCAGTGAATATTCATGAGAAACTACTATGTACTTGACACTATGCTAGGTGTTTGAATATAATAGGGCGAGAAAATTAGACAAATTCATGCCTTTATGGCTTAGACTGGTGAGGGACACAATATAGTAAACAAGTAAATGGGAGATAACAACTTGAGGAGTGCTGTGAAGGAGATGTATAAAGCGCTAGGAGACGGGGGATTGGATTTGGTCATAAAAGCCAAGGGAAGCTTCCATGTAAAATGATGCTTGAACAGAAATGTGAAGGAGTTGGAGTTATCAAGCAGGAAAGAATGATTCAAGTCAAGAAAATAGTATATACAAAGGCTCTGTAATAGTGACGGGTCAAGGGATACAGTCTGTATCACATTTTTGCTTTTGCTGTAATATGGTGAATAAGTTTGACTGGGGTTAGAAGGGCTACAAGTAGACTAGTTAGGAGGTTATTAAAATAGACAAAGTTTGACTAAAGAAGGTGAAGAAGGTGGAGGGAACAGACAATTTTGACAGAATTGGGGGATGGTTTGGGCATGGAGGTGTCGTGGATGACTTCCGGCTTTCAGGTTGGTTCCACTGGATGACAAATTCATTGAGGTAAGAATCAAGGAAGGAAACCAGGTTAGGAGTATTGGTGGGTATGGGGAATGGTGAGAGCATGAATTCATTAAGCTTGGGCACCTTTGAGAATCCCAAGAGGGCAAACTTGTCAGTTGTATAAGTGGGTTTGAAGCCTGAGGAGACAGAGTCTTGGGCTGGAGTTACCAATTTGTGTTATTTCTGTAGGGATAGTAATGAAGAAATTGAGTACAGATGAGAGCACCTGGGAAGAGAATATTTTCGAGTGGATTTAAGTAAATGCTTTGCTTTTCTCTGGGGATGTGTCTTTTAAGCCTTGTCTAAGTACAGAATAAATTACTTTGATTCCTGAGCAAAGTCTTTCTGGTTTTAGAGCAGTGGGCAAACTTATGAATTGGGCAGAAATGTCCCTAAAATATGCCACATAGGTGGATCCTGCTGGGCTTGTTGAAAATTTAACCAAAAAGACATGAAAGATATTTTAAAAACCTCTATGAAAAAAGCAACTTTTAGCTATCTTCTTGGGAGGCAGTTAGCGCATATGGAGAGAAGGACAGGTAAAATGCAGATGTCTACAGAGCAGATTAAACGCTGTGTTGGCAAACAAACTGATTAAAATGATCAAAGACGTCCTTTCAATCTAAGGTAGTTTGAAGATGTTTTTTGTGTGAAGACTGAATTAATCTAAAATGTCCCTACTGGCTGTTAGTGAGTTGAATGTGTTTATTTTCATTCTATGTCTACGTGTTCACATTCCTTCAAAACACAAGCTTTGTTTATATGTTTATTTATTTTAATTAATTTATTTTTTTGGCGGTGCTGAGCGGCTTGTGAGTTCTTAGTTCCCCGACCAGGGATTGAACCCAGGTCCCAGCAGTGAAAGCAGAGAGTCCTCACCACTGGACCACCAGGGAATTCGCAAAATGTATGCTTTAATAGCCATCATAGGTGGGAGGGCTGGGGCTCTTCCTTAGTGTTCTTGCTCTTGCCTTATCTGCCATTGAGTGGTTGAATATTCCTTCCCTGATTTGTTAATTTTGAGTTGAGAAATTATCCTTTCAGGTACAACAAATGTTTTTCAGTTATCTACAATGTGGTAGGCATTGTGCTGGGTGTTGTCACTTTTATTATCTCATTTAAGAATGAACAGATATTTATTATGTCTACTACATGTCCAATCCAGTACTAGGCACTGTGAAGGATACAAATAGGTAGGATCAAGAGTTTTATCCTCGGTGTGCTTATGGTAGGTTGGAATGAAGAGAAAAGAAACCAGGAAACAGGACACACATAAGGCTAGAATAATCCCAACAGGCTGCCTGGAGGAAGTAGGAGGTGAGTTGGGCTTTCAAGGAGGGACGGGGTTTAGAGAAGCAGAATGGGGGTTGAGGAGGGGACATCCTGAGTGAAAGAACAGTCCGGAGGATGCCAGACTTAGCAAAGCCCAGGAAAGGGATGAGTCTGCCAAGTGGAGCTGCCCCAACAGAGCACCTTACTAATGATCTTGATGCTAAAGCTGACACTTAATGCCTGCAATTTTTTAGTCGACTAGGTAGAGAAACCTCATTAAAATTTTTCCTTATATATATTTTTGTAGAATAGCTGGGGAAATACAACTGAGTATAAGGAAAAACTTTAAGTTCTCCCTAATCCCACTATTATTGTTAACATTTTGGCGTATATGCTTCTACAACATCTTGCATGCATACAGATGGACAGACTGACATACACAAAATGAACCAGCAGCTCCCTGAAAAGTGTTTTCTATGGTACTATTTTACTGCTACATCCATTCAATGGAATACTGTAAATAAAAAGTGATTTATGAAGCATGAAGTACTTCCACACAATGAAATACTATGAAACTACTTTGAAACGGTGAAAAGTAGATGTAGATAATCTATATGCATGTATCCTTTCATGGAAGGAATCCCATCATATATATTATTAGATGAAAAAGGCATGTTACAAAAAACTTTATTGATCCACTTATTAAAACTTATGAAAGCTTTATTGCTCCACTTATTGGCATTAGTTTAACTTTTAAACAACATAGAAAAATCAGTGAGGATATTCCCATTTAGAAATATTGGGTTGGACATTTTTCCATTATTAAATATTCTTCAAAATCATAATTTTATTGGCTGTGCAATAAAATATGATGACTCATGTCATATGAGTGTCCAACAATTTATTTAATCATTTCTTTGTTGTTCTGATTTTTCATTATTATAAAACTACACACACATACTTTTAGATTCCTAGGGTAGAACGGTTGAGTCAAGGAAAATAAACATGTTTGAGATTCTTGCCAAATTGCTTTGCAGAAAGGCTGTCATGAGTTTTCATTTCTACCAACTATGTACAAAAGTACAGCTCTCATTGTACTTGAGATACTTTTTAAAAGTTAATAGGAGAAATGGTATTTCACAGTCATTTGTATTTGCATCTTTCTTTTTTTTCTTTTTGGCCGTGCCACGCAGCTTGAAAGATCTCATTTCTCCAACTAGGGATCGAACCCGGGCCTCCTCAGTGAAAGCACCGAATCTTAACCACTAGGCCACCAGGGAACTCTCCCCCGCACTTTTTGTGTGTGTGTGTGTGTATTTGCATCATTTGTAATACTAATAACATTCAAGATTTTTATGTTTATCAGCCACTTATATTGATACTTTTATTTGAATAATCTAATTCTTAACCCATTTTTCTAGTTTTATAGGACTCTAAAAATTAATAGACAATTTTTAAGACCAGTTTTACATTTACAGAAAATTTGAGCAAAAAGTACAGAGATTTCCCATACGCCACCTCTTTCTACTGTCCCCTCAGTTTCCTCTACTATTAATATCTTGCATTCCTATGGTATATTTGTTACAATTGATGAGCCAATATTGACACATTATTATTGACTAAAGTCTATAGTGGGTTCACTCTTTGCTTTGTACATTCCATGGATTTTGACAAAGGTACTACATGTATCCACCATTACAGCATCATACAGAATAGTTTCACTGCCCTAAAAAATCCTCTGTGTACATTTATTCATCTCTCCCTCCCCCATAACCTCTGGCAACCACTCATCTTTTTATTTTCTCTATAGTTTTGCCTTTTCCATGATGACACATAGTTGGAATCATCTAGCAGATTGTCTTTTCCGACTGGCTTCTTTGATTTAGCAATATGCATTTAAGTTTCCTCTGTCTTTTCATGGCTTGAGAGCTCATTTCTTTTTATGGTTGAGCAACATTCAATCATATGGATGTGCCATGCTTTGTTTATTTATTCACCTATGGAAGAACATATTGGCTATTTCCAAATTTTGGCAATTATGAATAAACCTGCAAATGTTTGTGTACAGGTTTTTGTGTGGACATAATTTTCAACTAATTTGGGAAATACCATGGTGCGTGACTGTTGGATCACATGGTTAAGGATAGACTTAGGTTTTTTTCCCTTCTTTTTAAAAAAATTTTTTATTGAAATATAGTTGAGTTACTATGTTGTGTTAGTTTCAGGTGTACAGCAAAGTGATTCAGATATATATATATATATATTCTTTTCCAGATTTTTTTCCCTTATAGGTTATTATAAGACATTGAGTATAGTTCCCTGTGCTATATAGTAGGTCTTTGTTGGTTATCTATTTTATATATAGTAGTACGTATATTTTAATCCCAAACTCTTATTTATCCCTCCCCACCTCAAGAGTAGGCTTAGTTTTGTAAGAAGCTGTTAAACTGTCCTCCAAAGTGGCTGTGCCGTTTTGCAATCCCATCAGTAATAAATGAGAATTATTACTTATAGTACTTAAAAACATCTATAAACAGCAATGACAATTTAAAAAATCTATGCATAAGCTATTTATCTATAAAGGAGAGCCATTTGTTTGTCATATATGGAGCAGAACACCCCCCCATTATTAATTGTATTTTAATACTTTTTCCTTCAGTGGATAGAGTTTCTCTTCACTGTGAAGGATCTGCCTATAGATATATTCCTCCAGAATTCTATTTTTGATGTTGGATGCTTTGAATTCTTGATTATAATGGTGATTAGGAATTATTTTCTAAGTTTTAATAAATTCATATGCTGCCCTCAACAATACCACATAGAACACAAGGCCACATTTTCCTATATTTTCTATACAACAGTAAAATCTTTCACCAGTCAATTTTGTTGTTTGTTTTTTGTGGTTTTTTTTAGAATGTTTTTGAGAGGCAGACTCTCAACCACTGCGCCACCAGGGAAGCCCTCTTATTCTTTTTTAAAAATTATTTTCCGGGCTTTCCTGGTGGCGCAGTGGTTGAGAGTCCGCCTGCCGATGCAGGGGGCGCGGGTTCGTGCCCCGGTTTGGGAGGATCCCACATGCCGCAGAGCGGCTGGGCCTATGGGCCATGGCCGCTGAGCCTGCGCGTCCGGAGCCTGTTCTCCGCAACGGTAGAGGCCACAATAGTGAGAGGCCCGCGTACAGCAAAAAAAAAAAAAAAAAAAAAAATTATTTTCCATTATGGTATATTATAGGACACAGAATATAGTTCCCTGTGATATATATTAGGACCTTGTTGTTTATCCATTCTCTGTATAATAGTTTGCAACTGCTAATCCCAAACTCCCAATCCATCCCTCCACCACCTTCCTCCCCCTTGGCAACCACAAGTCTGCTCTCTATGTCTGTGAGTCTGTTTCTGTTTCGTAGATAGGTTCATTTGTGTCATATTTTAGATTCCACATATAAGTGATACATGGTATTTGTCTTTCTCTTTCTGACTTACTTCACTTAGTATGATCATCTCTAGGTCCATCCATGTTGCTGCACATGTCATTATTTCATTCTTTTTTATGGCTCTGTAGTATTCTCTTATCCTTGAGCTTACATATTTGTTATCTTTCTAGACAATTCGATTAACACTTACAGAGCACCTACTATGTGCCAAGTATTGGGTTAAGGTCTAGGAATCCCTTTAAAGGAAACATCAAGGACAGGAGCTGGCAAACTTTTTCTGTAAAGGATCAGACAGTAAGTATCTTAGGTTTGGGGGGCTATCCAGTCTCTGTCACACTACTCAACTCCAGTGATGTAGTGCCAAGGCAGCCACAGACAATGAGTCAAAGTATGCCAAGTACAATAAAAATGTGGCTGTGTGCCAATACAACATTTTAAAAAAAGAGGGGGTGGATCCCTGATCAAGGAGATCACTAATACTGCTAAAATAAATTAGAATGCAATGTGAAGCATTTTCTTCATCAGCCGTATAAACATGATAAGTGAACTCTATAAGCGGTACGAACAACTTGCTATTGAAATACAACACGGGGAACTGATTCATTTTATCTAGCATTGCTGAACAAGTTTTCATTTAGGAGGTGACTTTTAGGATTTAAAGGATTCCAGGAGGAAGAAAGGATTTCAAAAAGAGAATTCGAACTAGCGTAAACAAGGAATATGAGATGAAAGAACATGTCATGTTTGGGAAGTCTCAAAAGTTCTCCTTTTGTAGCTAAAACAGAGTGTGTTTGTAGGAAGACGTGGGGGGAAGGTATGCTGGACTCAGGCTGTCAAAGGCTCTGAGGCTGCCCTCTGGGAACTGGATTTCAGCTGTGGGTCAAGACTGGGACATCAGCTCTGTTTACAAATGAGATCTGTAGATCTATACCACATGGAGGGCATTTTGGAGTGGTTGAGAGTGGACACAGGGAAACACGTTATAAAGCTATTTCTGTTGTCCAAGTGAGAGGCGGTAAGGCCTTGAACTGGGTCAGTGGCTTTGGGATACAGAAGAGAGGCTTTGGGAGATGAATTGACAGGTCATAATGACTGAATGACTGTTTCCAGAATTCCAGGACTGTCAGCTCCTTGGCTGTAGGCCAGCCATGTAGTGCTCAGACGTGTTCCTAGACCACTTCCCTGCCCTTCCTTGCTTGGCATCACAGGGAGCTGACCCCCATCAAACTACAATTCCTGGCTCCCTTGCTGGCTTCTGGTTGGACACAGTCAAATGCGAGGTGGGAGAAGGAGAGAAGCCAAGCCATTTCTCCCCTCTCTCCCTGGCCCCATGGCATCGGCAACAGTGGCTGAGTCTCCTCTGTGTATTTAGCTCCTGCCACGGTCCAAGGTTCCAACTCCCATTTGGTGGCCTTGGCTCTCGGGCTCCCTAATATCTCCTCTTCTGTATTGTTTGAGCCCTAGGGATGATGGAGGTTTCCTGCAGCTCTAATCTCTCTCAAGTTTGCCTCACTTTCCTCCGTTTTCTCTTTCAGCTTTTTTGACCTCTTTGTAACCAGTTCCCCTCAGTTGAACTACCTAGTATAAGTTCTATTTTTCTGGCCAGATCCTGACTGATAGAGATGTAATGATTAAACTAGTTGGGCAGTGCAGGAGATTAAGGTAGGAAAGGAAGACAATTCAGTTTTCAATCTGTTTCATGGTTTCATAGAAGGTGCCTACTGTACCTATAATGGCCTTCACTGCTGCTCCCTCTAGACCATTCATCGCAAAGCTAGTCGGAATAATTTTTTTAAAACCTTGCTTCCCTGCTGGCACAGTGGTTGAGAGTCCGCCTACCGATGCAGGGGACACGGGTTCGTGCCCCGGTCCGGGAAGATCCCACATGCCGCGGAGCGCCTAGGCCCATGGGCCATGGCCGCTGAGCCTGTGCGTCCGGAGTCTGTGCTCCGCAACGGGAGAGGCCACAGCAGTGAGAGGCCCGTGTACTGCAAAAAACAAAACAACAAAAAAAACCACCTAAGTGTATCATATCCTTCCCTGCTTAAAACCTTCCAGTGACTTTTCGTTGTACCTAGAATAAAAGCTAAGCTCCTTATAGCTGATTCACTTTGTTATAAAGCAGAAACTAACAGACCATTTGTAAAACAATTATACTCCAATAAAGATATTAAAAAAACAACAACAACTAAGCTCCTTATATAAGCTTCTACCTGCACCTACTTATCTTTCCCTCCTCATTTACCCTGTCCAGCCACACTGGCCCCCTTGCTGGTCCTCAAACTCACCAAGTTAATTTCTGCCTCAGGGCCTTTGCACTTCTGTTCCTACTGCTGGAAATGCTCTTTCCTCAGCTCTCCATGTGTTGTCTTCATGCAGGTCTCTGCACTTACCTTCTTATTCTGGTTTGTGTTCTTCATCACATGTATCACTCTATGAAATTCTATCCTTTATGTTTTTACTTCCTTAAAGCTTGAAGGCAAAAATTTTGCCTTGTTTACCTTTCTATTCTCAGTGCCTAGTATACGGTCTGGCATATATTAAGGCCAGCATAAATATTTGCTAATGAATAAATGAATAATGATTTTACCTTTTTAAAGTGTTATACAGCAGAGGTGCTTTATGTATCCTTTGATTACTTTACTTACTTTTTTTTTTCGCTGTGCCACAGGGCATGTGGGATCTTAGCTCCCCACCAGGGATCGAAGCCATGTCTCCTGCAGTGGAAATGCAGAGTCTTAACCACTGGACCGCCGGGGAAGTCCTGATTGTTTTACTTATTTTTATTATTTTACCTCCATTCTATCTCTTCCTGAAATGCCCTCTCCCTTTCCATCATCACTATTCTTCTTTCAAAACAGTTGGAATCCTTTCCTCTACAAAACTTTCCCTCCCTACTCCACACAGGGAACTGACTTCTCCCTTCTTTGGGGTCCATTGTACCCCAGCAAGACTGACATTTTATTGCAGTTACTTAATATTTATCTCTGTTTCCTAGGTAGTAACCTCTTAAAGGGAAGTAGAGATCATGAATTTTTACCTCTATAGTTTTAGTCTGTAGAATAGTGCCTGACACGTTGCATTTGGTAAATATTTGTTAAATGAATGAATGAAGTGGGAGATACAGGAGATTTTCCAGCTCCACGTTTCTACTTGTTTTCATACACTATGGATTGCTGGGAAGGAAAAATGATTCCATATCTGTATATGGGGATGATAGTACCAAACACACACTGTTGCTAGAGAAGATTGAGGTAATGGAATGAAAGCTCTTAGGGAATTATAAGAATAATATGAGTAAAACCTGTCATTCGTATATTATGGGAAAAGGGCTTCTTCCATTGACAAGGATGCATCCTGATATGAGTATCAGTTTTATCCAAGACTTGTCTATAAGAAACAAACTTTCTAGAATTTTTGTGATGATTTGGGAAGAAGGTACTGATGGAAGTATGGTCAAGGTAGATTTCACAGGAAAAGAAGGTGTGCTTAGGAGTATATGCTTGGCTTTTTCAAAGGTTTGGTTAGCCCTGGGAGGAAGGCCTTATAGTATTGTACACTTTCTGGGGACGAGTGTACAAAGCCCATAGGTAAGAGAAGTACATGCTCAGGGAGGCCTTGACCTCACAGTTAGACTTAGGTGCAGGTCCAAGATGGGCAGAGTCAGGTACAGCGTCCACCTGCACCTGCCCTTTCCCCTGTGAACTAAGTGCCCAGCCCAGCACTGGGAAGGACTGATTGTCCCCGAACACTGTATTGTTTTGTCCCGACAGGTGTCCCCTTGCTCCGGCACCTTTAACTCCTCAGCGCCTGCTCTCTGTAACTTAGAGAAGCCAAGGGTGGGGCGAAAATGTATTAAGCACTCTTTCTGCCAGCATCTTTATCCTCTGCTACTCTGCTGTGCCATTTGGAAGCTGAGAGAGAGCCTGTTTTGTCCCCAGCCCTATTTTGTCCTGAGTATCACTAAGTACCTAATTTACTATTAAGTAAAGACCAGAAGGAAGAAACAGATTTTAAAACATTTACAAGTATTTAAGCGCCAAAGTACTTTTTCTAAGGATAAAACTAATGACAGAATATTGGTTTTCATCCAAAAGTTCCTTGAAGACAAAAGCGATCCGTTAGAACACATCTTTATTGAACCTGGGTGGGCGCATGGTGGGTGGGGACATTGGGTTGAACTGGGGGCCTCTGTGTAAAATTGATTGTGGACTTGGAATTTAAAATAAAGTCATAGTGTGCTGAGACACCTTTTTCCCCCTTTGTGTCACTCACACTACATTTCCATAAAGGGATCTTAATCATAATCTCAGACATATTTTTAGTTTAAACACTAAAAAAAAAATCCCAAATCTACGAAAACAATTATGGATATTTTTGCTAATGCACAGGGCCGAGTTTTAAAAGAAATCCAAGGCGTTAAAAAAATGAAAAAGAATTCATTACCTGTTCCTCACCCCCAACTCTCTGCCTTTTAAAACTTAAGTATTCACGGGCTTCCCTGGTGGCGCAGTGGTTGAGAGTCCGCCTGCCGATGCAGGGGACACGGGTTCGTGCCCTGGTCCGGGAAGATCCCACATGCCGTGGAGCGGCTGGGCCCGTGAGCCATGGCCATTGAACCTGCGCGTCCGCAGTCTGTGCTCTGCAATGGGAGAGGCCACAACAGTGAGAGGCCCGTGTACCGCAAAAAAATAACAAAACAAAAAACTTAAGTATTCTAAGAAAATATATATGAGTGGTTGGCATATAAGCATTAGCTGCTCTTCTGTGTGATCCCATGTTTTTGCGTTCCTTCCTCTTTTTTAAAAATAGCATATTATATTTAATTGTATGTTTCCACATCCCTCATTAGACTTGGGCTCATCTGTGTCAGGACCAAGTCTCACCCATCTTAGATTTATCAGTGCCTATGGTATGAGTGTGCCTAGTGCAGAATTGTTTTTCAACAACTATTTGTTGAATGAATGAAACATCATTTTTAGTTCTAGGCCTTGTTTGGCTCTCTGCCTAATAAGATAATTTTTAATTCATCACAAGCACTAGCTCTTAATCAGATCAAAAGATGCCCAAGCTCACTCTTAATAAAAGAAGTACAAATTAAAACTCTACGGAGATACCACTTTTTCACCTGTCCTATCCTTGTATATGTTGTGCACATAGGATCAACACTTGGTTAGTTGTGTATACTAATATTGCTTCTTGGGAAGGCATTTCGGCGATACCTATCAAAATTCCAAATGAACATACTCTTTGATCTAGGAATTCTACTTCTAGGAATTTATCTGACAGATATTCTCCCACAGGTGGCAATGATACAGGTAGGAACATTCACTGTGGTCTTGTTTGCAGTAGCAAAAGCCTTGAAAGGACCTAAATGTCCACCAGTAGGAAACTAGTTAAATAAATAAGGGTACATGCATGCAACAGATAATCTAGTCCAGAGGAAAAAAAGAATGAGGCAGCTCTGTATCTACTGATAGGGGATGATTGCTAAGATATATTGTTAAGTTAGAAAAACAAGATTCAAGGCGGTGTATGCAGTATGCAACCATAAATTATTTAAGTGATGATGATATAAACAGACATATTTGCATGTATATGCATAGCTATTCCTGAATGGACTTATAAAACCCTAGGAATATTAGCTGCCTCTGGTTCAGGGAACTGGGTGGTTAGGGAACAGGGAGCTATGGTTTCTGTCCCTCACAACACAAAAAGTCCCCTTTGACTCACTTATTTAACCCTTCACCACTTTCCCATTGCTGTTAGGATTAAGTCCAAATCCTTCTCATGGCCTGCAAGGTGCTTCGTCACAGGACCCCGATCTCCTTCCCCTGCGTCATCTGCAGCCCCTCTCCCTCGTGGCTTGGTCTTCTTTCAGTTCCTCAAACAAAATTCTCCTTCCCATCTCGGCCTTTGCAGATGCTCTGCCTGGAACACTCCTCCCCTCCACCTTTACCTCCCTAATTCCTGGTGGTTCTTGAGCCATCAACTTCAAGTTCACTTCATCAAGGTGACCTTTGCTACCTCCCCAGCCTAATGTAGTACCCTGGTAGAAGCTCTCATGGCGTCAGAAACTTCTCTTTCATAGTAAACACTGCAATTGCAAGGAATACATTATTTGTTTGATGTCTGTTTTCCTTTCTAAGCCTCAAGTTAACGTCTGTCTTGGTTACCTCTGTACACATGCATAGTATGAAGCAGGTGCTCATACACACCTGTGGAAGGAAGAAAAGAAGTATGGAAGGAATGAAGGTGGGGGAGGGAGGAAGTGGGGAAGGTAACATGTAGAGATGAAGGAAGGAAGAAAGGAAGTAACAATCAAGACATTACATGAAATTTCTAAAAATCTTATATGTTCTGGTATAATGTTATAAGTCATAATTCTAGTTATTACTTTAAAATGTATATCTCGGAAATAACTAAATTTCCTTGTCAATTGCATCATTATGAACTTTCATCAAATCTTTAACCATGGTCATTTTTAAGTCTTTTGTCATTTACAGACTGTTCCGGGTGTACTCTGATGCTTTTGCAAAAATGTTCCCATAAAAGGGTTTCATCTTCAAGGAATTCATGGAAAAGACTCTGACAAGTACAGGTTTCTGGTAACTGACTATACTGCTGAACTGAATGAATAAGCATTTTCAGAACTCTAATGGAAAACTGATGAACTCATAAAAGTGCTAACAAAAGATCAAAATTTAAAAAAATTATTAATTACATGGGACTGAGTGAACTGATGAGGATGATTATAATTTTTGTGACTTTCTGTTTGAATAATAATAATAAAAAAAGACACTAAAGCCCATTGTAAAGAGCTCTCCCTATGTGTGTTCCTCATTAGTAATTAGTTTGTGAGCTTAGTATCCTCAGGTTTACTTGAAAATTACATGTTAACTCTGTGGCCTTAGAATTCATATTTTATAAAAATTGGATATTTTGGTTTATTGTTTAGTGAAAAAAAAATGTATCACCACCGATGAATTTTTGTTTTACTTTAGCCTAGAAATCGTGTTATTCTGAATATTTCTTCTTTTACCACTAAGGGGCAGTAGCTTTTCACACAGAAGGTAATGATTTCTATCTTTTATGGATGGGAAGATGTTTTAATATATATATTGGGTTGGCCAAAAAGTTCGTTCATGTTTTTCTGTAAGATTTGGAAAAACCCAAATGAACTTTTTGGCCAGCCCAATATGTCAGGGCTTTAGACTATTTTAAATAGTCTACATATTTTTACATTGATGCTGCTGGGTTTAAATATGAATCAGATGGTCATTTGGTTGCATTTAGGATGAATCAATCTTCTTCCTGAGCCTCCAAGGCCCTGAAGGAGCTGGTTGCCGCCCACCTTTCTGCTCAGCCACACCCGGGCTTCTCAAGAAGGCAAGATCGTCTCCCTCCAAAGCCTTGTCACTTGTTATTTCTTCCTAGAATGCCATCCTCATTCAGATTTCTGCTCCACTGCCAGCAACTCAAACAGGACTTTCCAGATCCTTCCATCTAAAGTAGCTCCACCCAGGGACCGGACAGGTTTTGTTAGCCCTGAATTAGAGAAAAAGAATACAAAATTATGAATATAAAAATTCATACAAAAATAAACACTTACTTAGAAAAAAAATCACAACAAAGGACAAAACAAAAAAAGCGGACACATACCCCAATCATCAGAAAAGCCTGAAAAAGGGCACATATTTTTATTAATTAACTGCCTGACGTAATATGTTTTAACCCTGCCATTTTGTGTGTATACTCTTTGGTCACCTCTTTATAAGACAGCGATGGTGTGATATTTTCTAGACAGTGGATAAAAAGATAATTCCGTCTTCGGTAGAGTACATTGATTGAAATGTGTTTTTATGATTGATAGTACAGAAAAGTTGTTCTTTGCTTTCACTACTCATTATTGGTAGTGCCATGTAAAGTTTTAGGATTGCTGTCAAAATTCAAGAAATCTCTATTAGTTTTTTTTTTCATATATGGGTCCTAAGACTTTAGGGCACTTCAAGCGTTTTTGTTTCGGGGTGTGTGGTATGTGCGTGCGTGTGGTGTGTGTGTGCGCGTCTCTTCACACTAGCCTAGCATCACAGTCCCTCTGGGGGGCTTGAACTGGGCCTGAGCAGATGAAGAGCTCTGAAACTTAAGCTGCATTAGATCAGAGTCAATGCCCCTCAACTCCACTCCTCAATTACTTGTTATCACTTCCCTTGGTTCTCATTTTCCTCAGCGCTAGCCACAACCCAAACTTACCTTAGTTCTGCGTCTGCCTGTGTCCAGATGGCCTTCCCCCACTGCCAGGTGAGCTGGCACTACCCCCTGACTGTTTTGCTGAGGCTGTGCTCCCAGAGCCTCCCACAGGTTTGGCCTAGGAGAGGGGCTCAACAATTTGTTGAATGAATGAGTGAATGAATGTTACATTTAATATCAATTTAAATGTAACATGGGATCTAATATCAATCTCTCGAATTTGTTCTTGGAATTTATGAATGTTGATTTTTCATAAAACCCATTTTAATTAAGCGTGATGGCATAGGAAGTGTTAGGAGCACTAATTTTGCTAATAGGATAATTTTCTGGAATGGTAGTTTTTACCTGCTATCACAATGTGTACATTTCTTTGACTAGAAGTTTCAAAATAGTAGAGCCGTTTCTTTAGAGTCCTTTAGAGTTTGTGTGGGACTCAGATCCACGATACAGCAGCTTTCAAACTTTCTTGCTGGATTAGCTCCCCAAATAATTTAAAAACAAAACAAGAGAGTCGACACCCTCACACATTTTCAAGTTATTATTTTGTTAAATCATAAGTTTAAATATTTGCAAATGATGTCATTACTGACCTAGTGTAAACTGAGATTTTAAAAAGCCAACTGTATTAATTGGAAGCAAAATACCAAATCAATTTGATTCCTGTTTTTATCCCTTTTAGAAGTACATTAATGAACCCTTCTTTAATAGTATAAAATATTTTAATGTTCATTTTTCTTCCTTAAATCTGTATTCTCATTCTACTCCTTCTCCCCCCTCAATGTCCTATATTTTCATGTCTGAAAGTCTTCTGTGGATAGACCCATCAAACTTGTATATAACAAAAATTATATATATATATATATATATACCTTTAAATGTAAATTTGTAAAGTTTTTGTTGTGATAACAAACTCAAAATATTTAACATTTCTTCTAGATTGAGTTATTATTATTATTATACATATGATCAAAAAATAAATATATGACAAATTTTGATTACAAAAAGTAATTATGAAAAGTAAAATTTATTAGAAACACATTTCTTAATTAGATGAGTTGAACTGCTCTTTCAATTAGTTTATGTATGCATGTTTGAATATTATTTATTGCTAGGATGAGGCAGAGTTTAACATCAATTCTATGCCTACTTACTTTTTTATAAATGTTTTGAGAAACCTTATTCAAATAAATAAGCAGATGGGAAAGAAGAATATTTTGTTATAGCACTATTAATCTCCTGGACTCCTTCCAAGTTTTACATCAGAAATTATATAATGATATATTACCAGGAACTATTATTAATGCCCTATTGGTTAACATGTCCTACTTCGTTTACATCGATGGCAAAGAATTAGGAACCAGCTGACTTGCAAAAAGAGTAATCAACCATTAGGACTTCCCTGGCGGTCCAGTGGTTAAGAATCCATGCTTCCACTTCAGGGGGCACGGGTTTGATTCCTGGTCAGGGAACTAAGATCCTGCACGCCACACGGTGCGGCAAAAAAAAAAAGTCAACTGTTAAAGTCATTTGCTTTCCCAACAGCAGTATTTAGGAATCTCCTTGTGTCTGGGGCTTCAGATGTTTTGACTTCTCAGGACAATTTCGGGTTTTACAATGCAATGCAGGAAGATTTGGGATGAGTGAAAGGTGTGCTTTTTAAAAAATTTTTGATGTGGGCGGTGATTATTAGAGGAAAGGTAGGAGAACCCATAAACACCTGGACAACAGGTGTGTTTTCAGGCAGAGTAATTGTATAAAACAGTCGTTTCAAACGCAAGGTGAGGATCTGAAACTGATTTCCTTGAAACGACCTCTGTCTGCGTACAGAAGAGAAAAGTCTTGGAGTCACTTCGCAGTCGGAAGACCATTCATTCTGAACCTATTTCAGAATTAGGTTCCAAGGTATACTTTACAATGGTCATACCACTAGCCCATAGCACCCCTGGGATGAGACCCAGGTGTCCTTATACCACACCCTCTACCTAGTCCTTCTCTCTTACAGCAAGTAGTGTTTTTTGTTTTTTAAAAAATCCTCAATTTTTAAAAAGTTTATTATTTTAAAATTTATTTTATCGAAGTACAGTTGATTTACAGGGCTGTTACTTTCTGACATACAGCAAAGTGATTCAGTTATACATCTCTATATATTCTTTTTCATATTCTTTTCCATTATGGTTTATCACAGGATATTGAATAGAGCTCCCTGTGCTATACAGCAGGGCCTTGTTTATCCATTCTATATATACTAGTTTGCATCTGCTAACCTCAAACTCCCAATCCATCCCTCCCCCACTCCCTCTCCACCTTGGCAACCACAAGCCTGTTCTCTCTGTCTGTGTGTCTGTTTCTGTTTTGTAGATAAGTTCATTTGTATCAGTTTTTTAGATTCCACATATAAGTGATCTCATATGATATTTGTCTTTCTTTCTCTGACTTACTTCACTTAGTGTGATAATCTCTAGGTCCATCCATGTTGCTACAAATAGCATTACAAAAAAATGCTCAATTTAAGTCAGCTTGTAAAGCTCCGGCAACTTCAGTCAAGACCAAAATATGAATAATCTGTAGAGGGACAGGAATATTAGTCTCTGGAATTACACCGTATAAACTTCTAAAATATGCAATTTATTCTCAGAATCTATTTGTCCAGGAGCCTCACAATCGACAACTGTAGTAAGAGTCTTAAGGGCGACCAACACAATATTTACAAGCAATTGGTGAGATTATGATTATTTATAATCACATCTTCCAAACACAGTGAGTAGGTAACACACTTATAAAAACAAACTGAAAGTAAAACACAAATGTGGGGATTCACTTTCAATTTATTTAGAAAGTATTTATTAAGAATCTACCGTGTGCCAAGAATGTACTGGCTGCTAGAGATTTTGAAATTAATTTTAAACTAATTCGCTTACTGCAAGAAGGCGTGCACATGGTGATTAAGAGCAGCAGACGCCGGGGCCACCTCTGGCTTAACTATTGCCCCATCTTTTTGGTTTAGGTGGCTTTAGGCAAGCTTCAGTGTCCTCTTCTGGAAAAAGTAAATAATAACATGTAATTCCTAGTGTTATTGTGGGGCTTGAGGAGATAGTCGTATAATAAACACTCAGGAAATGGCAGTTCTTTTTACCACTCTTTTTTTTTGCGGTATGCGGGCCTGCTCACTGTTGTGGCCTCTCCCGCTGCGGAGCACAGGCTCCGGAAGCGCAGGCTCAGCGGCCATGGCTCACGGGCCCAGCCGCTCCGCGGCATGTGGGATCCCCCCAGACCGGGTCACGAACCCGCGTCCCCTGCATCGGCAGGCGGACTCTCAACCACTGCGCCACCAGGGAAGCCCTACCACTCTTTTTATTTACCCCTCCACTCCAGCACCTGGCGTGGTGTCTGCACTTAAGGGTAGACAATAAGTGCTACTCAGTCAACAAATGAATGCACAAATAACAAATATTTTAATACACCACTCTATCTGTAAAAAAAAAAAAGAATTACATTGTGAGCAGAACAGGTTATTCTCAAAGATACAATTTTAGTTACAATATTTAGTACATTCTAATGCTAAATACCTTTAAAAATATTTCTTTCTCCATTCTACTATTCAGTGAAGTCATAGATCTCACTTTTAGAGAGCTTCCTGAGTATTCGAACATTTTCCCATCAATTTTTTTTTCAGCAGAGTCTTCAGGGTGAGAATTATGGTAGGCTCCTTTTAAATTATACAAAATAGTTCCAGGAAATCCACAAATTCCTTAGAAATATGTGGATCTAGTGGGAAAAGTATTTCACATTTTTGAGAATTCCCAGGTGGGAATGGGCAACCAATGACATCGTATCTTGTTGAGATGAGAGTTTAAAGGACCATGGAGGATATATTCTTGTTAGAGAATTTTTCTTGTGCCAATTTGGGGGCTGGTATGGCGGTACGAAGGGGGAAATTCTTCCCCTTTCTAAGGTGAATAGTCCAAGTTCCAGATCCAAGTCTCTCCTAGGATCCCTTTCTGTTTGCTCCCCTCTCCCTGCCTCTACTTTCACTGCTCTGATGATTCTCTCCAGGGACAACATCTACAGTGTGTTGGTGGGAGTGTTGGAAGTGAGAAGTGACGTCTGGGAATGTGCGCCTTATTGCAAAACAGCATTGCTGGGATCCCACATCCTTTATTGCTTAAGCTTTGGTTATTTTAACATACTCATTACATTGACCTGGATCCTATTCCTTGTTCTTAATCATTCAAAAGGATATTGGGTTATAAAATTTGGAAACGTAAATAAAATCTAGGTACTGGAGAGCAGACTTGTTAATTAATCACTCTACCTGGTTCCATTAATCCAGTCCTGAGGGTGCTTAAGGAAATATACTTTAAAGTTTCCTTTAAAATAAATGTCATCTGTTCTAATTATACTTCCCTTCACATGCGAAATTCTTTTAAACCATTCTTTAGGTTGAGTTAGTACTTTGGGTGATGTTGGTACTTCCCATCTCTTGTCCTGTTGTAGAACTTAAGCCCAGCTACTGAATTGTACAAGAGAAGAATTAGGCATTTGTTTTGTTCTCTTTCCTAGCTCTGTTTTTCACTCTCAGCACACCTACTCTTACCCACAAATCCAAGGCTACAGTCTTTCTCTCTAAAACATATTTCTGCCCACGAAGTACCCAGTGGTTAATTTCCACAGCTCTGATTCATCTTGACAGTCACATGCTTCCAACAGGTGGGCAGTCACCTGGAGACACTTTTCTTTAATAATACATATGTTTCATGATGGTGCTAGGTATCACCCTCATTTTCCAGGTATACGACGCGACAGATAGAATTCCAGTTTTTTGTCCTATCCCCTTACGGTATTTATACCTTTTGTCCCCCATGTTTCTTATCATGTGTCTTAGCAATCATTTTTTAGTTTTTTCTAACCTTCTCAATGTTCTTCCAGACATTTGATTGCCTCTGTGGGGTTCCTTCTCTCTTCTGTTTGTAATATAGTAATATGTTGTTCTGGTAATATATTAGTCAAAGATGATTTCTGAGGGGGTGTATCAGTAAAGTAAATAATGGACCATGAAACCCGCAGTGAAAAATGTGGAAGTTACGGGAAGAAAACTAATCAAGCAGGAGTAAGCTGGCTCGAGGCTGGGTTTAGGGCTGGCTGGGTTTAGATAGGGGAGTGTCTTTGAGTTCCCTTTCTCTGTTGCATCTTTATTCGTTCCTCGCTACCTGCAGCATCCCTCAGCCTCTCAGAAGCTCAGTATTTTCAGGTCTCCCAGTTTCCAGTCGGGAAGAAAAGCAACCGTGGAGAACAACCTTTGAGGTGTCAGCCACGCTCACCATCTCTGCCTGTCTTAGATCTGACCCCCTCTTCCACAGGGTGGCTACACGGGAGCCATTATTAGCTTAGATGACCCACCCTTATCCACGGTTGATTGGATCAGGAGAGACCATCGAATCCAAACTGCCAGTCAGATTCCTTCTCCACAGATCCTGATTCATTTGAAAGCTTCAAGTTTGATTCAAAACTCTCCCCCTCCTCTCAGCACACATGAGGCTCACGGCCTGGTGACTTGTGTGTGGATTTGTGTGTTTGTGCATGTGAGTGAGGGAGGGGCATGCACTGTTCTCTAACAGAAGCCCACCTTCATCCCTGGTGGACCCTTCCAGTGTGTGGAGCGGGAGGAGAGAAAGGGAAACGTTGTTTCCCGAGGTGAAGGCGTCATCTGCACTCCAGGTGGAGGCTCTTAAGGAATTCAAGCCCAAACCCAGGAAGAAGGCTTTGAGAGATCTGGTGACTCCAGGTCTGAAGCCTCCCCTGGCCACCACATTCCTCTGCACCCAGAGCCCCTCTGCTTCGTGCCTTGGTGGTCCTTGACAAGCCTGCCACCTCCAATCTTACACCTTCCATGGTCCCAACTCTGGGGTCTTAGGAGGAGGTGACTGGGCTCATGCTCTACCCGTGAGGAACTGGAAACTTGGGGGGGTGTCCATTGGCCCCTCTCCTTCTGATCATGCCATCACACTGTGGACCTCAATGCTCATTCCCCGCTGGTGCTTGAGATAGATCAGCAAGACCAGTGCTCACCAGTCATGCAACCAGGACCCAAGATGGCAGGCTTCTCTTTCCCCCAGACACACACGAACTTGGAGTGGTTCTGTTGAGTTCCCTTCCCTCAGCTTTGTAGAGGAGGCCAATCCCGAGACCAAAGTCTCTTATCAAACCTTGTCTTTTCCTCCAAAAGGAGAAGTCCTCCTCTTTGATCTCATGATAGGACCTGGCAAACCAACCTAGTCTCTCCAGCCCCTGCGAGTACAGTTGTACCAGGAATACAACTGGTCCCTCTTTATTTCAGCTCCAAGCATTTCATGATTTTTCTTAATACAGCACTGACTCTGCTGTGCTCCCCAAATTATTCTGCTAACATGAGTGCCAGGACGATCTCTCCATCTGAAACTCACACCCTCCTGCTACTGTAACTCAAGGAGGTTTCCGTTACCCGCAAGCAGAGTCTTATTCATATATTTGTAACTTTTCCCAACGACAGACATTTGGTAAGATTATTGGCTAAAGAAGTCAATGTGGGTCCCAAAGGAACGACTTTTCCTGGGATGCTTCAAATCCCACCAGGTTAGTGCCTTATGTGAGACTTGTCCTCCAGAGAAAGTGGATAGTTTCGTGATTTTCCTCCAGCAGAGCTTAGCAGCTTGCATGTAAGAATAGGCAAAGTGTGCAGTGGGGTTGCTCCCAGGCTGAGCTTTTTAGGGAGCACGTGGCAGAGAAGAAGTGAATGAGGAAAGGAAAGTGCTGGTGGGAAAGTGGTTAAAACGATGAGCCATGAGGTCCAGGTTGTGGAGCACGGAGCGGTCCTACACCTTGGCTGCTCATTGGAATCAGTTGGGGAAACTTTCACACTAATAATGGTTGAGTCCCTCCCCCAGAGCATCTGATGTCATTGATTAAGGCAGACTAGTCATCCTGAGCCGCACAAACTGCCCAGCTGATTCTAATATTTAGCCGAGATTGCAAAACACAGCTGTATGTAAGGAAAAGAAGTGAAGTTAGATGGACGCTGGTAGAACGTTCAAGATATTGGAGATCCTGGATGTAGTCGGCTCGACTGAGACCTGGATTCAAGAGGGAGGCTGCTCAGAGATCGGGAAGTCAGGATGGAAGGTAATGCCGAGTGCCAGGCGAGGCCGAGAGTGGTTCTGCTGAAGGGACCTGTGAGGGTGGCGAAGTGTCTGGTCAGATGGGGCGGCTGGCAGGGTCACCTTCGTACGTGGCTGTCATTTCCTGGGAGACTGATTGGAGGCTGAGGTTGCAGAGAAAGAGCCCATAAGGAGGTGCTGAAGCCCTTGCTGACTATGGTGGAGGGACCTGGGGTCGGAGATTGAAGGAACAAGGATGGGAAGAGGGTGGGGGGTTGGAGGACATGAACCTCAGAAGAGAAGAGAGTTTTCCGGGGGTGGGGGAGTGACACTTGGAAGTTGCAGTGGATCATTTAGAGGAGCTGTAAGTACCCCCTTCCCCTGTAGGGAGTCTGGGAGAAGGTAGGTGTATAGGAAAACTCAGTTTCGCACATGTGAGTCTGTCTTTCCTCCGTGTCTCCTTTACTCCTCACATAAAACCCTTCACTTCTGGTCGCCAAATGTGTGGAGGCTTTTCTCCATACCATCCAATTCTCTGGGCACCGGGTGGGGATGGGGTGAGTCCTACGATTTAACTCAGTCCTGACACTGCCTACCTAGAGAGTGTCAGATCCCACAGGGTATGGGTTCTGTCCTACAAGACTGTCCCCATCCCCGCCTTCAGACGCCAATCGCAAGTCCAGGTTGTCACCTGTGCTTTCGATGGCTCGGCTGTAAATCAGAGGTTGCCATGATTCCCCCTCCTTGGGTTTGATTAATTTGCAAGTATGGCTCACAAAACTCAGGGAAACATCTTTACCGGTATATTAAAGGATATGATAAAGGATACAGATGAACAGCCAGATGAAGAGATACGTAGGGTGAGGTCTGGGGGGGTCCTGAGTGCGGGAGCTTCTGTCCCTGAGGAGTTGGGACACGTCACCCTCCTGGTGTGGATGTGTTTACCAAGCTCTCCGAGCCCCCTTCTATTGGGATTTTATGGAGGCTTCCTCATGTAGGCATGGTTAGTTATTATTTTTCTTTAATAAATTTATTTATTTATTTTTGGCTGCGTTGGGTCTTCGTTGCTGTGCGCGGGCTTTCTCTAGTTGCGGCGAGCGGGGGCTACTCTTCGTTGCGGTGCCGCGGGCTTCTCACTTGGTGGCTTCTCTTGTTGCGGAGCACGGGCTCCAGGCGCGCGGACTTCAGTAGTTGTGGCACGTGGGCTCAGTAGTTGTGCTCGCAGGCTCTAGAGCGCAGGCTCCGTAGTTGTGGAGCACAGGCTTTGTTGCTCCGCGGCATGTGGGATCTTCCCGGACCAGGGCTTGAACCCGTGTCCCCTGAATTGGCAGGCAGATTCTTAACCACTGTGCCACCAGGAAAGCCCGGCATGGTTAGTTATTAACTCCATTTCCAGCCCCTCCCCCGTCCCTGGAGAATGGAGAATGGGGCTGAAAATTCCAAGCTTCTAATCATGGCTTGGTCTTTCTGGTGACCATCCCCCATCCAGAGTTGTCTCAATAGAATAAAAGATGCTCCCAGTACTCTTTTCACTTAGAAAATGACAGGGTTTCAGGAGCTCGGTTCCAGGAACCGGGGCCAGAGACCAATACATATTTTCTGTTATCTCCCCATAGGGAAATGAGCAGTGTGCCCTAGACAGAGCCGTAGCACAAGCGAGGTCTTGGAAAACAGCCTGATTCTTCAATATTACTGAGGTTTGGTCTCCAGATGGTTGGGCATTTCTTGTAAAATTTTTCAGTATTGAATGAATAGATTGTTTAGGATCCATGACTTAGCTTGTGCTGTTCAGGGGTCACAAATTGGTGAATTCCAGCTCATTTAGTTCAGACCACACCAGAGTTTGGGGGAAAAATGGAACCTGAATGTCTTTGTGTGGAGCCTGCTGTCTTCAGTTTACCCCAGGTCCCACCTTTGGCCCCCAGACGGAGCTGCTTCCTACATTTACACTACCTACTTGGCCCCAAGACTTTTGTTTCCTTAATTTCTTTTATTATGAAAAATTCCAGAATATAAAAGTAAAGAGAATGGTATAATGAATCCCCATATACTGTCACCCAGACCTGAAGATTTTTGATGTTGGGACCCCTGGGGAGATAAGAAGAGCAGGACAGTACACTTCTTTGCAAAAGCTTTCCCTCTGGTGCTGCGTCACTTTCACCGCATCCTGACTTACTAGTTGTTATTTGTATTGCTACTGAAGCCTTTCCACATAATTATTCATGCGTACTTGTTGAGCCACTTGTGTGTGCCAGGCCCCTTTGTAGGCACTGGAGCTAGAGCAGAGAGCAAAACAAACAAGGTCCCTGTCCTCAGAGGACTTACAGCACAGGGTGGAGGAGAAAGATAGTACAGTCAGTCAAGCAATCAACGGGTCATGTGAAGTGCTATGAAGGACAAAAGCAAGGCCATTTGACAGAGCATCTAGTCAAGGTGTAGGGGATGGTAGGATTGGGGTGGGTAGGTATTCAGGAGGGCATCCCTGAAAGGGTGGCGTTTGATCCAAGACATGAATGACAAGAAGGTACCGACATGTGAGAATCTGAAAGGTACCACACTCCAGGCAAAGGGGACAGCCAGTGCAAAGGTCCTGAGGTAGGAACGAGCTTAAGGGCTGTTCGAAGGACAGAAAGAGGTGAGCAGGATGCAGATGTTTCTCAGGGCTTCCTTGGGGTAACTTAGCCCTCCCTAATGCTGGGTTAAGTGGCTTTTCTCTGTGCCTCTACAGTGCCCTCTGTGACAGCTATTATAGCACTTAATTCCTTTAGTAAGGATTTCTCTGTCTCCCTCACTGGTCCAGGGGCTGACCGAAGGCAGGATGGTATCATTTTCATCTTCATATTTCCCAGAGCTTAGCTGTGTCTGGCTCACAGACGGTGCTCAATAAATATTTGAAGCAGCATAAATGTGTACTTTTTGGAGGAAAGAAGAAGATGGGAATCTGGGCCCCTGAGTTCAAGACTCAAATCTGGAAGTAACAAGCAAATCACAAAAATTTTCAGCTCCTAAAATTTTCCCTGCATGTCCGAAAGAGTACAATGAAGTAGTTTTGCAATTATTCAAGTTTCCTTCTTTCTATCAGGGGTCTCCCAAATGTGTATTTGTTTTCTCATTCATCAGATATTTATTGAGCTCTTACTACATCCAAGGCATTATTCTAGGCACGTGGGTATGAAAGCGAATAAAGCCAAGTCTCTGCCCTTGTGGAGCTTGTATTCTAGTTTGTGGGGAGGAAGTGAAAAACAAATATTTTTTGAGCAAAAAAATGTATGGCAAGTGGTGATAATTGCTATTGAGAAAAATAAACAGAGTAAGGGGGATAGAGAGTGTAGAGGAGGGTGCACTGATACACGGGGTGGTGAGGGAAAATGAGTCCGTTTTGGGTCTTCTGGGAATCAGATGCCAATAAGGACATAGAATTGCAAGACTGGAGGGTGGGATGGGGTGGAAATGCTCATGAAAGTTAAAGGAGAGAGGGACCAGGAATGACAGGTAGAGCCTTCAGGCTGCAATGCAGGTCTGGCACCTGTGAAAGGGGAGGAGGAGATAGGACTGGGTAGGGGTAGAAACTGAGTTGTGATGAAGATCCAGAAATGCCTTGGTCCACCCGGTGGTGAGTTCTGGAGAGAATATTGTCCTCTGTGGTCCTTCATGCACAGTTGTCCTTTGTCAGGTCAACATGTCAGGCTTGTATACCCTTGCATTGCTCGGGCACCAGGTACAGGCTGGCCTAGGGAAGGTGTGACCTTGAACAAAGAAGTCCTCTGCAGCTTTGACCTTGAAGGAGCTGGGCGCTGGGGTCATATAACCCACAGCTGGGCAGCCTGTCCTTCCAAGAAAGGGCATCTGAGAGGCGAAACTCAGTGTCTGTGACAGGAAGCAATTGGAAGTGACGAGGAGTGACATGATCTACTTAGTTTTTCAAAGAGTCATTCTTGATAGTCTGTGGAGATTAGATCACAGGGAGCCTAAGGAGGAAGCAGAGAGACTGCTTAAGAAACTTACTGTGTCATAATCTAGGTGAGAGATGATGGTGGCTTGGTCCAGGGAGGTGATGGTAGGAAGGTTGTGAAAAGCCGATATATTTTGAAGGTAGGTCTGACAGGCTTTGTTGATGGACTGAAAGTGGGCGTGAGAGGAAGAGAGGAGTCAAGGATTTGGGCTTGAGCAAAATCTTAGAATCTGGAGCCGCCATGTTCTAAGATGGAAAATGCTGTGGGAGGAGCATGTTTAGGGGGACAAGAGAAGCTCAGGACCTTGTCTTCAGACAATGGCTGCTCCTAGGACATGGAGGGCTCTGGGGAATGTTTTTATGGGATATCTGTCTATATAAGCAATTTTATTTTAAAAAGGTATTCAATCTAAAATGTATTTAAAAATTCAGGGGCTCACGTGAGGTGTGGTGATCTGCCATGTGGTTTAGAAGAGTGCGTTGGAGAGTGGTACTTCTGTGAAGATGCTCATCTCTCCCGACTGAGGAATAGGAAGCATCTCTTCTTATTCTTTCTTGGCAAATGAACTACTTTCCTATCTTCCACTGAGAGAAAAAGATAGCGATGCTGTCTATTCTTACTCTCAATGCCATGGATTTTTGGAAACTGTTTGTATTGAAACAATAAGATCTTGTTTCTGTAGCTCCCTCATCCCACTGATTTAGTGCTGGTTACATCAGGACTCCTGGTACCACATCATCCACAGTGTGGCCCGTGAACACTGGCTTCTGCGACTCTCAGGGGTGACTGCTGTGCTTCGTGGACGGTGACCACAGTACCCGTCTTATGTGGGAACATCGAATGACTGTTCCTTTTGTGGCAAATTTACTGTTGGGAATCTTACAGTGTGAACGTAGAGGAGTGCATCTGCCAACACAGTGCCTTCCTAGGACATGATGTCTCCGTGTTGACCCTGCAGCCACTTTCCACACAACTCCACAGGAGGCAGTGCTGGAAGAGAGGGGTCATTCACTCAGGGATGTCCATCCCTCGTCTTGCACTACTTCATACCAACCCGGGAGGCCAGGACGGGGCCATATCCATCAGAGGCCAGGGGCCATGGACAGGCATAGCCTGCTGGCCTTGTGGAGCAGTGTTTGGAAGTTCCTCAGGGTCTGAGGCATGGCTACCCCTGGAGGAGCCTGTGGAGGGGTGGGGTGACCACTGGGTGGCAGTGGTGGGGGGGAGGGAGTAGCCATGTTTGAGGAAGGATGCTCAGGGTAAAGAGCACCTGTCGCTACCCCTGCTGTCCCCCCGGGCTGTGTCCCCTCACCACCACCACCACTACCACCCCCCACCCTGTGCTGAGGCTGGAACCCGCATAGGTGAGGACTAACATGGGCCTCCATAGGCTGCTCAAAGCAAGGGCCGACGGTGGACCTTTGGTGGCCCAGAGCCTGGAACTTGTCCTGTGTCTGAGAAGAGTCACACACAGTCTGCACTGTACTGGGCAGCCCAATCTCACCGGATTCCGGGACAGAGATACTGTACCCAGCAGCAGGAGCTCTCCTGTCACCATTTGCCCCTCCTGGAACCGGGGCCAACAAGAGGCCCAGGGCTCCTTGGGGCCCTTGGTCAATGCCAGACTGGGGTGGAAGTGGGAGACATGGGAAAGAGGTGTACATTGTCACTGAGCACCTAGAAGGGAAGAAACCGGGACTGGGTCCCATGCTGACCTGTCCAGGCTGGGGGCACTCCTCCCGGATGGCATAGCTGGCCCTGAGCAGTCCTAGCCACTACAGAGGGACTTAGACAATTTTGAGGAAGGCGTCTCTGGTGACCAGAACCCACACAGACCGGGTCCCAATTTGGGGAACCCTGCCTGGACAACCACGGGAAGGCACACAGGGCCTGAACCCCAGGGTCCAGGGCAGCGACTGGCTTGGGTCTAAAGGTCAGGCTGATGTCAAGTGCATGTTCCTGGGGGTGGTCCATGCTGGAGATACAAATCTGGGGATCATCAGGCTTCTGGGAATGGCCTTATGGAAGGAAAAAGTTCTGAGGCCTCTATCCCAAACTCCATCATCTTACCATAAAATGTAAGAAGACAGTCCTCTCCTTCCTAGGGAGATGAAGACCTCTAAACAAGAATTACCCACATGGTGGTTTCTAGAACTTCCATAGCTTATGCTTATGCAAACCTACAAAGACCTCTGAGTCCTGAAAACAGAAACAGTTCATAATATGAAAAACCACAGGCCTGAACCTCCCTAGGAAGCAGTACCTGTGGGGAAGAATGACATTCTCATTCCCAGTGCCAGGCTGAGTGCAGGCTAATAAAACTTTCCCTGCTCTCTGAACGGTGTTATTTGTTTTAGTCTGCCGTCTGTTTAGTCAGGGGAATAATTAATTAACAACGAAGCCTGCTGTAAACACACCACAAGTGGCACTCAGTAAATATTTGTTGACAGTGATGAGGCTGTTGCTTACGTATACCATCAAATTAGAAACATAAAATTGTGGAGCTCTTTAAGCACGGTATTAGAGATGTGTCACCTTACAGATGAGAAAATTGAAGCTCAGAGAAGCAGAGTAATATATCCAATGTTGCATAGTGAGGTAGAGGCAAAGCTAGGACTTGCACCCCAAATACCTGATTCTAAATTTATTCATTGCTTTTTCTACTACATCACATGAGTGTTTTGCAATGTAGTGTTCTGCACAATTCATGCGTTGAGACATTAACCTTTCCAGAGAACAGTAAAATCTCATTAAGTCAAAATAATTGGAAGGATGGCCAGGCTGAATTGGGGGAAAAGTTTGAACTATTTTCAAAGATATTCAGCCTTTTCCTTTCAAGGCCATGTAGTAAACTAGAACAAATAACCACAAAATGGGGCCAAATAGAGGTCTCACTGAACCTGCTTGAAGGAACAAACAGGAATCATTTTCAAATGGTACATGAGCAGCTTGCAAATAAGTGATGACTGCTAAAAATATGTTAGGCATTTGGGGAAATAAATTTTTGTTAAAAGTACTCTAAATATTTCCCTTGAAAATGTACTTCATGTAAAAATTTACATAGGGAATGTTCACAAATCTGTCGCTCAAACCATGTGATAAAATGATTGTGCGTTTGGGCTTCCCTGGTGGCGCAGTGGTTGAGAATCCGCCCGCCGATACAGGGGATACGGGTTCGTGCCCCGGTCCGGGAGGATCCCACATGCCGCGGAGCGGCCGGGCCCGTGAGCCATGGCCGCTGAGCCTGTGCGTCCGGAGCCTGTGCTCCGCAACGGGAGAGGCCACAACAGTGAGAGGCCCGCATACCACAAAAAAAAACCAAACAAAAACAAAAAACAAACAAAATAAATGATTGTGTGTTTGATATAGTGGCATATAAATTAACCTCTTCTGTTTGGCTGTACTGGAATGGCTTGGCATTATTTCTGTAGCTCACAGCAGCACAAATTATGGCATCTGTCCCTCTCACTTTCCATCTCCTTAATTTTTCATCTATCCAAGGCCAACAGAGCCTCCAGCTGCTTGAAAACTGGAAGCATTTTCTGGCTCTTCCTTTCCGTCACCACACTCCCACCAATTTTGGCCGAATGACCCTGCCCTTTCTGTCACCATCTGTGAGAAATCTTTGTATTTGGCTGCCTGTCTGTCGTTTTCTGTTCAAACACTAAATATTCATTTGTTCCTGAAGATGTTTAGAAACACTGGGCCTGGTTATCCCAAACTCTGTGGTTTAACACACTCTCAGACTATTCCTGAAGCACTTCCCAGGGCTCCTCTATTTTTCTCTCTTCAAATTGACTCCTTCCTCCTCGACTGTGTAAGAATCAGAATTGTCTACCTGGCACGTAACACACGGAAGGTTCCAGACTGGCTGAGTGGATGTTACTGACTAACAGGGAGGCTGTTTGGGAAAACAGTCTGTATAATGTTCTCAGCCAGCCATTGTGCTCAAAACTGGGGAAAATGATCTCTGGAGGAAGAAAAAAAGAGGATCCGGTTGGAGAGAGATAAGGCTTTCCTCGCTGGGTGGGTTGTCCAGGATGTGATTCAAAGATCCATGTATCTTAGGGAAAAACTGATCAAAACAAATAAAGAGAGCTACAGCTGTTTCTGCCGTTTAATGTTACAGTTTGTTCTGATGAAATAGCTTGAGTTCAAAGAAAAATAGAACGCCTCCTGCATTCCCAGCTGGTGCTTTGCTGCCCCCCTCTGGAGAAATTGGGAACTGAAGTTTTTGATCCCTTCCTGTCCGGTTCTGTCTCCGTTATAGGTCTGCATCGGCTTGGCTCCCTTACTCAAAGGCGCTTTGCTACGGTGTGAATAAGTATCAGGTCATAAACTGCAAGCAGTTTACTCAGTGAGTTTACATCGACTCTGAGGAATGCAGGGATCTCTATTTCCTGGCAGGAGGATGAACTCCATAGTTTTGTGAACCATCTGTCCTGGTTCCATTCTCCTTCTACCAAGAATCCAAGCTGAAGCCATCTTTCCTGGTAGCCTTGGACTAATAGGAAATTCTTCCTGACTTGACATCCTGCCTTTGGAATCTTACCCTTAAAAGGGAGAGTTTAGACTCTGGATCTCTAAGGTCTCTCTGGCTCTGATTCCACAAAAATACCTTTACCAGTGAGAAATGTCTGTTTAACACAAGGAAGCTTATAGGTATTGAATGAAATTTCCCTTTTAATGAACAAGATTTCTGGAAATAAAATGAATGCACTTGGTGGAGGGATGAATTTCAAAAAAAAAATTTGAAAATATGAAATATGCCACTAGGAGTCACTGTTGACATACAGTTTCATTCCAGTGTACCTTCAGTATGTATATTTCCTCTTGAGGGAAACATTTTTAAAATCAAAAGATATAAGAAAAATTAGGGGTTACAGTGTTTTGTATGGCAATACAAGTTCTGAAAAGAATATTAAAGGGGCATCCATCTTACGCAGTAGTAGGTTGAATAAAGGTATCTATTACCTATGAATGAAAGTATTAAATATTGAACCTGATTTGAGAATGAAAAATGGTAGATAGCAATTGGTAAAAAAAAAAAGTGCCTTTCACTCTTTTCTTATTTCACCTCAGCCATATGCAACCTCTGAGAGTCGTGCTGCTTTGAAAAGAAATTCTGGAAATTTCTTTTCCCTTTAAATACTGCTGCCTTGTCCTTTAAAACTCTAGCATGCTTGTGTCTTTTTAAATAGAAACTGAGGTTATACAAGACTTAGCAAATTATAGAACAGAAATAAGATTCAAATACATCCAAGATAAGTCTCATTGCTCCTTTTATTTTAATAGCTGAAGAGATTAGAATTTCCAAACAGCTATACCAATCCATGAATGTTTAGAAAGAAACATGAACTCTTTCCTAATACATTGAGTAGCCGTTTATTCTAATGCTCTTACATCTTCAGGCTTGAGCTTTCAGAGTAGATACTACCAGGTAAAAATATAGTTCTCAATCTAGGAACCCCAGATAGAGTTTGGAGAATCTCTTTTTCTTTATCATATATTTTTTAAAGCTACCAAAGTAACACAAGACCATTGCTCCCCAGCCTTACTGAAGGGAGGTATTTAGGTGGATCCAGCCTAGAAAAAGATGGAGAAAGCCTGGGTATCCATCCCTTCTCAGCCTCCCCATTGGTCTGAATGCTTCTTAGAGGTAGAAATGGGTCAGAAAAGTGAGGGAACAACTCTGGAACTCTGAGCTTTGAATATTTACTGATCAGGTCCCATAGGACTGATTTTCTAAGAAAAAACTTAAAGGAATAGCAAAGTCCCCATAGCTGGTGTCCCATAGCAGTGTTTTTCAATCTGTGGGTCAAAATTCATTAATGGGTCATAAAATCAATTTGAGGGGTCTTAACCAGCATAGTATTTTATTAATGAAATAGGACAGAAAGGAGTGGAATAAAAAATACCAGAATGGATCACATTTTATTTCAATGGTTGTACATGTACTTTACTGGGTCATTATATCAATATAAATTGTGTTTCTTATGAAGGGTCATCTCCAGAAGAGCTTGGAAGTCATTTTCCTATAGCACTTTGTCTGTCCCTGTCTGGTTGCTGAGCCATTTATGACAGCTCACATCTCCTCCTCCTTACTAGCCTGCAAACTTCTTGAAGTGGGACTAATGTCCAAATTACTTTTCCTTGGCCACAGTGATTTCCTTAGTACCGTGTACATGGTGGGTGCTTAGTAAACCTGTTTAATATTCGCTTCTTATTTATTTTGCTTTCAAGTTATAAATATATACTTTTCAAAATTGTCAAGTACTATTTGTAATTGTTTTGTTACATGTAGGCTGGGGTTCATATAAGCATTGCCTTTTAACCATCTTTTCCTTATTTTTGGAACTGTGGCCCAAACATAGAGGAACTGAGGCCCAAACATAGACTTCCAAACATAGAGGAGGTCACTGAAAATGGGTTCCGCGGAGGCTATTATGCAGATCTGAACTTCTGTTTTTCAAAGAGCTCTCTCAGCTGCTGCTCGGTTGTGGCTTCTTTCTGCTGCATAAGCTCGGCTGTTCCTTTGGTCACTCCCCAGGCATCCGGCTTTGACATAGAAGGGTTGTACGGCCTGCCTGAGGCTATCCGAAGATTCTCCCAGTATTCCTTCCTGGCCCTGGGGGAACAAAACACACAGCAGGAGACTTCTCCCTGAGCTTCCCTCTCTAGGTCGCAGAGCTCAGACACCCCTGTAGAGCTGTCTTTGGGCTCTTGAGAGTGTGTCCATTGAAACACATTTATATTTTTCTTTCAGAATCTGTAGGTCTAAAGTTACTTTGAATTTCTTCTTTTTACATACACACAGGTTCAAAAGCTAAGAGTTTAGAATAAGGACATTTTCTATCCAAATTACCCTACCTCTCCATCCTCACTTTCTGGCATTCTACTTCCTGAGCCAGCTGAGCCCACATTTGCTGCTCTCCCCAAAGCCAGTGTTGCTTCTGCACCTCTCACCCTGAGGATCCCGCCCCAGCCTCCTTTCTATTTCCCTTGTCTTCCAGCAGAGATTTCCTCACAGGTTTCCCTGTCTCGAGGCTACTAAAACTTGCAAATCTAACTTTGTCTCGGACCCCTTGAGACCCTCCAGGCTCCTCACTGCCTTGGGATGAGGTCATCTCAACCTCGTGAGCATGAACAAAGGCCACCTCCTGTTCCTGACCTGTGTCTTTACCAAATTCTGAATCCAATATTCTCAAACTTCTAGTGTCTCAGCACCTTGTCCTCTTGCCACATCTCAGTGCTTCCCTCTAGGCTGTTCTCCTGTCTGGCCATCTAATTCGTCCTTCAAAATTCAGCTCTGGTGTTAGCTCTGTAAGAAATTCTTCACCAACCTTCCCACCTTTCCCCCTGTGGGCCATTAGTACAGACTCCACAGCACCTGTGCACATCTTCATCCTTAACTTACCATACCAGTTTGAACTTAGCTGTTTATTTCTCTGCCTACTAGACTGTTACCTCCTTGGGGACAGGCCTGTGCCTTGTCCAACGTGCTCCCTCAGCAACCACAACGGTGCCTGACATAGTTGTGCTCAACTAATGTTCACTGAACAGAGGGAAACTGCTCCCTCTGCTTGGGGTGCATCCTCCACCCCCTTCTTTATCCCGTGGAAGCCTACTCAGCTCTTCAAAATCCAGCCCCAACGTCCCTTCTTCTAAAGTATCTATTAGGTAGCGATAGTTATTCTCTTCTCTTCATTGTTACTTTTTTATCCATGCCTCTACTCAAGCAGTTAACTACATCACCTTTCTTCTCCATTTTCCCCAGTAGACCGCGAGATTCTCTTAGCCAGGGACCACAGCCTTTCATTTCTATATTCCTAGTGCCCTGCACATAGCCTGATGTGAAACTCTGTTTGTTTATTGTTCCTGTTCCCCACTGGAATGTAAACTCGGTGGGTAAAGACATGTTTTATCTCATTCACCACTGTCTTCCCAGCTCTAAGGTTCGTGCTTGGCACAGAACAGGCAATTAATATTTGCTGTACTTAAATCCTAACAACTGATTCACTGTTAGTGTCCACCACATGGCTGGTGCTTTCCTAGAGTGTGGAATCACATTGTGTTGCAACTTACATGATTTATATTCTATATTCTTAAAGCTTTCCCCAAAAATCACTCCATAAAGCTACGTTATAAACATCTCTATGAGAGAATTTAAAGAGGATAACTGATTCTTTACCATTACACAGCAAATAGGCTGCAGTTTGGGTAATGACCTCATTTGGACATCTTCATAATCTAAATGAGTTTGGTTTGGCAAATACAGTTTAAGGTTCTTACCTTGCTCTGATCCAGGGTTTGGTGTGCATGTCCAAACCACTTCCCCAGCTGCCATGTTTTTCTGAAGCTGGTGGCAAAAATCCCCTTTCCGGGGCCAGCTCCTCTGCAATCGCCCTGATGTGGTAGGGCTCAAATCCACAGCACCCACCTATGTACCTGACCCCCAGGTTGTAGGCCTCTCTGGCGTATTTTTGAATATCCCATCTGGTTGCAACTCTGGGCTCCAGTCCTGTAATAAATGACACTCTGCTTAAATTAAAAATATATATTCAAAACAAACAGCTATAATAAATGTGTAATTTTCAATAAATGAGTTAGATAAGTTGTCAATATTTAGTTCCTAACTCTTAAAAACTATTAGCTATTTTGCATTGACATATCCAATTGTAAATACTGTGACAGCCGGACTTCAAGATGATTCCCAATGATCTCTGCCCTCTGATGTTCTCACCCTCGTGTGGACCCTCCTGTATTATGTCAGGTTGGTCTGTGAGGCCAATAGAATATGGCAGAAGGGATGGTTTGTGACTTCTGAGGCTAGGTCATAAGAGACATTATGTTTTCTGCCTTGTTCTCTCCTGGAACGTTCAGCCCAGTTGCCGTGTTGTGAGAACACTCAGATACCACAGTGGAAAGCCCATGAGCTAAGGAGCTGAGGCCTCCAGTCCACAGACAGAAAAAAACTGACCCTGACTCCCAACAGCCAACTGAGAGAGCCTGCAAGTAGATCCCCCAGCTCCCATCAGGCCTTCAGATGACTATAACCCTTGCTAGAGTCTGGACTGCAACGTATTAAGAGACTCTGAGCTAAGCTGCTCCCAAATTCATGACCCACAGCAACTTGAGATATAATAAATATTTGTTGTTTAAAGCCATTAAATTTTGCAATAATTTGTTCTACAGCAATAAATACCACAAACGCCTTGCCGTTCTTCTTCTATGGTTCTTCTAGACGGATTATTTTCCAGGGTCCCTCTAGAATATGGGGTAAGGACCTTAGAATGAAATAGGAGGCTGGCCAGGGTCTGGCCCCGCTCACCCGTGGCTTGATTCTCCAGGTAGACTCACCCCCACTTCCCACACAAGCTTTATCCCTCTTCCCAGACTGCAAGTATTACCCCCTTCATCTGCTTGGTCTCTTCATTCAAATCTGTTACACAGTAACCCAATGATGGTAACTTCCCTCTGCCCTGCAAACTCAGATATTGCTAGAATATCTAAGCAACATTCAGAATAGGAGAAAAGTATCTGGGCGATAACCTGGTCTAAACGACTTATTTTTTCTGATGAGAAAATTAAGATCTGGGAGAACTAAGAAATTTTGCTAAGGTTCTGCAACTTAGCAACAGAGCTGGAACCAGAAACAGAATCTTTGCTGATCCTACCCAGGAGGGCGTCCTTTCTGCCAACTTCAGGTATGACGAATTGGTTGTCTACCTAGGTGTTGACTTACCTTTGATTTTACATTTAAGTTCAGAGGTCTTTTTTGCTTGCCGGTCCTGTCTTTTCCTAATGTCTAATTTAAAAGTTTGGGGTTGCAAGGAGAGAAGCTGGGGGCAAGATATGAGGGGATATGCAGCCATTACTTTACGTGATAAAGCTCTATGGCTAGAGATTTCTTTGGAATTTGTCAAACATAAAGACCCTGAGATGATTTATAAAACGTCTGTCTTACCGAAGGGGAATTCTGGCAGGTCGATAAATCCCTGTTTGCCGCAGTCGGGGGTGTGGTAGGCCAAGGGCTGACTCATCAGGTGGGCTTTCAGTCCCGCGGCCTCCAGGCCTTCTTTCATGAGCTTCACTGTTTGTAAGCTAGTTGTGAGGTCAAAATGGCAGTTCACGCCAACGATGGAAGCTCCTGCAAGTGGGAAGAACATTTGAGCTTTAGGGATTCACCAGGTACCAATGGGCCCGACTCTCCTCTCACTCAGGGAGCTTTTATTTGGAATGGTGAATTGGAAGTATGGCACCGGGTCCCTGCAAACTTATCTCACCCTTGGGCAAGAATGATTAGTAACAGGCAGCAAGCCCTTTCTGCAAACAGTGCTTTGAAGAGTCAGCTATAATTGAAGTGTCGTTTATGCACACTTGGCTGTCCATCATTTTTTGAAAAATATAATCATTATTAGAGGTTTTTTTAACTTCAAATTTTAGTAGTCATGTAAAAAAATCATCATTGGACTGTTCTTTAACTTCAAATTTTAGTAGCCATTTTTTCAATCTTTGACATTATATTTGCAAAGCATGATAATTTTTCACGACTCCCAGCTGCCCCATGGCACCTGTGGTTACGACTCATCTGAGGGATAAATCAGTGTTTCCTTTTATCAGGCCAATTTAACAATATTATTAAGTTTCTTGGGCATAACAGCAGAGTGTAATTTAGGAAACGGTTTTTCCGAAACTTTCGTACAAGTGAAATCATATAATATGTGTCCTTTCCTGAATGGCTTATTTCACTTAGTACAATGTTTTCAAGGCTCATCCCTGTTGAAGCATGTGTCAGAATTTCATTCCTTTTTATGGCTGAATGATATTCCATTGCATGTACGTACCACATTTTGCTTATCCATTCATTAGTTGGACACTTGGGTTGTCCGAAAAAAAGGACTTTTTTGATGAACTCATGGCCTAGGATTTTGTAGCTGGGATATAGAGATGCCAAGAACAAGGAAAGGAAAGATTCATTCTGGCCACAATGAGAGCGGCACCAACATCCAGATTCCAGGAGCAGCAGAGCTGACGCTACACGCTGTGACCTCCAGTGTTCAGTGGCAGGCGTCTTAGCGGTCCTCACTGGCCTGGGCCTGCAGTTGGCTCTTCATTTTTGTTCCAATCTGGCCTCACTCCCTGTCATTCCTCTGAATCAGTTTTTGTTAAGGACACCGATGACCTCAATCTTGCCAAGTCTAGTAGTCACTTCTCTCTTCTCATCTTACTCAACGTCTCGGCAGCATTCAACCTCGTGGCACTCTCTCCTTCATCGATACTCCCCTTCTCTTGGCTTCTGAGAACTTCCCCCACTCTCTGAGTGTTGCCCCTACCTCCCTGGCTGCTTTTTTTTGAGTGTTATGTGCTGACCCCTCCTCAAGGCTAAACCTTTCAGTCCTGTAGCGTCCCAGGATCCCACTGAGCCATCTTCTCTTCTGCATCTACACTTCCTTTTCAGCCCCAGGCTCTCAATACCATCTATATCCAGACCTCTCCCAAGCTTCTCTCTCTAACTCTGACCTTTCCACTGGGTTCCAGACTGGTATATTCAACAGCTTACTGAACAGGGTCACTTGGGTCTTGACTACCTTTTTCTTCTTTTGTCTTTCTTTCTTTCTTTCCTTTTCTTTTCCTCCCTTCCTCCCTCTCTCCCTCCCTCCCTCCCTCCCTCCCTTCCTTCCTTCCTTCCTTCCTTCCATCCATCCGTCCGTCCTTCCTGGTGTCCTGGAGCCACAGTTTCTCTTTCCTTGCTAGATATCATTACATTAATGAAGTCATCACATCTTGGCTGTTTATTGATGTCTATTAGGTATAAAGGTCCTTGTAAGGGGTTTTAGAGAAATATAAATAAAGGACACCAAAGATTTTATAATTTAGCACAGGGCTTCCCAAGGTTTGCTCTATGAAAACAAGGTTCTATGATCAATTAAATTGGGCAGTAGTTATTTACTGTAGTCCCTTCTTGGAGACTGCCAGTGCACACGAACACGTCAAAGCCTCTGAGAAGTTCTGCAGCCAAGAGGCTGCTTAACGTGGCTTAACACAGCATTTTCTATCCGTGTGTAACTGCAGAACCCTATTAACAGTCTCACAGATTAGAAAATGTCATCTGAGGACACTCTAAATGTGCGACACAGCTGCTGAGAGGAGGAAGTGATTACTTGGGGTAGGGATGACTATGTAAGGGCACATGGAAGTTGAACTAACATTGGAAGATGGACTAGATTTGTGAGACGGATATTGACTAAGGACCTATCATGTGCTGGGTGCTGTGCTGGGCACACGGTACTCCGTGCTGAGCCAAGCAGACATAGTCTCTGCCCTCTGGGATTTTACAATCAAGTGAGAGAGCCAGACATTCAAGACATAAACGAATGAGATAACTGGGGAGTTCTGTGAAGGATAGAAACAGGGTACAGTGAGGTCAAGCACTGTGGCCACTCACTCTGAACAGACCGGCAGGGGAAGGAGTAGATGCAGGCCAAGAATCCCTGCCAATTAACAGCTGGGATGATGAGGGCCTCCTCTGATCTTTTTGAAACATATTAATTTGGTTTCTCTCCCCATTTCTAATATGTATAATAAAAAATTAGGATTCTACAATGTCATTCCTAAACCTAAATAATTATTATTAGTGACAAGTATGAAGTGACTTCCATGAAATATTAAGAGTTGGATAAAGATGAGAAATTAAACAATTAGCCAATCAAAATCTCTGTTCCACACAGTGAGTCAGACTCTTCCACGGACACTGTGTTATTCCTCAGGTTGAAAATGAGGCAGCTTTGAAAAAAGTCTGTGAATTTTCCCTAATTGAAATGAGACCCAATATTAGGAATGGAAATTATATGAAAAGGTAAATTAGGTGCTCCATGTCTCACATCAAAGGATTTGAAAATTTATTATAGCAATTACAAAAAGTAAAACATACCGGTCATTTATGAGAATGGAAAAACTTTGGCAAAGAGGGCAACTGACTTAAAAGTTATTAATGTCTAAAGACCTCAACTTTAGATAGTTTAAAATAAAACATAATTTTTCCTAATGTTCCTTTTGATTTACTAAAATTCTTCTCATTTCCAGGTGTTAAACCTTCAGCGTAGGTCTAATTGCCCATTTCAAAAGGCTGGTATGTCTGTGTATGTATTTTTTTTTAACATTTTTTTCTCTTTGGGACTCAATAATGATATTATAGATATTCCTAAGAAAGTAAATTAATGGCTTTCCTGTAACAAAAGTAGTATATAGTGATTCATAGATGGACCTGCATTTGTATGTCATTTAAAAGACACACTAGGGGTTTCCCTGGTGGCGCAGTGGTTGAGGATCTGCCTGCCAATGCAGGGGACACGGGTTCGAGCCCTGGCCCGGGAAGATCCCACATGCCGCGGAGCAACTACTGAGCCTGTGTGTCTGGAGCCGGCGCTCCGCAACAAGATAGGCCGCGATAGTGAGAGGCCCGCGCACCGCGATGAAGAGTGGCCCCTGCTCGCCACAACTAGAGAAAGCCCTCGCACAGAAATGAAGATCCAACACAGACAAAAATAAATATAAAAATAAATAAATAAATTTTAAAGATAGACACACTAATTGCAAACTGGCCAGAACGCATCATCACCTGCTTTCACCAGGCGCACTGCACATTCGCCAGGGGCCACACCGTGTAAATCTCCCTCTGGGCCGATGCACATGGTCGCTGCCACTGGTTTTCCAGATGCTTTCAAGGCTTCAACTGCCCATACAGCCTCTTCAACGTGTTCAAAATACTGAAATAAGTTAAAGTCAAGATACTTTTAATCTTGTTTCTTCCCAAATAATTTGAAAACTTATCCTACTGTGTATTAACTTAATTATCCTCAGATGGGTGTTTTTCAAACTCTGAGTTGTGACCCATTAACATTTTTAAAACAGAATAGAAAGGTGATTTCAGCGACTTACAGCCCACAGGTTTGAAGAACACTATGTCACATTAACTGAATCACATTTAGTTGAAGCCCTAAATTGGAAAAACATTTCAAAACTAAATATTACAGCTACTAGTCATGACTGGTGCCTAACCCCACATGGTCCTCATGAGAGTAAAAGGCAGAGAAAATGTCCTAAGTGTACTCGTCTCATCTTAGATCGTATATGTTTACCTCTGCGATCAAAAAGTCCACGTTCTTCTTCATGAAGACCTCTAACTGTTGCTGGAAGACTTTTTTGACTTCAGTTTCCCTCTTGCAGCTAAGGTACGAAGGTGTCTGGCTTACGCCTCCTGCCACCAAGGCGTCTCCCTCATCAGCTACTTGCCGGGCAATATCACAAGCAGCTTCATTGACTTTCTGCCCCTAAAATGGATGAATTTATGATACATCTACATTTTCATGTGAAATTGAAGCAAAATTGTTATTCAACGTCCAAATCTCAGTTGTATGTTATAATAGTGATTTTATTCCAGAAAACGACAGTGATGGAATAGTTCAGTGCTTTATGGAGTTGAGCAATTTGCAGTAACAACATTGCCAATAACAGTGATTAAAAAAAAAAAATCTAATGATGGTATTTAGGATATTATATTATACCAAAGATCTGTGAGAGGGTAAAAGTCCTTACATAAAAAGGATCTGGTATCTTCCAATGCCTAAGCTGCTCTTAGAAGAATACCTAGCAAATAGTGGTGATGATGATTTGCTTTTATCATTAATAAGAATAAAATTCAATTTAAATTACTACAGAATTCATGACTTTTTGTCATTATATATTTTTTCAACAGATACATGTATCACAAGTCAGGTCTTTTCTGATTTTTTAGACAATATAAATTGATGTTTGTCCTCAAAAAACCCCAGTACTAGAGATCACACAGACTCATGTAATTTTAGAATTCCTTTTTCATTTTAGAGATGAAGAAATTGCTGATTTGATGGGATGAGTAAATGGTTTGCCCAACATCACGCAGTTGATTGTAGCTGAGCCTGGAAGATTCTAGGTTCACTGACTCCTGGCACATATGACCTTTCTCCTATACTGTGTCACATTAACAAATTGTAAAGATGTAAGAGTTTCGGACTTCCCTGGTGGCTCAATGGTTAAGAATCCGCTTGCCAATGCAGGGGACACGAGTTCGAGCCCTGGTCCGGGAAGATCCCACATGCCGCGGAGCAACTAAGCCCACGACCCACAACTACTGAGCTTGCGTGTCACAACTACTGAAGTCCGCGCGCCTAGAGCCCGTGCTCCTCAACAAAGAGAAGCCACCGCAATGAGAAGCCCGCGCACTGCAACAAAGAGTAGCCCATGCTCGCCGCCACTAGAGAAAGCCCGTGGGCAGCAACGAAGACCCAACGCAGCCAAAAATAAAATCAATCAATCAATAAATAAAATTAATTTTTAAAGAAGATGTAAGAGTTTGTAAGGATACTCCTTCGGCAACTTAGTCAAGAGACTGAATCATTAATAGTTAAATACTTCTTTGATCTGCTTCATTAAATGCCTTTCTGTTAATTTGAGGGACGCTAGCTAAAACCTAAGAATATTATTTACACATATCTCGTTTCTGTATTGTTTAAAACAAAACAGAACTCTAAAGAGGCTCAACATTTTTCTCTATGAGAGCTTTGGTAATGACACGCGTGTCTACTATGTCCTTCTAAGAGCGCCATGTGTGGTGTTACTCACGGATATTTTCTCTGCAACATAGTTTCCCCTGTTCTCCAGCTTGTCTTCACTGGCGTAGAAGGTGAAGGTCTGCATGACATTCGATCCAGCTCTGAGGAATTCTCGATGAAGCTGGCGAACTGGGAGATTGAATGAGGGAAAGGTATTCATTGTTAACAGTTTATTAGTCTGTGATGCTTTCAAAAGGCTCTCAGGTAAACAACTATGAAAACAGCTGCTTAAATTCCTGGTTGCCTGGCATTTGCTCATCCTGGGGGCAAATGAGGGGTGGATCTGGAGTCTCTTGCCAGGAGAAAGAGATTATCTCTGCCATGGGTGTGGGGTGAAGGGAAGAGGGAGGTCCCACAGAGGAAGAATCATCTCAGTGCTTTTGCCAGGCAGAGAAGATGGGGAAGGACATTCCCTAGAGAGGGAACAGCCCGAGCAAAGACAAGGAGGCAAGAAAAGTCTTGGCATTTGGGGGAGTGACAAGCAGTCTGAGTGGCCGGAGTTGAGGATATGCTGGAGAAGTGGTGGGAGATGCACTTGGAAAGGCGGGCTGTCAGAGTGTAAAACAGCCTAACACATCATCCCAAGGAGTCTAGGTGCCAGACCACAGGTATCAGTGTTTTGGTTTTGTTTTTTTAATTTATTTTATTTATGTATTTTTGGCTGCATTGGGTCTTTGTTGCTGTGCGCGGGCTTTCTCTACTTGCGGCGAACAGGGGCTACTCTTCGCTGTGGTGCACGGGCTTCTCACTGCAGTGGCTTCTCTTGTTGCAGAGCATGGGCTCTAGGCATGCAGGCTTCAGTAGTTGTGGCATGTGGGCTCAGTAGTTATGGCTCACAGGCTCTAGAGCACAGGCTCAGTAGTTGTGGTGCACGGGCTTAGTTGCTCCACGGCATGTGGGATCCTCCCGGATCGGGGATCAAACCCGTGTCCCCTGCATTGGCAGGCAGATTCTCAACCACTGCACCACCAGGGAAGCCCAACTCAGTGTTTCTGAAAGATAATTCTGGTAGTAGAGTGGAATAAGTGTCGGAGAAATGTTCGCAATCTAGGTTCATGGGTGAATACCACGTGGCGAAGCTTTCATTGGCTGGAGGAAATATGGTGGGAGGTTTCTTTTTTTTTTTCCCCATATAATCAAATGTATGCAATTTAAAGAGTTATGCTTTGCTCTAAAATAGTGGTCCTAAACCTTGGTTGCCCATTAGATATCCTGCAAGCTTTTCAAAAATTATGAAGGTTAGTGTCAAATCCACATATATTCTAATTTAATTGGTTTGGGGTAAGGCACAAGCAATTTTTTTTAAAGTTTTCCCAGCTGATTCTTATTTTCAGTTTTGTTGAGAATCACCATTCTAAGAGCAGGAGGATGTTTCTTCTATAAAATGATATTGAGACTTAGATGGTGTTTTGTTTTTGTCAGGAGAAATGACTGGACAGAGTAAGAAACCAACAGTCGTATATCGAACCCTAAAATTTATTTTGAAATTTCAGAGACTTATAAAGTCTGCCGGTCTGGGAACAACTACATTAGACACTAGGAAATTATTAGGACACTGGTGTTCTTAGCCCTTCAGAGGCTAAGACTGGAGAATAGTTTGGCATCTTTGCAACCCAGATGCCTAGTAGAGTGCCAAGAACATAGGAAGCTCAGTTTTTGTTTATAAATGGACAAAAAGGTGAGGCCAAAAACGCTTTTGAATTTCAGAGAATGGATTTCTAAGCTTGAAGCCAAATCTCTGCTTTTAAAATCATGGAACCTTTCGTTCTCAGTGGGAACTTAAAAGCATGCCTAAATTAGGGGGTTTCGAAGTTGTTTTAATTAGCAGCAGAATCAACTGAAAAACCTTATATACAGTCAATCAGATAAACACAGAGTGCTGAGGTTGGAGCAAGGGAGAAGGGACTACAGACTTGGTATCTGGGACAGAATGGTTTATGAATAAGAAGTCCACCCAGCTGGCCCTTTGATGGATTTCCAGAGGCTGTAAAAAAAAAAAAAAAAAAAAAAAAACAAGCAAAAACCCTGGAATGGTGTGTAAATCGTTTACATGTATGTACATTGTATAGTGCTCATAGGGTCTATAATCTTTTATCAGATTTGTTCAGAGGGCAGTGAGTCAGAAAGGTGAAGACAACCTTTTCACTCTTAATAGATTTGATTTGATTTGATTATTCCATCATGCTTCTTAAAAATGCCATGCTTTTCAAAGTGTGACCCTACTAGACTCACTTGGGGACAATTAAAAATTCAGATTCCTCAAACCCCTCCAGACCCAGGGAAACTGATTCAAAGCTGATTCCACTGAGTGCAAGAACCACAACTTTTGGCATAAATTTTAGTAGGAGAGTTAGTCTGGTAATTTCTGAATATCCTTTCAATTTCTATTTTCTGTTTCCTCTCATCATAAAACGATGAGTTTTCATCCTCTAACCAACAATAGGGTATGACCAGTTCACATGACAATGATACAACTTATGCTAATTAATTATATGCATTTTATGGCTTTATACTCTTCATATACTAGCTTTATTTTAGCATCACAGAAGCTAAATATTACCAACTTATGTGTGTGTGTATATGTATAAAACATATGACCCAGACATATATGTACAGAATATAGATATTACCTTGTACACTTACTTGAGAAATGCAAGTCTTTGAAATTCCACAGCAAACTCTAAAAGGTCAAATAAAAATTTGCAGTATTTCTTCAGTGGGACAATAAATTTGCAGTAAAATCATTTGGCAGCAAAATGTCACCTGAACTAATGTGAGGATATTTATAATTGTATCCTATTTAGTGTGGGTAGCCATATATTTTGATGCAAAAAGAGTATTCATGTGTTTGATGGGGCGTAGGGGAGCACTTCAGACCCTAATAAGAGCGTTATGCAATATGTAGCATATGTAATGTATTAACTTTCTAAAATTCCCACAAATTCTGGATTCTAAGACGCATTTGGCCCCAAAAGGGCTTGGATAAGGAATTGCAGACTTGTAGCATAACCTTCCCTTTCTCACTGCTTCCAGCACTAAAAAGTCAAGTCCAGGCACCACTCCTACAAAAGTGTTTTGGGTGCCGTCCAGTCTACAGGGAAACTTTTCAGGGTCTATATGAATTCTAGTTATTACCCAGTCAAAATTAGAAAAGCACCTGCAAAAACAAATTCATTTGCATAAAGTAGCATGACAATGACCACCGCTCTCATTTAGAACATGAATGTTTTAAACACATTTCACCACCCCCACCCCAGAAAAGGTTAAATACATCCAAGTTCGTATGAAATGGTTCTTTGAAGATAAGTTACAAGCAGATTTGTCTTTTCTGATGCGTCCTGTAGTCCACTGTGTTTGACAGAGTTTGAACTAGGCACTGGCAGAGTTGAATATAGGGGATTTCAGTCTATAGCAGAAAGGATTAAATCTGATGACTCAGTATCATGGAGTTTTCATTAATTCTTGGAAAGCAAGGAGCTCGCAGAAGAAAAAGTAGAGCAAATGCTCAATACATGTAAATAAGCTCAAAATATTCAAGACACAAGTGGCCAAGAGATCAAATGTGCTGTTTCTGCATTAATAAAATCAAAGAAAATCGGTATCAGAGCAGTTTCTCTTGAGCTCCTCTAATGTGTGACTTTAAAAAAGTAAACGTTAACTAACAAAATTGAAATTTGCAGTTTAAACAACAGTCTTATTTTGTTTCCATGGCAAAGTTTGGGCAAAGGTAGTTTATCGTTAATGTCAGTTTGGCCCAAGAAATATTTCATTCTGAGTTTAACCCAGCAAGCAGACCTTAAGAAACAAACCATAGATATATTAGAAAATCTCACTCTCAGGTCTTAATTATGCCATTGTGTTCCTTACATCCCTTCGACACAATGTTTCTGAAAGTGGGGTTTACCTTGCCACCATTTGGAGACAAGTATTATAAATATGCAGGTTCCTGGACCTGTCACAAACCTAATGAAACCAAATCTATAAGTGGGGTCTGGGAATTTATTATTTTTAACAAACTTCGCTGGTGAAACTAAAATTTGAGAACTCTTGTTGGTTTAGCTTCCAAAGCTTACTAATTGCATTTTTTTTTAAAGAGTAGAACACAGTATTATTTCTACGTTTATTTGGGAATATAAAAGTTGCGTACATTTGCTGGGTTTCATAGTGTGACTACGGCTCTTCTACTTTGGATACTTTTTAGGGACAGTGTGATTTGAACACACTTCTGTACTTCTCTAGCAGTAATAGATTAATACAACCAAGAATATTACCAAGAGAGGAAGCAACTCACTCAAGTTACTAACAAGAGCGAATAGTTGTAGTGTTTAACATGAGCCAGGCACTCTTTTGAACACTGCACATATCATTTATTTAATCCTCATAACAACTTTATGAGGTAGATGTCAATATTATCTTGGTTTTCTTAGCTAAGTAATTTCCCCAAGGCCGCACAGCCTAGCGGCTGTGTCAGGATCTGAGCCAGTTCGTCTGGATCCAGAGTCTGTACTGGATCTCAAAACTGTACTGTCTCTCAGTTTATGTTCTTGGTTAATTTCCATCCTTCGTCACTGAGTTTATTGGAATATGCTTTTCTTTAACGTAAAAAACATCTGTTTATTATCTTATACAATATTCACAAGAACTCTGGTTTCCTCTGAAAGATTTAAATTCTTTCGAAGTGTTGGTTGCTGACGGCTCCTGGCTGAGACCCTTCCTAGGAAGTGCCCTAGGCCAAAGGGCACTCCTTTGCCCAGGATTAAGCCCTCTCCTGGAGGAGGGGAGCGCTGACAGTTTGTGTTAGTAGGGGGAAAACACAAAGACCTAGCCGCCTAGCCTCAATCTGGGACAACTCTGAGGGGTCTGTGCAATTCCAGAGCTCCCTGAGAGATTGGCTGGGGTCTCTGTTACAACTCTTCACGGCTTAGTTCCAGGTCCTCCCTTTGCCCAGTCCTGCTTCCCTCACTCCCTTAGTTCACTCCCAAGAGTAGAACCCCTGAGCACAACTCTCTACTTCATAATGTGTTTTCTGAGTGGTCTGACCTGCAAGAGTTGAAGCCAGAACTAGTCATGGGAAATAACTCTGAAGGCATCATTTTAGAGTCAGATCTCCTTCTGACTAGCTAGTAATGAGCACCCACACATCACAGGTGATGGAGCTCCCAGCATGCTCTAGGGGTACAACTATTAAAACCTCAACCTGTAGTGAATTAGGATGAGATACCCTTGGAAGGGAATGCACTAGTCGGTGCACTATGTCAGATGTTTGAGAGGTCCAGGGGAAGTAGGAACTGTAAGGACTCCAGAGCTAGATGGCTATTGTTGGGTACCACCAAATACTGGAGAAAGACAATGAAAGGCTACAGGTGAGTCATCACCGATTTCAGGCAATGTGTGAGAGTGAGGATCTTCTGGGTGGTGTGTAAAGAGACTCAGTTCCTGTTGCTAGAGAACAGAAAAACTGAGGCTCTGGCCCGGGACTAAATTACATAGGGAGCAGAGTTCTCAACTGGGAAAGCATTTTATTGCCAAAAGTTAGGGTCTGATTAGGAAGAAATGGGACCCTCAGATCTGGAATAAAGACATATGGGTGGATTAACCCATTAGCCTTGAAAACCTACATCCCTCAGAAGTCCATGGACCTGCAAAAGTGACCCATTGCTCCCTTTTGAAGATTAAATCTTCGCTATTCCTTAAGGCTGATACGGAGGCCCTAAGAGACAGCATTTATCCCCTTCAGATTGCATCCTACCTCCCCTCCTGTCCATAAAAGATTTGTGGTCAAAAAAGTAAAGTGAGAATAAGGTGTGTGGGTGCAGGTGCAGGTTAGGTAGGTAGTTGAACAGGGTGGCGCTAGTATACAATGAAATTGACTAGTTGGCAGATACATAATGGAAGAGGGCTTATCTGCAAGATGATGATTGATGCTGTATCATGCAACTTACAGTGGGTTAAGGAGGGAACGTGGCCTTGTGGGGGAGAATGGCTAAAACACACTAAAATGGTAGAGCCAGAGTCGTGATGAGATTGAAGAATAGGAGCACTAGAGAAAGTGAGCAGAAAAGATAGGAGGGGGTGGTCAGAGAATGTGGTATTTGTCCTTGAGATTTCAGAGGTGGACGGCTATTGGCGATGGTGAGGTCTAGGAGAGGGTTGCTAAGGTGGGAATGGAGGAAAAGTTTGCTGGAGATGAGGAGGAGATCAAGGCACTAACAGGAAGAGTGCTGGATGGATCACATGTATGGATGTTGAAGTCAACTAGAGTGTTGAAGAAGGGAGGGGCAGAGAAAGGCAGTGAGCCAGGTTCTAGACTCATCTAGAGTGAGGATCAGCGAACAAGAGGTAGATATAGGGCTTCCCTGGTGGTGCAGTGGTTGAGAGTCCGCCTGCTGATGCAGGGGACACGGGTTCGTGCCCCGGTCTGGGAAGATCCCACATGCTGCGGAGCAGCTGGGCCCGTGAGCCATGGCCGCTGAGCCTGCGCGTCCGGAGCCTGTGCTCCGCAACGGGAGAGGCCACAGCAGTGAGAGGCCCGCGTACCGCAAAAAAAAAAAAAAAAAGGTAGATATAGATGACAGCAACGGGCCATTGGTACTTACCCAACAGGCAAACCTGTACTTATGTACCTAGCACGGTGCCCAGCAGGCAATAATAAATATTTGGATACCACGGCATGAATGTATCTGTTTGATGGCATGCTTCTAGACGTGGGTCAACATAGTGGTCTTTTATGAGAGCTTAGAATATAGCTGTGCACCAACCTGCTTCTGGGTGTTCCACAGCAGCTTCTGGGGTCCAAGGTCCTGCCTTCACGTAGCCCCTCTTCTCCAGTGCAAAGACAAAACCTCCATCTCCAATCATGACCTCTCCAGAGTTTAACCGTTCTAGGATGCCCTAAAATTACAGAAGAGGAGGAAGAAAAGTTGTTACTTGAATTTTTAAGACAATTTTCTACCTTTAGAACTTTTGCTATCATATTCTTGAGAAGTATGATTTCTTTAGAATTCTCAGAAAATATCTGTTTTATACAGAAATTTGTGACTATATTGAGAATCACCAGAATGCTAATATATTGAAAGTTTGTGTATCCATGTGTATGTGACAGGGATGGGGTCTTTCCGAACACATTAAAGAGTATTTGAAGAATATTGTGGGAGGATGTTATGTTTGAATAAACATCTTCAGAGGGATTAGATGAAAAGGTTTTGTTGTAAAGCCTCATTAGATGAAAAGGTTTTGTTGTAAATAAATACTTAAGCACACCTTCTTAAAATGGTGATTGTTAGTCTTTCTTCTTATTCTATCAATAAACTAAAGAGAGGATTGTATTTTATAAAGTTGAAGTGGCATACAATGCTATTAAGGCATTTTGAGACTGAAAAGTCAAAAGATATTTGGTGAAGACAGAAGGAAGGAGATACTACCACAAAGAGGGCCAAATCAATTAAAGACTTCTGTCTCTGGTGTTAAAATTCAGTTTCCATAATAGCAGCTGCATTATGCTGTCCAGGAAGTTATGAGTACGCACAGCCCGCTCTCTACAAGTGAGGGAACAGGAAAGAGACAGGTAAATAAAATATTTGTAAACTAATTTCTAATCCAACCTCCATACCTATTCCATTTACAGTACTATGCAATAATTACCCTGGTGTTAATAGAGAAATGTTGAACTTAATATTTTTAAAGGGCTTTGTGACTTAGAAAGTAATTTTCTAGTGTAACAATTTTTTTTTTAATTTCAAAAACTCATAGCCTTTAAAAATAAAAGGTACCCTAATTCAATTTAGGTCACTCTGATTTTACAAATGAAGAATTAAGGTCCAGAGTCTCTGAGTAATTTATACACGGTCTTCCAGGTGCAGTGTATATGGTCTCCTGATTCTTTTATCCTTCAATGGTATCTAGATTTGATTTTAAATGGGGGTGGGGAGGATGGGATAGCCCTGAAAAGGCCGTGTAAAGTAATAACTTGGAATGTACTTACCTGTTGTGTTCCATTTATTACTAATAATGGTTGACAGAACAAATGCTGATATAACAAGGGTTACAAATTCTGTGAGAGACATTCGTAGGATTTTCTGTCTTAGGTCCTCACCAACTTCTGCCTCTCTTCCACACCATTTTGAAACTGGTGCTCAGAGAAAAGAAACATCTGACATTTCTACCTTAAAGCAGTGAAATAGGACTATGCTAAATATTCTTGAATAGCCCTTCCACGTAGAAAAAATGTCAAGTGTACAAGTCCATGAGATAACAGATACAAAAATATAGAATTGATCACATGTAATTTTGAAATCCAAATACTTGTCATGATTACAATGTGTCTAAATGTCACATTTTAGATTGACACATATACACTAATATGTATAAAACAGATAACTAATAAGAACCTGCTGTATAAAAAAATAAAATAAAATTCCAAAAAAAAAGTCACATTTTAAAACTACAACTTTAATCGTTATGACCCAATTAACAAGAAAAATATATTGCTAGTCGGTGCAGTTGTATAAAAACATGAACAACAGTCAAATAAATGAGATATGACTGGCTACTAATTTTCATTTGGGTGACGTAATTCATGATATTTTATTCAATCACCTAGCAACTCTCATTGGACTCTTCTGTGTGTTTTCAAACTTTAGTAGCACAACACTTAAATGCACAGCATAGCTAAGAATCTGATATTTGGTGGCAGAGTGGCTAGTGGTGATTCAATTACCATGCTGTACCTTAGTTTATTGAACAATTACATCAGGAAGAACACTCTCTTAGATTCTACTGCATTTTTAAATTACCTGAACTTCAGACTTTCTTGTTCCTAAGCTAAGTGGCTTTTTTTTTAAATGGAATGTGCTCTGAGAAAATGCTCAAGATATTGTTTGTGAAAAAGTGTTGCAAAGCAATATGTGTAATATCAGAATTTTTGTTTAAAAAGTACATATTTGCCTAGACAATAAACTAGCAGAATATACATCAAAATGTAGTAGACACTGTTCTTAGTGGTTTTCCTAGTTGTTTACAATGAACTTGTGTTAGTTTTGTAACGTACGTTTTAATTTTAATCAGAAGTATAGAAGTATTATTGTCCATATTTTAACAGTGACATAGGCATGGAAACAAGGTTACCAAAGAAACTTTTTTTTTCTTCCCATCTTATGTCCATCTGTTGCTAAAATAATCCTTTAAAATGTTTCATTTTGTGAGTTTGAGTCTGGGGTAGTGGATTAGGATTTATGGCAACATAAATCGGGCCAAACCAAGAAAAAATTTAAATCTCTATGGGAATCGTCCTTTCCAGCCTACATCAGCTATTCCTTTAGTAGATATATGGATTGGCAAAATTCTCCACCTAACTGAACTGGTGACAGCCTATAATCGATTGTCATCTCAGCATCTTAAATCCTGGGACTGCATGGCATTTTAAAAAATTAATTGAATTAATGTTTTTCCTTGTGTGGAGGTCTTTTTAATTTGAGGCGGGGTCAGCCCTTTAGAAACTAGGTACAGCCCATTTCTAAAGGGATGGCTGGCAATGAATTTGGGAGGTGGACCTGCCCCCACAGTCCTTACAGCTGCAGGAGTACAGTTGGCCTGGCCCTGTCTCCTTCGCTGCCATTCCCTGGGCCTCTGTCTGCCAGGCATGGAGTTGGGTGCTTTGACACCCAAGGCGCAAGCATATTCCCTACTCCCTCCGTCCTTCTCTTCCCACTCCTAACCATAGTCCTACTCTCAGTGTATGCATCCATCCATCCATCCATCCATCTCCGGCCCCCGCACCGTCCCCCCCCCCCACCCAGTAACTAGACGAAGGCCCACAATCTGGACTGAAACACTCGTCCCCAGGGAAGGGCGGGCTTGTTACTGGGTTTTTATTTTTAAAACTTATTAACAGTCCTTCCTCAATATCTTACGGCCATTGTGCTTAATTTTTCTGAAACTGTCTTTTCGAGGCCCGCACGGTGCCCTGTTCTGTGATCGCTGAAACCAAACTGCGGGATGAAAACTTACATCATCCAAACAACGCCAGAGCCCTAGGGCTGCGGCGGGGCGGGCTGGTGGGTGCAGCGAGAACCCTGCAAGGTAGGGGCCCTGAGACCTTAGGCGCCTGTGAGTGCGCGGGCGGGAAACGGTGGGAGACCGGGCGCGCGCCTCCCTGCCCTGCAAGCGCTGGGCGTCAAGGGGCGAGCGCGGTGGCACGGGCACAGACCCCAGAGGAGCCCGGGGCACGCAGCAGGGCGACCCCGAGTCCCACCGCCGTGGGGAAGGGAAGTCGCACCTGTGGGTCTAGGAGCCGCATCACGGGGGAGTGCTCAAGACGTTGGGAGTCTCAGCTCTTTGGGGGCGCCCTGGAGTTGGGGGGTCACATAGTTCTAGAGGGCGCTCTGGTCAGGGGGGCAGGAGTGCAGACTCAGAGGCGCCTTGGTGTTCTGCAGCAGAAGTCCTGGGGGGCCTTCTGGTCACAGTCAGGCTCTAAGGGCTCCTCTGCGCTCCCCGCGGCTGAGATGCAATGCGGGGCTGGTTTGTGGATCGAAACTCAGAGCTTTGGCCGGGATGGACAGCGCCCTTGGGTCCCCTGCAGACTCACCTTTTTGGCCTTTTTGCCCCCGACTGGTGCCATCTTCGTGGTGTCCCGGACGGACGGTACTTAACACGGATGAGGACTGGCGAGGCGAGCGTTTCCCCCTGAGAAGCCCGGAGCTGCACGGCGGCAGCAGCCGGGCTCTTTATACCCGCTGCTCCCGCGGGGTGGGTTTCCCCACCCCCGGTGCGGTCCAACGCGGGCCTCGGGCGGGGAACACGCCCACCAGCCCTTGATCCCGGCCTGTCGCTGCTTGGGAACCTGCGTGCGGAGGAGGTGATCGAGATTGTTCTGCCAAAATGGGTGAAACCATCCAGAAGTAAAATAATAATAATAATAATGCTGCCACTGGCTCAGGTTTCAGACCTCCCTGTGCCCGGCCCTTCTTTTCCCCTCGCAGGTCCCCGACCCTGATTTCTCCCTTGCCTGGGATCGTGTATCATTACTTCCTTAAGTCGCTAGGCCAGACCCCTAAGAATTCCATCCAATGCCCAAATATTTGTCAAAGGCCGAGGATACAAGATTACTGAACGAGGAGGCTTGCAGTTCTTGGAAGAACTTCAGCCTAAAGTGTGACCTCCTGTGTGATATACACCCAGTGGATATGTATCTGAAAAAAATATGACATTTACAGAAGGGTCCGATACTGACCCTGCATTAGTGTGTGTGTGTGTGTGTGTGTGTGTGTGTGTGTGTGTGTTCAAAGTGAACTTTATCCTTATATCCAAACATGCCTTACAGTTTCTAATAATATCTTTGCAACATTTAACAAGGACAAACACTTAATGTTTATATATGACAGTGGAAATGTACTTTAGAGACTTCAAAATTCAGCGTGAAAACTGTGTATAAAAACGAATAGGCATTAGAGAAACTGGAGGAAAATAGAAATGTTAATAGTAGTTATCTATTGATGGTAGAGTTACGTCTTGCTTTTATTTTATTCATTATGTTTTACTGTATTTTCCAAACTTTCTTTACAGTGAGAACACATTGACTTTAAAAATTTTTTTAATTTAATATATTTATTTTTTATCCAGCAGGTTCTTATTAGTTATCCATTTTATGCATATTAGTGTATATATGTCAATCCCAGTCTCCCAATTCATCCCAGCACCACCACCCCCCAGAACACATTGACTTTAAAATAATGAAAACATTACTTTAGAAAAATGTACAACGTAAGAGTAAATAGCCTAGAGAACAACTAAGAAGTCTGAAGTAGAGTTCAGAAACTTACCCAAATACATAAAAGCACACAAGGAAATTTTGTATGTAGAACAATAACCTCTATTTCGACACGTGCAAAGAAGGAAATTACTGTAGCAAGTGATGAATTAATACAAATTTAGTTGCTCAAATTAGGTGCACTTGAGATAAAACTGTGAAATTAGGAAAGTCCTTTTGCTTCAGGTAATTGTCAAGTTTAAAATGGCAAAAAGGGAAGGATGATGGATGCATATTGTAATGCAAATGATCTATTATTTCACCTGTCCGGCAAGAATGAGGCATGAGGTAATGTAGGCATCCTTCACAGTGCCTAGATTTTCAACCATGAAAGCATTGGAGTATATGAGTAGGTAACAGTTCAGTTATTTAATGCGTCAACTACGTATATTATTGATATTAACCAGGTGAGTATGGGTGAGACAAGCAGGTTTAGTCTGAGTCTAGTTAGGGCTGCAGAGAGCAGTTGCGGTGGTGGGTACTAGTCGCTAGAGGGCAGTATCAGGGCTCGACTGTAAAAACTGAAAGCAGCTGTTCTCAATTTCACAGTTCGTCCACTTTCAGCAAAACTCAGGAGAGGTTTTAAACTAGCAACATTTAATTTAAAAATGAATTGCGAACTTTTAGTAGATAATATAGACACATGGCAAAAATGTTCAAGTCTTTCCCCAGCTGCTATTCCCGGGTCAAGTCCTCCCTGGAGATAACCACTGTTACCTGTTAACTATTCTTCCGGAACTCTGTGCCTATGTAAGTGTATACATGTATAGATAAGGATTTGTATTTAAATGTAGGGAATTTAATTTATTTAGTCACTTATCCACCTCCACCTTTTCTGAAATGATTAATAGGCAGCTGTTGAAATAATTTTGTTTTTCTTCAGCTTCTCAGTTTGTTCTACCTCCGCTCCCCACGCCAATGGGGTCCATTAAAAAAATTCATGCACCTACTATTTCCGTAATAGCTAATAATATCCACAGCCCACCGACTGCTTACTATGTGCCAGGCACTACGTTAAGCCTTTTACATATGCAATATTATTTACTCCTCACAATTCTGTGAGGTAGACACCCCCTCTTTGTCCTCAAGAACCATGAACTCAGGGAGATATAGAAGTTATCAGAGTGATCTCTGAAGGCCCTGTGCCCCATTTCCAAAGTACAAAGTACTAAGGTGGCTTGGATGCCACCTGGGGAGTGAGTTCTGTAGTAACTGTCCTTGGGAGGCTGTCCATGTTCTCTGTTCTCTGCTAGAGCAATGAGATGAGGAAGGTCACATAGCACAGAAGTCTTTGACCTCCTACGTAGACCTTTGGGGTCAAAAATATATCCTGAAGGGAAAGAGGAGGGTTAGAGCCGGAGGTCCACTCCCTCAGTTTTATCACCTCAAAAAGAGAGGTTATGGTTCCATCTCCAGCTAGTGCTTTGCTCCACTTATAACCCTATCTATTAATTCAACAGACATTTAAGGCCCATGCATACAATGAGTCAAGCGCCATGCTTGTTGCCGGAGATAAAGGATATTTCCTCCATTTTCCCAAAAGGGGGAAATAGATTCCATCTCATGTAAGAGTTAAAATGTCCCCTTTATCAATATGCAGATGAAAAAAATGTCAGGACTTTTCATTTTCCATTCAACTGGGATCATCTTTAAAATGAAAGTGGCTTTTCATAGATCTTTTTAGACTAAAAATGTTTTATTTAGCCTCTAAACTGTTGAACATGTTTTATGTTTTAACATCATGTAGAACAGTGTTTGCAAACTGGTAGCATGGAAATGGGGCCAACTTCTGTGTTTACTTTGGCAAGGCCCGTGTTTTGAAAAAATTGAATGTGGATTCCTTTATGTGGCGCCTTCCCATTTGCCGGTCTGCCTGACACCCAGTTGTTCCACTCTTGATTGGTTCACGTATTTACCTTACCTTGAAGGCATGTGAGTTTCAACCTCTGCTGTAAGTAGAAGGAATATTGGGGGTTATCAAATATATGTGAGATGTCCTTTGGTCCGCGTTCTCCCAAATAGCCCCCAAACTGAAGATTTCACTTTCCTTATATTTTTCTATTGCCAATAATCTCAGTTATTTTTTGTTGCCACTGCTTGGGATCATTGTAAAGGGATGGTGGGGGTGGGCTTTTCACCTAAAACCCTCTTTCCTGGGTGCACAGCCTTTCCTCACTTTATCTTTTCTGGTAGTACAGCTGGTCCCAGAACAACTCAGGGGTTAGGGGAGCCAACCCTCTGCACAGTCGAAAATCTGCCTGTGATTTCTTGTCTGCCCACCTTGTCAGCCGTTCCTCCATATCCATGATTCAGCATCCTTAGATTCAACCATCTGCAAATCATGTATTACTGTAGTATTTACTATTGGAAAAAAATCCTTGTATGGGTTGACCTGCACTTTTCAAACCCTTGTTGTTCAAGGCTCAACTGAACTTCAGTCCCTCTGTCCATTGCAACGGCTACACTCAACATGATCCCAACACACCAGGCACATTAAACCACATCACGCAATTACTCCTCTTTTAAGGGTCTTGGTTACTTATGTAAAATTCAAGCTGAAGCTAGGTGACTTCTCAGATTCCTTTTTTGCGATTGGCTTAGCGTATGCTTAGAGCAAAAAACAACCTTTTCCCATGTTCTTTCTTTGCCTTCCTCTTGTGGTCAGCAAGCACTTCCTTAGACTGGCCGAGAGGATACCTCTGGCTCCTGTTTCTGCCTCCAGCTTCTGCCCATTCCTAGTTCCTGGAGAAATAGTGGGTTTTATTTTTGCTGAACTATTCAGGACTTCTTTCCACCACAGGCAAAAATGCTTCTCTCAGAGCTCACAGATCTGCCATCTTGTACAGTCTCCTGGATTCTGCAGAAGAGTTCTCTAGCCAATGTTCCTGTGAATTCTGGATACCCCCCGTTTCCCAGACTATCCTCCCAGCAAGGTAATTGCTTCCCAGGTTCTCTTTCTAGCTCTGAAATTTTCTCTCCTCTCCTCCCTTTCCTTTAATGCTTTCTAACAGGATAATTAGCCTGTCTTCTTTGGTCATGTGTTCTTTTGCTTCTTTTTCTTGAAACAAAACAAAACCAGAAACTATAACTTTATGGGCACTTACTATGTGGAGTTAGCCATGCTAAGGTCTTCATAGGCATTATGTAATCTTCACAGTAAACCCAGGAGGTAGGTACTTTGCCATCCCCATTTTACTGATGGCAATACTGAGGCACACAGTTTAAATGGGAACCTTCCCAAGGTCGCGCCAACAGCAAGCACAGAGCTGAGAGGAGGATTTCAGCCCAGGACGAATGTTGTCAGAGATCATACTCTTTAGAGCGACTCTATTCTTCCTTTTCAGTAAACTGTTTTTCTAAAAAAAAAACTTTCCAAACTCTTTATAACCTCATCCAACTCACGGCACCTCCCACTCACCTGGCCCAACACAAAGGTCCCTTCTCCTGGTCAGGAGAAGTCCAGATTCACTAGAAATACAATTAGTTACCAACATGTTACTGACAGAAAACAGTCTGCCCTGTCCCGGTCATCTCCACGTGATGACTCTTGGATTGTGTGTAACCCCTGGCTTGTCCAGTCATACTGAAACTTTGTTGTTTTAAATGGGTACTGGAAAAGAAAAGCCATAATTTCCTGGGATAGGCAATCAAACCTTGGTTTCCTACATCTTTTTTTTTTTTCGCGGTACGCGGGCCTCTCACTGTTGTGGCCTCTCCCGTTGCGGAGCACAGGATCCAGACGCGCAGGCTCAGCGGCCATGGCTCACGGGTCCAGCCGCTCCGCGGCACGTGGGATCTTCGCGGATCGGGGCACGAACCCGCGTCCTCTGCATCGGCAGGCAGACTCTCAACCACTGCGCCACCAGGGAAGCCCGTACATCTTTGAAAGATGAATAAGATATCGTTTGCTTCTTTGAATGGTAGAAGGTGGAGTAGGGACTAAAGATCCCCTTTTCCCGTGGGTCTGGCACATGATGTCTGTGTGGTCCATCAGCTCCCACACACAGCTCCTGATTTGAGGAGTCATACCCCAGGGACAACCCCATGTCTTGGTCCAGAACCTGCAGGGGAAGTACACACCAGGTTGGTGAGCGTGCGGTGTGAGAAGGAAGAGATGGAGAAATAAAGAAATTATCACCGGTGGCTCAGAGAAAATCTGGTCGTGGTGGGATGAGATGTGGTGTCCAGCCCAGGAAGTGTCAGACACGAGGACCCTGCTGAGGAGCTTACGTTTGATGGGAAACTCTGCTGGGCTGGAACCAAAGACTCCCCCCACCCTTTTTTTCTCACAAAAAAACATGCTGTTTCCTATTGGTCTGCACATCACCGTTTCACTAGTTAGCTGCATCCAAAGAGGATGTGGTGAGGGCTTTTAGCTTGGTGATGATAGTAGAAATCTTTGTCCATGTAAGGAAAGCATTTCTTTGGTGTGGGCTGGTACATGATTTTAGTCTCCTTTTAAAATTAATTAATTAATTTTATTTTATTTATTTATTTATTTTGGTTGTACCGGGTCTTAGTTGAGGCATGCGAACTCTTAGTTGTGGCACGCATGTGGGATCTAGTTCCCTGACCAGGGATCGAACGCGCATCCCCTTCATTAAAAGGCGGATTCTTAACCACTGCGCCACCAGTGAAGACCCATGATTTTAGTCTACTTTAAGATCATTACCAGTGCACAGCCCTCAGTTAACTTAGAAAAGTGACAACACGAGTAATAACTGAGTAGTAAAAGTGTCATCACCCACCAACTTCTGAACCTCAGGAATATAGGAACATATATGTTTTTCAAGTTAATATGTGCATATAATAGGAACCCCAAAGAGTAAAATGAGGGGCACATAAAAAATGAGGTTCTCTCTAACTTCCACTTCCCCAGTTTTGGCTTTTTTGGTATTTATAACCTACCCAGGTTATAAATAATTTAGAAAGAATTTCTAAAAGAAGTTGGTACTTTCAGAAACCAGCTTCCAGTGATGCCACTAAAAATCAGCCAGAATAACTAAAATGAAAAATACAAAATGTTGGGGAAGATGGGGAGCAACTGGAACTCTCATTGCTGCTGGTTGGAGTATAAACTGGTAAAACTCTTTAGGAAAAAAATGTTTTGTGGTATCTTTTAGAGCTGCACATATCTGTATCAAGCAGTTTCACTCCTGGGTGGAAACGTGTATAACTGTTCCTCAAACGAAATGTACAAGAATGTTCATAGCAGCCTATTCATAAATGGCCCAAACTGGAAACTGCCCATCGACAACAGAATGGGAAAATGAATTGTGACGCACTTACACTCTATGGAATTCTATATGTAATGTGAATGATTCACTTATAATTACATGTAACAATATGAATGAATCCTACACTGTTGAGTAAAAGAAGCCAGACACAAAAGGGAAATACATTAAGTTTACATTTATATAATGTACAGAAACAGGCAAAACTAAGTTATGCTCTTAGGAGTCACAGTATTGATTACCCTAGGGGAAGGGGTAGTGACAAGAAAGGCATGGAGTGCTTTTAGGTTGCTGGTAATGTTCTAGTTCTTTGATCTTAGTGCTGTGTACTTGGAGTATGTTTGGTTTATGAATACTCACCAAGCTGTACGTTTACAGCAAATATGTTTTTTTTTAATAGATCTTATACTCTAATGAAAAAATTAAAAACGAGAATTAAAATGACATAAAACATTTTCTTGGCCTTTTGTGCATCCCACAAAATGCTCAATAAACTAAATAAACTAAAAAAATGAAAATAAGCCTGTCTAGATTTTGAATACAGTCATTTCATTGCTGGTAGGAAATGATTTAGGCAGACAGTATTAACTCTAATAGTTTCCTTGCTATAAAAGTAATCCATTTTGGGCTTCCCTGGTGGCTCAGTGCTTAAGAATCCTCCTGCCAATGCAGGGGACACGGGTTCGAGCCCTGGTCTGGGAAGATCCCACATGCCATGGAGCAACTAAGCCAGTGAGCCACAACAACTGAACCCACGTGCCACAACTACTGAAGCCCATGCGCCTAGAGCCGTGCTCCACAACAAGAGAAGCCACTGCAATGAGAAGCCTGTGCACTGTGGGGAAGAGTAGCCCCCGCTTGCCGCAACTAGAGAAAGCCTGCATGCAGCAATGACCCAAAGCAGCCAAAAATTAATCAATTTTTTAAAAAAAAGTAATCCGTTTTGAAAAATAAAATTCAGTCCTTAATATATACATAAGGTACCCTAAATTCAAAAGGTCACTAATTGTTAATGAGATTAACTATACACTCATGATCTAGGATAAACTATAAAAAGGAAAAATTAAAACACTATTTCAGGATGTCAGTTTCGTTTTAGTTTTAAATGACTGTTAGATCAGTATTGTATAATGTACAGAAGAAAGTTAATTTAAATTAATCAATTAAGACATTCACTTAGTTCAAAATTCAAATAAAAAGGGGTATCCTGTCCCTCAGTCACTCAGTTTCCCCAGTCAACCAATGTTTCAGTCCTTTTGTGTCCATTCAGAAATATTTTATGCATATACAACAAATATGTATGTATGCATATACAACAAATATGTATAAACATTCTTTGCCCCCCATTTAACTAAGCAGTAGTGCCCCATAGACACTACCTCTGCCTTGGAGAGACTGGAATTTTTAACTTAACAATATATATTCACAATCATTTCATATTAAGATGAGGAAGTTCCTCTTTTTTTAGTGGCTGAATAATATTTTATTGTATAATATACCAGAATTTATTTAGCATGTCTGTACTTACGGACAGTAATATTATTTCCATGCTTTGCCACGTCACATAAAGCTGAAATGAATAGCATCCCACGTCCATTATTTTATACATTTGAATAAATGTAGGCATACCTTGTTTTATTGTGCTTCACTTTATTGCAATTCACAGATATTGCATTTTTTACAAATTGAAGGTTTGTGGCAACCCTGCATCAAACAAGTCTATCAGCACCATTTTTCCAATACCATTTGTTCACTTCATGTCTCTGTGTCACATTTTGGTAATTCTTGCAATATTTCAAAATTTTCTTTATTTGTTGTGGTGATCTGTGATTAGTGATCTTTGATGTTATTGTAATTGTTTTGGGGCACCATGAACTTCGCCCAGATAAGATGACAAACTTGATAACTGTTGTGTGTTCTGACTGGCCATTCCCCCATCTCTCCCCCTCTCCTTGGGCCTCCCTATTCCCCAAGAATTGAAATTGAAATTAGGCCAGTTAATCCTACAACGGCCTCTAAGTGTTCAAGTGAAAGGAAGAGTCACACGTCTCTCGGTTTAAATGAGGTATCAGTTTAAGCAGAGAGAGGCTGAAAACTAGACCTCTTGCATTAAACAGTTAGCCAAGTTGTGAATGCAAAGGAAAAGTTCTTGAAGGAAATTAAAATTGCTACTCCAGTGAACGCATTATAAGAAACCAAAACAGCCTTATTTGTGATATGGAGAAAGTTTTGGTGGTCTGGTTAGAAGATCAAACCAGTCACAACATTTCCTTACGCCAAGGTCTGATCCAGAGCAAGGCCTTAACTCTTTTGAATTCTATGAAGGCTGAGAGAGGTGAAGTAGCTGCAGAAGAAAAGTCTGCAATAACAGGGGTTTGTTTATGAAACTGAAAGAAATAAACTGTCTTCATAACATCAAAATGCAAGATGAAGCAGCAAGCGCAGATGTAGAAGCTGCGGCAAGTTATCCAGAAGATCTAGCTAAGGTTATTAATGAAGGTGGCTACACTAAACAACAAATTTTCAGTGTAGGCAAAACAGCCTTCTATTGGAAGAAGATGCCATCTAGGACTTTCACAGCTAGAGAGGACGAAGTCAATGCCTGGCTTCAAAGCTTCAAAGGACAGACTGCCTCTTTTGTTAGGGACTAATGCGGCTGGTGACTTTAAGTTGAAGCCAATGCTTATTTACCATTCTGAAAATCCTAGGGTGCTTAAGAATTATGCTAAACCTGCTCTGCCTGTGCTCTATAAATGGAACAACAAAGTCTGGATGACAGCACATTTGATGACAACAGGTTTATTGAATATTTTAAGCCCACTGCTGAGATCTAGTGCTCAGAAAAGAAGATTCTTTTCAAAATATGACTGCTCGGGCTTCCCTGGTGGTGCAGTGGTTGAGAGTCCGCCTGTCGATGCAAGGGACGCAGGTTCATGCCCCGATCCGGGAAGATCCCACATTCCGCGGAGCGGCTGGGCCCGTGAGCCATGGCCGCTGAGCCTGCGTGTCTGGAACCTGTGCTCCGCAACGGGAGAGGCCACAACAGTGAGAGGCCCACGTACCGCAAAACAAACAAAAACAAACAAAAGAAAATATGACTGCTCATTGATAATGCACCTGGTCACCGAAGACCTCTGATGGAGATGTACAATGAGATTCATGGTTTTTTTTTTTTTTTCCTGCCTACTAATACAGCATCCATTCTGCAGCCCATGGATCAAGGAAACACTTTGACTTTCAAGTCTTGTTATTTAAGAAATACATTTTGTAAGGCTATAGCTGTCATAGATAGTGATTCCTCTGATGGATCTGGGCAAAGTCAATTGAAAACCTTCTGCAAAGGACTCACCATTCTATTTTTTTTTTTTTTTTTTTTTGGCAGTACGCAGGCCTTTCACTGCTGTGGCCTCTCCCGTTGCGGAGCACAGGCTCCGGACGCGCAGGCTCAGCAGCCATGGCTCACGGGCCCAGCTGCTCTGCGGCATGTGGGATCTTCCCGGACCGGGGCACGAACCCGTGTCCCCTGCATCGGCAGGGAAGCCCAGGGAAGCCACCAGGGAAGCCCAGCACTCACCATTCTAGATGCCATTAAGAATATTTGTGATTCATGGGAAGAGGTCAAAATGTCAACATAACAGGAGTTTGGAAGAAGTTGATTCCAGCCCTCAGGGATGACTTTGAGGGGTTCAAGACTTCAGTGAAGAAAGTCACTGCAGATGTGGTGGGAATAGCAAGAGACTGGAATTAGATATGGATCCTGAAGATGTGACTGAATTGCTGCAATCTCAAGATAAAACTTTAATTGATAAGGAGCTGCTTCTTATGGATGGGCAAAGAAAGTGGTTTCTTGAGATGGAATCTACTCCTGGTGAAGATGATGTCGAGCTTGTTGAAAAGGATTTAGGGTTTAGGATTTAGGATTTACCAACTTGGTTGATAAAGCAACCCCAGGGTTTGAGAGGATCGACTTCAATTCTGAAAGAAGTTCTACTGTGGTTAAAATGCTATCAAACAGCGTTGCGTGCTTCAGAGAAATCATTTGTAGACGGAAGAGTCAATCAATGTGGCAAACTTCACTGTTGTCTTATCTTAAGAAATGGCCACTGCCACCCCACCTTCAGCAGCCACCAGCCTGATCAGTCGGCAGCCACCAACACTGAGGCAAGACCCTCCACCAGCAAAAAGATCGAAGGCTCAGATGATGGTTAGCATTTTTTTAGTAATAAAATATTTTTTAATTAAAGTTCATTCATTGTTTTTTTAGACATAATACTATTACACACTTAATAGGCTACAGTATAGTGTGAACATAACTTTCATATGCCCTGAGAAACCAGAAAGCTCATATGACTTGCTTTATTGTGATATTTGCTTATTGTAGTGGTCTGGAACCAAATCCACAGTATCTCCAAGGTATCCATGTTTGTGGCAAGTCTGGAAGATAGTTAATTTGTATTGTCAGTCATTTACTTGCTTTCTCCACTTGGTCATTTTAGTTTTGAAACTAGAACTATTGAAGGTGAGTTTTAGAGTTACAGTCGTAAGGGTTTTCAGGTAGAATGGATTCACTGATCCATGCTTTCATTTATTCCTTCAATAAGTATTGAGCCCTATTTTATTCTCCCCAGTGAACAAAAGAGACAAAATTTCCTGATGTCTTGGTGTTTACATTCTGGTGTGTTGTGGGTAAGGTGGGGAGAGAAGACAGACAATATGCAAATAAATAAGTAAATGATATATATGTTAGGAAACATTAAATGCTCTGCAGAAAAATAAAACAGGGATGGGGGATAGGTCATTCCAGGAAGGGTGTTGCAACTTTAAACAGGGGTGGCAGGCCCCTGTAAGGACTTGGCATCAGTAAGAGCTGGGGACCCTTGGAGGGTTTTCCTTCCATTATGTTTCTTTCCTTCTTTATAAGTAACATTTTTATTTTAAACTAGTTTTAGGTTTAAAAAAAGTTGCAAAGATAGCACAGGTAGTTCAGCTTCTTACCCCAATATAGGCTCCAGTATCAGCCCACAGCTTTTTATAACCCAGTTCTGAGGATTTCTACAAGTAGGCTGGCTCACCCACTTTGTTCCCTTGATGTTATCATCTTACACGACTGTGGTATATTTCTCCAAACTAAGAAACCAACATTGGTTTCCTCCTATTACATTAACTCCAGACTTTTAAAAGTTTTTATCAGTTTTTCCATTAATGTCCTTTTTCTGTTCCAGAATCCAGTTGGGGCTACTACACAGCATTTAGTTTTCATGTCTCCTGGTCTCCTCTAGTCTGGACAATTTCTCATGATTTCCTTGTTTTTCATGACCTTGACAGTCTTGAGGATTACTGATCAGGTATTTTGTAGAATATCTATCAGTCCAGATTTGTTTGATGTTTTCCTTATGATTAGAAAGGAGTGATGGATTTTTGGAAAGAATACTATAGGAGTGATGTTCCCTTTTCATTCCATCATATCTGGGCCACATGATATCTACCTGATAAGGTGATATTAACCTGATCACTTGTTTCAAGTGGGTCTGCCAGTGTTCTCCACTATAAAGTTAATATTTTCCCCTTTCCAGTTTCTATGCTTTGGAAGCCAGTCACTAAGGCCAGCCCACATTCAACTGACTTACATTTTAGAAACCGTGTTCTGGCTGCTAGGGTGAGACTAGTTGTAGAAGGACAAGGGCAAGAGTTGTATCCCAGGTAGAGTTGATGGAGGCTGAAACTACTGTAGTCACATAGCTGGCGAAAAGAAATGCCTGGCTTCCATTTCAAAACTTCAGAACTGGGGAGCCCAGAGCCAATTCTGTGAGGATAAATATGAATGTAGCCATAGACCACCCTGAAATCACTTCATTCTTGCCCCTCAGGGCTGGGCTTGGGGTTTTAGTTCCTTCTCTTTGCAAGTTACCTGAGGACAGTTTTAGCTGTAGGTGGAAGAAGTTTGGTTTACTCACCAAATTAGATATTCTGTATAAAGTATAGGAATATTTAAAAAAAAAAAAGTGTAGGGATATAGAAGTTCTAAATACATGTTACTTTTTGTACTTGTTATGATTTTTCATTGCTGTTCAACAAATTAAGAGTCTATTATCTAATAATAGATAAGAGTCTATTATCTATTATTAAGTAAATAATAATTGTTAGATGAAAACATAGCACAGTGCCTGGCTTTCATAAATACTTATTGAATTAGCCAGAAGAAATTAGGTAGCAAGTGACTGACAAAGGAATGGGTCCCACCCAGTGACCGCAGCCAGGTCACAAGAGCTCCTCTTCGATCTCTCTCATGACCATCGCTTGGAATTTCCCCTCTTCCTTCTCTTTCTCCTTCAGATAGTTGCTTTCCAGGACCATCCCTTCCCTTTACCTTCGTCTCACACCGGGTCAGCTTGCTCTGGAGTTAGTCTGTCAGACCAGGGAAAGCAAAAGGTCCTAGAGAAGTTCCATCTCCAATAGCTTCACCCATCCAGTCTTATTTTCTTCTGAAATAAAATGAATACTACCTCTCTTGCTTTTCTGCTTTGAGTGTCCAACAATCTGCCTTTAGCACCCCTGGGGGTGACAGAAGAATTAGTCTTTTGATCCCAGCCAGCCTGCTTTTAGAAATCCCTGTAAAGTCATAAGGAACCATGTGCCTATACAGTTGGGTGAGAAGCTGAGACCATATTCTCTTCTCCAGTTCTTCCATGGACAGTGCTTGTCCTTGTGTTCTTGGTTATTCTGTAAGATTCAGGTCAAAGTTTTGCCTGGAAAATCCTTCCCTGACCACCCCTTCCTATTTAACTTTAGAGTAGGAACTTCGTGCTGGCTTGGGAACCCAATCACCTTCCAAAGTAAGAAGACGTGTTTCAAGTCTCAAAACATTTATAAATTTGTTAACATACTCTAGAACAAAGAACTGCTAAAAAAGTTAAGCTATAAAATGTTAAAGAAATTAATATAAAATTAAGGATCATAAAAAATATTAAGGATCATAAGGTTTTTTTGTTTTGTTTTGTTTTGTTTTTGCGGTACGCGGGCCTCTTACTGTTGTGGCCTCTCCCGTTGCGGAGCACAGGCTCCCGACGCACAGGCTCAGCGGCCGTGGCTCACGGGCGCAGCCGCTCCGCGACATGTGGGATCTTCCCGGACCGGGGGCACGAACCCACGTCCCCTGCATCAGCAGGCGAACTCTCAACCACTGCGCCACCAGGGAAGCCCTCATAAGGTTTTTAACTGGGTTTCCTGAGATCTGGATTTGGCTTCAGGTAGTGTATCTGGGATGTGACTCTGGGAAGTCAGAGTGAAGAGGAGGAGAGTAAGACAGGGATGGGGTAAAGCCCAGGTGTGGTGCCCTAAGGAGGTTGCTGGCTATAGGCAATGAGGTTGCATTGCCTCTGCTGTGGAACCTCCTGAGCATTAACCAGAATGTCTATGTGCATTGTCTACTTGGAGGGACAGGATGCTGGAGCATTAACCCACTGGATTTTTTTCCCCTTGATTGAGGGCTGCCCTGAGGCTGTTAACACCCTCACCCTTTTGGTTGTTTGCCTGTGGGAAGAGAGGTCTGCAGCCTGCATGGGAGAGGGCTTTGGGCCAGCAAGCAGGATGACTCGAGCAGTGCTAAAGGAGGACGCTGTCCTGGCCAGGTGAGCCTAAGCCACAGGTAACTGGTCTCGGCAGCCACAGGTGAATTTCAGTCAGAGGCGTGGAGGGAGTGGGAGCCGGGGCATCAGAGCCATCTGCTAGAGTTACATGATGGATTGAGGCTACCAAACGATAGACACTGCAGCGGCTTGACATTCTGGTCTGGAGCTCTCCACAGTGTCAAATTAGGGGAACTAGTTCTGGGTGCTTATTGCTTATTTGTCCAAGGCCCCAGATTTGATTGCATAACACTCTGTGAGTTACTCCAGGCAGATATTAGTCTCTTGACTCTTTTTTAAAAAAAACTGTGGTAAGACATAGATACCACAAAATTTGTCATTTTAATTATTGCCATGTGTACGGTTCAGTGGCATTAAACACATCCCCAGTGTTGTATAACCACCATCTCCATCCATTTCTAGAACTTGTAAAAACTCTTCCCAAACTGAAACTCAGTACCCATTAAACAATGACTCCCCATTTTGACCTTCCCTCATTTCCTGGCAACCACCATTCTATTTTCTGCCTCTGTGAATCTGGCTACTCTGGGAACCCCATATAAGTGGGATCATATAACATTTTTCCTTTTATGGCTGGCTTATTTCACTTCGCATAATGTCTTCAAGGTTCATTCATGTGGTAGCATATGTCTGTTTTTTTTTTTCCTTTTTAAGGCTAAATAATATTCCATTGTATGTATGTACTACATTTGTTCATCCATCTGTTGATTTACACCTGGGTTACTTCTACTTTTTGGCTATTGTGTATAATGCTGCTATGAACATAAGTGTACAAAAATCTGTTTGGGTTCTGCTTTCAATTTTGGGGCATACACCCAGAAGTGGAATCATATGATAATTCTGTTAACAAAAAAATTAATAAGTCAATCTAAAGGTGAATTAGAGAATTTTATTGAAGCCAGTCTGAGGATTGTAACCCAGGAGAGAGTCTTCAGAAAACTCTGAGGACTGTTCCTTTTGTTAGAAGTTGAAGGCACAGTCTTACACATTTTGGAGAAAAAGGATTACACATCAAAACGACACACTGACATTTTTACGTAAAGTTTACCAAAGATGCATAATCCAGTTTGTACTAAGCAAGCAACAGGTCACCATGACCCCTTTCAGGATTAGGAAAGGAAAAATTAATCTTCTAAGGAGTTACATTGCTGTCATCAGAAGAAGGAAAAAAAAAGCCATTGATCTTTATGGTCAACAGGCATTCCTGCCTTTGAGGAGGTCTGGTTAATGTATAATGCGGATGCACATCGCACATAAGGGAGGACCCGGTACAGGCAGGGAGTACGTTATGCTAAATTTTCTTGTCCTGCCTTAAAACATAAATTTTATTCCATCAATTCTATTTTTAATTTTGTAAGGAGCCACCATACTCTTTTTTTTTTTTTTTGCAGTACGCGGGCCTCTCACCATTGTGGCCTCTCCCGCTGCAGAGCACAGGCTCCAGACGCACAGGCTCAGTGGCCATGGCTCACGGGCCCAGCCGCTCCGTGGCATGTGGGATCTTCCCGAACCGGGGCACGAACCCGCATCCTCTGCATCGGCAGGCGGACTCTCAACCACTGCGCCACCAGGGAAGCCCCACCATACTGTTTTCCATAGTGGCTATACCATTTTACATTCCTGCCAAGAGTGCACAAGGGTTCCAATTTCACCACATCCTCACTGACACTTGCTATTTCTAATGAGTTGATAACTCATCGTAGCTTTGATTTGCATTTCCTTAAAGGTTAGTGATGTTGAGCACCTTTTCATATGCTTGTTGGCCATTTTTATATCTTTGGAGAAATGTCTGTTCAAGTGTTTGCCCGTTTTTTAATTAGGTTTTTAAAAACTATTGAGTTGTAGGAGTTCTTTATATATTCTGGATATTAACCCTACTGAGGTATATGATTTGCAAAATTTCTTTTTCTCATTCCTTAGTTTGTCTTTTTTCCTGACTCTTTTTGTTTGTTTGTTTTTAAGATATTGGGGCTGAGAGGGATTTAGTGACCTGTGAAGATCACACATATCTTTATTGGAGCCTTTATTGGACTTGAACATGTGTCTCTACTCTTTACCTAATCTCCTTATTTCACTATCTCACCCCATTCTCTAACATTTGGTCATGTCAACATAAACAGTAGTTTGTCCTATGGCAATTAATACTGTGTAGCCAAGGAACCAAGCAAGAAAACTTTAACTGGTTCTTTGGATAACCCAGCCTCTTGCTGCCATCCCCGTTAGTCCTCCTCTCCCACTGTCCAGCGGGGATGCTTATAGAGATACAGAACATACCTGGGTGCCTTTAGTTACATTAATTAGCGAATTCATTAATTAAATTTATTTTCACCATCATATCCTGCTTAAAATGTTCTTTTCTGTTCCTTAAAATGTTTTTAAGAATCAGAACGTTTTCCAAAGGCTATTTATTTACTTTAACAACTGACAACTGGTGGGTTTTTCGACCACATTTTAAAGAAGAGACTAATTATATGGAGCAAGCTTCCATGCTCTCCAAATTAATCCCAAAGCACTGATGCTAATAGATTCAGGCCACTGCCTAGTATGGTGCTTGACACAAAGTAGGCCTCCCATAAATATTTGTCAAATAAATGTTGCAATGCTACAACGAAAGGAGAGGATTTGTAGGGAAAGCCGATTCCATTGTTTGATTTAGCAGGGAAAAAGGAGCAGTATTTTCCACAGTATAGCCTCTGCGGAAATTGATTTTATTGGTCTCATTCTTCATGTCTGAGGCTTTGGGATACAGCATCCTTGGGAGGAAGCAGGAATAAATCTCTTCAGAAGAATACAGCAAGCGCAAGCAGCCTTTCTGTCTGGATGTTGAAGAGAGCCAAGATTTGGGCCCTTTTGATCAAAGCAACTTGGGCCCTTTTGATCAAAGCAACTTCCTCACTGTATTATGGGAGGCTATGAAAAAGGATTCTTCAAGAAACAATAAAACTATTTGGCTTTTCAACATAATATCATTTCAACAATGACGCTTGAGTAAATCACTGAACTTTCCTGGGCCTCAGCTTCCTCTCATCAAACAACAATAGAGTCGAACCCGAAGAGCTATTCTCCTTGGGCTCTAAAATGCTATATTTCTATTTTAGTATTCCATTTGAAAGAAAATCTGGAAAAATAAATTGAGCAGGTCCAAGAGTTATATGTAAATACTCTATTTTAAATCAGGTCCTCACAGTCGTTAAAGTTCATGGAAAGCTTAAAGAGAATTTCCCCCTTTTTCTGGTTTTTATTTCAGTCATTATCTCTAACTTGTAATTTCAGTTTATAACCTCAATTACACATTCAATATGATATATATCTCATCCATGTGATTAGATTCTAATGTGAGAGTATCATAAGAATATTTCTAGTCAACTGAATATTTGATTTCCCTTGGTTAATGTGGTCCTGTTGTCTGGCTGCCTACCAATCTTTGAATATCCTTCCTATGTTTAGGGGGATTTTCCCATTTTAGGAGTCTTGCCTTCCCAAGGTAGAATTCCCCAAATTCACTTTCCCAGCTTTCCTGATAGCTAGGATGCAGCAGGCCTGTGACTGAGGCCCTCCTAATCACGTACACCAACTTGAGAGTCTGAGTGAGACGCAGTGGGTATGATGAAGCAGGCATCAAGTGGACCCCTATTCTGGAATGGGTGTGGCCACGGCAGCAGTGATGGAAGGGGTGGTCTTTATATCTGGTGTCAGCAGTGGCATCACCATGGATTAGTTTGAATGTTGTTTAATCAGATCAGGCTGACTCTGGCCCTCCTGGAGTTTCTTTGAACTTCTGCATAATCTTTAATAAACACTTTCCTGTTTAAACTTGGTAGAGTGGGTTCTGTTGCTGGCAAACAAGAACATTGACTGATAGAATTTATTTTCAAAGGAATCTCTTATGTGTCCGGGACCTAAGTATTTACTTTCCAAGACAAAAAATAATCTTCAACTTATCTGTTCTTAAACTCAATTTTTGTTAGTCCATAAAATAATATGACTGATGCTTTAGTAACAGTTATTTATTTATTCAGCAAATCTTGTGCTCAGGGCTGAAAAGGATACGGCGATTAGTAAGTCACAAGCCCTGTCTCTGAAAGCTCACATCTGTTTCAAAGTTAAGCATCTATTGCTGGATCACTTAATAATTATAATAATGTTTAACATGAATGAGTACTTACCCTGCTCCAGGCACATGTGTTAACTCATTGAATTGTGCCAACAACTCTGAGTAGGTATAGTCCTTATTCCTACAGATGAGGAAAACAAGGAGCTTCCCCATGCTAAGCCACTTGTTCAAGGCCACATAGCTAGTGAGCAGCAGAGCTGAGATTCAGACTCAGGTGGTCTGGCCCCAGACCACACATTCCTAACACCACTCCATGGCAGTAAGTTTGCACTGCTCTGAGTTTCCATTTAGATAACATCATGTTTGAAACCGCTTCCTTCTCATTATAAAATCGAGAATCAGCAGTCACATTGGATAAGGAAAGAGTAAAGACTCCTCCCTCTGGCCTTTTTTTTTTTTTAAAGATAAAACTGAGCCCCCAAATGGACCATAACATTTCCCTCAGTTTCCCTGGGCACAGCTGAGAGAAACCAGAACTTTCAAAAAGACAATTTAAATCCTACACCTCTCTTTCCTTGCTGTGACCTCTTTGTGGCTTATTCTCAACACAACAGCCAAAGGAATCCTGTCCTCTCTTGGTTCAAAACCCTCCAGTGTCCTCTCATATGAATCAGAGTAAAAGCCAAAATCCTTGTTAAGGTTGCCAAGTCCTGAGAACAAAGGTTCCCTACTTTCCAGATCTCAGCTCCTGTCACTCTCTCCTCTCTCACTGTGTCCCCAGCAACCCTGACTCCTTGGCTGTTCCTTGAAAACGTGGGGCAAGCTGGCTGCCTCGGGCTTTGACCTTTCTGGACTTCTCTTCTCCAAGATATCCATGTGTTACGGTCCTTACCTCCTCCAAGTTTTTTCTTGAAAATAACCTTTTTAGTAAGCGCCCTCTCTACCTGATATTTCAACTTCACCTCACTGAAGTAGGTTCTAGGATGACCAACTTTGGCCTAGGAGAGAGGGGTTTCCCAGGACACAGGACTTTCAGTGCTAAAACTGGGTTTGTCCCGGACCAACCAGTCCACTTGATCACCTGTGTAGTCCCAGAACAGTGCCTGGCTCCTAACAGCCTTAATAAATATTTCTGGAAGAGAATGAATGAATGAATGAACAAGTAGGTAAGAGAAACAAGCACTCTTAGAGGGGAGTGTAGGTGGGTGTTTATTGCCCCTGAAATCAGAACATATAGGTATATCTGTTCATCATAGCAACTTGTAAGTCTTCTTCAGCATGGAATGAAGCCCAACTTTCATGAATAGGGAACCAATATTTCTTAATCTCCTAATCAGAAAAGTATGATTTATCATTTTGCTGTTGCTGTAAGTAGTTTGGAATAGTGTGTCCCACACTCATCTTCTCAAGAAACAGTTAGAATGGCCATGTTGGCTTTACATTTTCTTAGACTTCAAAGTGGTTTCCATATTTTAAACGGCAATGATGCATTTTTGAAGGTGTGTTTTTTTCCATTGCTAATGACCCTGAGTGCCAACTCCCTCCTCTACCTTAACACTTCCTCCATCTACTCCAGCCAGGACCTTCCTGGGGTTGCCCCTGAGCCATTCTGCTTACGTAGCATGCCCTTCCGATTCCTGATGCCCCCTATTTTTCTCACACCAGTCTCCCCAACTTCAGCTTTTTCAAATGAACACAATCTGATGCCGGTCTGTCACATGTCAGGTACTTGTTCTTCAAAATATTTTTGGCAAGAGAATTCAACAAGGCAGCATAAGTCAGTGGCTTATTCATCTTTGCATCCCTTGACCCTAGCTTGGTTTGTACATTCATTCACCCACTCATTCGTTCACTCAACCAACACATCTTTTTTGAGTTCTGTAATGTGCCAGGTAATGGGAATACATCAATTAACCAGATATTTTCTCTGACCCCTCTAGTATGGCACAGGCAAATAAACAGGAATGATCAAGGGAGTATTAAAACTACATTGTACTTATTCATGATAAATGTAGGGTATTTTGGAAACACATGGGAGGGGTGCAGTAACTACCAGAGTTCAAGCACTAGGAAAATGTTATTTGAACAAATGGACGAGTGAGTGGCTGAGTGAACAAATGAATGAATGAATGAATATAATTGGTATGAGAGCACAGAATCTTCATGGTATGTAGTCACCATCACATGGCAAGATGTTTCTCCAGCTTCACTATTTTGAAGAGGCCAGCTCATATGAACCCCTATGATGAAAAATACAACTTTTACTTCCCTCTTTCTCCTCTTCTCCTTTCTCTTCTGACCAAATAGCAGGAATGAAATGAAATGTGAGTGCCAGCAGTGCCATAGTCAGCATGTCCCATCTACTCTGCTCAAAACTCTAATAAAATAACTCTGATGTCAGGCAAAATTTCACCCTTCTGAAACTTCAGCATTTTCATGATTGATTAGACAAAATATCTGCTTGACTTCAAGGCAGCTGGCTGTACAGCCAAAATGGGTTGCTTAACTTTGCTTACGATTTTGCTTAAGGGTATCAAATCGTGGCTGTGTTCATTGTGAAGCAGGAATTGTTTTTCCAACTGAACTTCGCCTCTTGGTTTCAGCACATCTCTTCGATCCCTTGTGATGGTTTCCATGCCAGCAATTTGCCGGTCTGCGTTGCTGTTTCTACACACAGCACTGCAGGGTTTATCAGCGGACCATCTACTGTTCCTGGAAACTCCCTAGTAAACATCTGCTATGGAACTGGAAAGTGCTAGTTCAAACCAGTTTTTCTTAGTTTCACTGATCATTTTTGACCTTTTTCTTAATTTCTCTATACCAAATCAGAACCTATAGGAATTTTGCTTTTTAAGAAAACCCTCATTTTTATATGTTAAAATAGTTAAAGTGAATTATAAATAGTAATTTAACATTTTAGTATGCATTAAAAATTCTTATCTCTAAAAAGTAAGGACAAAATTAATTCTGATTCCTTAATACCAAGGAATTTTCATAATTTGTACCCAAGAGGCCTTTTACAGTAGGTTTGTCAAAACTAGGATCCAATACGAGACCATGAGTTGCATTGAGCACTCCCAATACACGGATCTGTGGAATGGACAAGGCCAGCTATCCTATAGCATATATGAGTCACCTGATTGTTTCCTTGCGGCATTATTTACCTTATTCCTAGATCACCTGTATTTCCTCTAAATTGGAAGTGGAATCCAAAGGCTTGATTAGATTCCACTCAGGCACCTTTGGCTGGTACATCATTGCTGATATAGTGTTTCTCATTCTGTATCACAACAGGAAACTCGTGATATCTGATTTTCCCTCTTGCAATCAGAAATCTTGATATAAACGTTAAAATTATAAAAATTAAAAAATTTTTATTTCATTGAAAAAGTAATAACTACCCATATTAACACATTTAGACACTAAGAAAGGTATCAGAGAAAACGAAGTCTTCCTTCTACACCATACTTTCAATCACTAGTCTTCCTTTCATAAGAGGGAAGCATTCCTCCCAGAAATATTCTACACACGTATGATGGGAGCATACTTTCATTTAGAACTTGTCTGGGAGGTCCTTCCTCTTCAGTACATGTTGAGCTCAGGTATTCTGTTTCTTTTTTAATTAAAAAAATTAAAAAAAATTTTTTTTAATTGAAATATAGTTGATTTACAATGTTGTATTAGTTTCAGGTGTACAGCAAAGTGTTTCAGTTATACATATATATATTTTTTTCAGATTCTTTTCCGTTATAGGTTATTACAAGATATTGAATATAGTCCCCTGTGCCAAACACTAGGTCCTTGTTCTTTATTTTATATTGTAGTGTGTTCATATCTACTGTTAATCCCAAACTCCTAATTTATCCCTCCCCCACTTCCCCTTTGGTATCGTAAGTTTGTTTTCTATATCTGTGAGCCTATTTCTGCTTTGTAAATAAGTTCATTTGTATCATTTTTTTTTAGATTCCACATATAAGCAATAGCATATGATATCATAGCATGTATTCCTTTTAATGGCTCCATGGTTTATCATCCTGTACACGTTCCATAAATCACTTAACTAGTATTTCACTGATGGATATTTTGGCAGTGTCCAGACTTATGCTTTTGCACAAATATGAAAATAAGTGTAGGCTACATTCCTAGAAATGACATTGCTCCTCCAAGGGTGTGTGAATTCTAAATTTGGATAGGAATGGCCAAACTGCTTTCCAAATAGCTTGTACAAGTTTACACTTCTACAAAAAGCATATGTACAATAGTGACTTTTCCTTTACACTCTCAACAACACAAGATATTATCATTTTTTTGTTTTTGTTAATGATAGTTGAAAAAAGGTATCTTCTTGTTTTCACATGCATTTACCTAATTTTGAATGTGTTGCATATCTTTTCCTATATTTAATAGGTTAAGGAAATCTATTTTCTGATTTATAGGTTAGGGAAAATCTCCCTTGGTATTTCAAATGTATGTAAATATTTGTGGCAGGATACTAGCACTCAGATTGCTTTAATCTGTAAATTATTATTATGCATAATAATAATTTACAGATTAAAAAGAAAGAATAAATTATTATCTTTTTCCTGCACTGGAAAGATAAAGAGCAAATATTTTCCCTACCTCCAATAAGGGTGCCTTTAGGAAAGTGGACCTCATTTCTCCATTCCTTTTGGTCTAATATCATGTTATATCAACAGAGCAAGAGGGAAAGAGGTTTTTCAGAAAACTTAGGAGAGAGTGACAGGAGCTGAGATCTGGAAAGTAGGGACAGTATGAGCTGCACGTGGGCCACAGGAGCTGAGAATTGATCCCCAGACGTTTCCGAAGAAGGGAGAGGACCTGCTGCCTGGGAAGGAAAGAGTCAGGTTGGGCCTGTGGTTCCTTAAGTACCACATTAAGGAATAATGTATCAGTGCTCAGAAGCTGCCTGAACTCCCTGTCAGTGCCTGCAGACTCACTACCCAGCACCTCACATCATTTCTACCAGGCGCCCTGTGCTTCCTGTGGCACCTGACTCACAGCATCATATCCCACAGTGAAAGAGTGATGGTCAAGCAAGGGTGATGATGCTAGTACTGACCCCAAGGCTTTGCTTGGCCCCTAGCTGGGTACATCTCCCTCTCAAAACACCTGTAAGCCCAAGAAAACGGCGTGGAGTTCTGAAGGCCAATCACATAGGAGAGCCCTCCTCACAACATCTACATAGGTGGGAGGATGGTTGAACTAAGACAACTTAAGACCCCTTTACTGGAATAGTGGTTACTAACCCTCGTTACACATTATTCCCATTTGACTTTGTTTAGAGTATTTTGGGTTTTGTGCACACATTTAATTTTATATGGTGAAATTTATGTTTCTTCTTTTCTTTTATGGTTTTCTCTTATGGACTTATGTTTAAAACTTTGATCAACCTTGAACTTGTTCTAAGAGATCCAACTTTTTCTTCCTAGGTTACTGACCAAATGTCCAACATTATTAAACAATCAAGCTTTCCTCACTAACCTGAAATACCTCCTTTATCAATCCAGCTTTCCCTTACTGACCTGAAATAATACCCTCTTTATCATACATTAACATTTATATATATACATATATGTTCCACTGAACTTTTTCTTAATACAAGTATCCAGTGGCTTTAATTACTATGTTTTATATATATATATATATATATATATATATATATATATATAGCCAGTGGTTATCTGGCAAGGCCACACCTTCCTCACTATCTCTCTTTATCTAATTTTCTCATAACCCCTAGAATATACCCCCCACCCCCATGTGCACTTGAGGTTTGCATGTCTATTTCCCCTCAATACTCATGATTTTTTCCCCTTGGGATTATATTACATTTATTAATCAATTTAGAACAACTTTGTATCTTAAAATATTGTCTTTCTCTTTATGAGCATGTGTGTAGATTTATTCGTCTTACTTTGCATCCTCAACTTTCCTTCAACAGCTCTTACACAGTTTTTGTAATATTATTCCTAGATATTTAATCATTTTGCTGAAAAAATAAAATAGATCTTTATTTTCACTATACTTTCAAAATCACTGTCAAGTGTATATAGAGAAGCAATGACTTTTGTATACAAAATTTTTAACCAGTCACTTTACTGAATTCTCCTGTTGTTTGTAAGAGCTTTCCAGATGCTCTTCTTGAGATTTCTAGCTATATAACCATTTCATCTACATAAAATATAATTTTCACTTTTCCATTATTTTTAATTATCTAAATGTATTTTCTAGTCTTGTCAGACCAAGGCAATAACAGTGGAGGACTGAGCATACTTTTCTGACTTTATTTTGGGGCATAGTTATTTTTATTTTATTTATTTATTTATCTTTTTGTGGTACGCCGGCCTCTCACTGTTGTGGCCTCTCCCGTTGTGGAACACAGGCTCCGGACGCACAGGCTCAGCGGCCATGGCTCACGGGACCAGCCGCTCCGCGGCATGTGGGATCTTCTCAGACCAGGACACGAACCCGTGTCCCCTGCATTGGCAGGCAGACTCTCAACCACTGCGCCACCAGGGAAGCCCGGGGCATAATTATTAAATTGGAGTTAGAACCAAATGGTTTGAAATGCTTTTCCCCAATATGTTTTTATTACTATCTATAATAAAATGTGATCCAATTACTATATAAATTTTGAATCTTTCAACCTAGGAAATCTATTTTTTAAGGACTTTGTTACCTGTTTGTCTCTTGGAAGTTTTATCAACTTCCATCTCATCAACATTCTATTCTGAGCATTGCACTTACTAACCCAAAATGAAACCTGTGTGTTTCATAAATGTAGGTTGGCTTTTGTCTCATATATATATATATATATATATATATATATATATATATATATATATATATAATAGGAGAGAGAGAGAGAGAGAGAGAGAGAGAAGCAAGAGCCTGGAACATAATAAGTAATAAATGCTTGTTGTTATTACTATTCCAAAGAATGTCCATAAAATTTAAAGTATTCAAACACTTTTATAAAAGGTAAATTATTTTTAATTTTATTGTTACAAATTGATACATTGTTTTGAAAAATAGAGAGAAATTGGCATGTAGCAAATAGCTCAAACATAAGTCAAGAAAATATTAGACCAAGATAGATTTGAACTCTGACTTTTAAAAAGGTCTCCCAAAACTGTTTATCTATTTTTATTTATTTTAAACAATTAACATAAGTATCTCATTGAGCATCTATTAGTATGCCTGGCACAATGATAAATACTTTAAGGAAAAATATAAGAAGCATATCACATTGTCCTTGTCCTTAGTAGTTTATAATCTAGCTATTTGTGATTATATAGACACATTTTTAAATTCTGGGGCCTAACACCTTTAAGTAAAATCATCTCTGAAAGTAATCATTTTGGAAGGTTATATGATTATTTCAAAAAGTCCTAAAACATTTTTTGCATCTTTTCCTTTGGGATTGCCTTTGGAGTCATTATACAAATCATTTAAGAAAGGCAGACTCATTACTTTCATTTTAGTTTAGAATGCTGCTCTATCCTCCTTCTGTACCTAGTTTAGTCTCCGTAATTAATCACTGGGTTTGTTGCTCACAGACTTCGTCACTTTAAAATCTCAAATTCACCCTAAAAGACAAGTTTCACTATTCTTGATTCCCTTCAAAAGCATGTCCTGCAGCATTACTGGACAGTAAGTACCTGGAGGACGAGAAGCCTTTCGCATCAGCTTTGCATCTCCCCCAGCATCTTGCTCGGAGCTTAAGCACAGCAGGAATGCAATACGCATCCTATGTTGAACTGACAGTACATTAGCTGTTCAGCAGCTGGAGACATCGGGGTGGCCTGAGGATAGAGGCCAGGAAGGGTTCCAGATGGGGCTTGAGGGGGATTTCTTTCCATTCTGCTATTTCAGTGTTTTCTTTCATTACTCCTCAGGCGTCTGGCTTTGACAATGAAGGACAGAAAGGTCTGCCTGAAGCCGGCAGCAGATTCTCCCAATACTCCCTTCTAGCCCTGTGTTTTAAAAAATATATAGTTAGTCAATTAAAAGATTCATGTCTATTTTGTAAGTCTAATACTTTATATAGATATTGGCTAAATACTCATAAGTCTGGTGGATGATCAGGCTAAAGTAGAATTTCAGTTTCAACATACAGACAGAAAAACTGTGCCCATATCCATTAATTCCAGGAGTCTTTCTACATTTCTATCCTCAATAACAATCACTGGGTTTCATACCACCTTTCAGAAAAAGACAACATGTTTGAAATTTACATGTTTTTGTGAATTATATTCATTCGGAAATTTCTAGCAGGGTCCTTCTAGCTCTACTCAATATATTAACATAATGACAAGTGTATGAAACCAGTTTTAAACGTAATGAGACAAAGTATAATTCTTCAAAAAGTAACCAAAAACAGAATACAAATTAATTTGTCAGTATTTGTGCTTTGTTTTTAGACAAAGAAAGAACACAAAGGTTCCTGGTCACAGACCTTTGTGTTAAATGTATTTTTATAGTTTTTTCCATTTTACCTATGAAACATTGAATAAATCAATATTTTTGGATGCTGAAAATGTCAGAAATCTGGGGTGTCTACAGGTTTCTGGATAATCACAAATTTTTGTGAACATCAGTATGTTTGGGAGTTTAGGGTACAAGGAATGTCTGGCTTTATTCTATAGAATAATGTTTTATTTGAAATTGCTAATGAATTTTAAGGATCCCTAGACAGTGTTTATTAAAAAAAGCCATTTCTCACTTATCTGAACTATTTAAATCATCATCAAAGTATACTTTCCTCACCTTTTAATTATATTTCTTTTTTTAAAGTAATTTAATTAGTTAACTTATTTTTTGGCTGCGTTGGGTCTTCGTTGCCGTGTGTGGGCTTTCTCTAGTTGCGGTGAGCAGGGGCTACACTTTGTTGCGGTGCGCAGGCTTCTCATTGTGGTGGCTTCTCTTGTTGTGCAGCACAGGCTGTAGGTGCGCAGGCTCAGTAGTTGCAGCACACGGGCCCTAGAGCGCGTAGGCTCAGTAGTTGTGGTGCACAGGCTTAGTTGCTCTGCGGCATGTGGGATCTTCCCAGACCAGGGATTGAACTTGTGTCCCCTACATTGGCAGGAGGATTCTTAACCACCAGGCCACCAGGGAAGTCCCTATATTTCTATTTAGTACTTTTTTTTCTAAGCATGAGACCTATAAAAAAAATCTTCCTGGATAAATATCCATACCTCCCAGAAGAAATGTTTGCCTAAATGATTTCTTGCCTACTTCTACAATCGAAATTAATTTACATTAGGAACATTGTCCTAAATGTTCAAAAATGAAGACTGTTCTAAATTCTACTGAAATGGATAAAGAAGTACAAAATGGATTAAAGACATAACAGCTCTGATTAGAGAAGAGCAGAAATTGTGGTTAGTTTCTAAAAGATGGAAAAGATTGACAGGTGAGAGAGAGAGAGAGAGAATGATTCAAAACAGAACAGTAATTCAAGGAGCCCCCAGAAAAATATCTTCAATAATAAAGTGATTGTAACAAACAGTATAATTTAGATATTGGAAGACCTTAGAGAAGGTGAAGGTCTATTATTCTTCTTTCAACAATAAAAAAGAATTAATTAGAAATTCCTATAAAACCAAACATTGTACAAAGAAAGTCCAACTATGAAGCAAATTAAAGTATGGCCTGAGTTTGGACTATGGATGAAATCTAAGAGGAGAGAATCAATTTGACCTTGATGCTTGGAATGTTCTCTCACAAGGGGCTCAGGTTTTGTAAAATAGGTTTATTTCTCTTTCTCTTGGTTCTGCAGTGAATAATGTTTAGAAAATAGTGATCAGGGTACCAGGAAATTAGATTGGAAATTTTATTGGTGGCACAAGATACGATAGATATCAGGTATTAAAGCAAGACAGACACTCTGCAGAAGTTTCAAAGTAGTTGCCTAAGAGCCAGTCAGATGACTCACTTGACTCTACACTGGAAAATCTAGATCACAGAGACCAATGGGTCAGCTACTTTGTGAGTGAAGATAGTGTGGTTAAATTGGGATCAGACCACACTCTCAGTTTGTCTCCTTAAAGGAAAGATGAAAAGTCTTCTAGCCAGTTTTGAGCCTAATAGGAGAGAGGGACCCAGCCTGGACATATTTAAAATCAGGCTCAAGAGAAACACCAGGAAGGAAAATGAGACTCCCCAAAATAGTTTATAGTGACCTGCTGAGAAAGTTGGGATCTGAGGGCAAAGCAGAGAAAAATTTTCAGAGAAAAATGCAATGCCTGTGGCATGAGAAATACAGACAAAAGTTTCCAGTGGCAGCCTCTGAAGAACTGTATATACACTCATGAGGATCTGCCAGGCCCAGAGAATGCGGTCTTCCTAATAGGGTGTCAATTAAGCAATACAAGTTTACTCCTTTTTCCATCTGCTCTCTTCTCTCTTTGAATCTGAAGAGGTCAGAAACCATGATTAGCAATATGGGAACGGAGGGTTGAAAGCATAAGACAGAGAAAGAGAAAGATCAGACTGGCCTTCCCTCCCTGGTTTCCTGAATATTGAAATCTCCTGCTGGAAAAAACGAGGTTTTCAGTTTGAAACATGTTCCAAGTCTTGATTTCACATGGAATTGAACACTTAATTACTGAATTGCCACTGTGTTTGCTTATACTGTGCTTGGTTATAAACCTTGATGATGTAAAATTAGTTGTATACCTTAAAGAAACCAAGAGGTAGATGAGGGAGGAAAAGTAGAGGGAAATGGAGGAAGGCAATTCTTATTTTACAGAGAGTGGAATCAAGAGATACTGCCTCATATTGACAGATTAAAAAACAAGTAGTTAAATATGAAATTCAAACTTGTAAAGATCGCCAACAGAACAAGCAAAAATGTAATAAGTCAAATTTGTGAAAAGGAGATCAGGGCAAGGGGGAAGATTATGTGATTTAAATCCCTCAGCTTTCATAAAGGGTAATTACCACTTAAAATTGATAAAACAAGAAATAGAGAAATAAGACTTCAAAACATAAGTGGCAAACAGGTTACCCCTGGAATGGGATGGGTGTCAGAAATGGGCAGCTTTTACCTTTCATTTTGTATACTTCTACACTTTTGAATTTGTATTACCATGTGCATGCATAATGCTAACAATCAATAAAATGAGATTAGAGGAAAACAGTAAGTTAATTAAAAAATTCCTACCTGGCTCTAATCCAGGGTTTGGTGTGCGTGTTGAGACCACTTCCCCAGCTGCCATGTTTGTCAGAAGACGGAGGCAAAAATCCCCTTTCCGGGGCCAGCTCCTCTGCAATCGCCCTGATGTGGTAGGGCTCAAATCCACAGCACCCACCTATGTACCTGACCCCCAGGCTGTAGGCCTCTCTGGCATATTTTTGAATATCCCATCTGGTTGCAACTCTGGGCTCCAGTGCTGTAATACAACAGTTACGGCACTTCTGTTACCATCTCTATATGCAGACAATCGATGCTCAAGGGGTATTTTCTTTTTTCAATGAAGAAACTATGAATTTTAGAGTATGAATTCCTCAGATAGCTAATTTTTGGTTAACACTGAAAGTCTTTGTCTTATACAGTCTCGTATCGTAAGTCTGTACTGTAGTTGTTCATTATAGCCATTTCCGTTTTGTCACAACAAGAAACCACAAGGTCTCTAATATGTGCCTGAGCTTACCGAAGGGATATTCGGGGAGATCCACAAACCCTCCTTTGCCACAGTCAGGCATGTGGAACCCCAGGGGCTGCACCATCAAGTGTGCTTTCAGCCCTGCAGCCCATAGGCCTTCCTTCATGAGTCTCATTGTCTTCAGGCTGGTGCAGGGCCCAAATCGGCAGTTCACACCAACGATTGAAGCCCCTATGCAAAGAAATACATTTATTTACTTGTTTCAAAATTTATTTACTTGTTTATTTTTTAAAATTGAAGTATAGTTGATTTACAATGTTGCGTTAGTTTCAGATGTACAGTCAAGTGATTCAGTTATACGTATATACTTTTTCAGATAATTTTTCATTATAGGTTATTACAAGATATTAAGTATAGTTCCCTGTGCTATACAGTAGGTCCTTGTTGTTTATCTATTTTATATATAGGAGTGTGTATCTTTTAATCCCAAACTCCTAATTTTCCCCTCCCCCCTCCCTGTTTCCCTTTGGGAACCATAAGTTTGTTTTCTGTGTCTGTGAGTCTATTTCTGTTTGGTCAATAAGTTCATTTGTATCATTTTATTAGATTCCACATATAAGTGATATGATATTTGTCTTTCTCTGTCTGACTTCGTTTCTATACACTAACAACAAAACATCAGAAAAAGAAATTAAGGAAACAATCGCATTTACCATTGCATCAAAAAGAATAAAATACCTAGGAATAAACGCACCTAAGGAGGCAAAAGACCTGTACTCCAAAAACTATAAAACACCGATGAAAGAAATTGAAGACAACACAAACAGATGGAAAGATATACAGTGTTCTTGGATTGGAAGAATCAATATTTTTAAATGACCATACTACCCAAGGCAATCTATAGATTTAGTGCAATCCCTACCAAATTACCAATGGCATTTTTCAGAGAACTAGAACAAATAATTTTAAAATTTGTATGAAAACACAAAAGACCCTGAATAGCCAAAACAATCTTGAGAAAGAGGAACAGAGCTGAAGGAATCTTGCTCCCTGACTTCAGACTATACCACAAAGCTACAGTCATAAAAACAGTATGGTACTGGCACAAAAACAGACACAAAGATCTTTATTTTCTTTTTTAATAGTTGGAAGGTGTCTTAGAAATTAGCTGTCCCCCTCCACCTCCTAAGTTTTACAGATAAAGAGATAGATTCCAATTAATGTTTTTATTTCTGAACTGTTCTCCCAATGTTAAGAAACATTTCATAAACAATAACTGAACTGCTTATCACATCATGGGTCCACATTACCTGCCTTCACCAGCTTCACAGCACATTCTCCAGGTGTTACACCATGCATGTCTCCCTCTGGGCCTATGCACATGGTGGCTGCCACGGGTTTTCTGGCTTCTTTTAAGACTTCCACAGCCCACACAGCTTCTTCAGCATGTTCAAAATACTAAGAGAAATTTCATGTTCTTCTATTAGTCCAAATATAAAGCAGATTTTGAGTGGTAGACCGCAAATGTTACAAAAACAGTTATAAAAATTACCAAATATATGTGATAAAATGTGCTAAGAAATGTGTCTCTATCAGATTGACTACAGAATACTTTTCTGAGTAAATATTTTAATTCCTTTAACAATAACATATAGGTTTTCATTCAGATATCATACTAAAAAAAGGTTTTAAAGTAACTGAGTATTTAAAATCATACTTTTGAAGGAACAAAAGTTTTGTTAATAAATTTTGGACTCATTTTTTATGGAACTTGGGTGATCTCTGCAGAATAATTGTTTATCATGCTTTACAATTCAAAATACTTTTATATTCACTTCTAGTTCGATATTCTAAAGTGCTCCATAAAGTAAGAAGGGAAGTATGATTAGTTCCCCAGATGAGAACATAGAGGCACAGAGAAGGGAGGGGTAGCCACTGAGTGTCTTTGCCAATGGTAGACAGGATACGTTGTCTGGTAAACCCAGGCCATTTGCAGGGGTGCTTCCCAGGAAACCCCATAAGTGCCACAACTGAAAAGCTGAACTTAATTTAAGTAAGTGGAGAAAAGCTAGCAGAAATCTCCCTGTTTCTTCCTGTTTGACTTAGATTCTGCAGAAGCAGTGTGTGAGGAATGGCAGAGAAAGTCAAAAGAGAGGTTCTTAAAAAACAAACTTGTGTTCTCATCTATCTGGAGAACATATAGGGCAGAGTTTGTGTTCATTTCTGTAGATGATTTTTTCCTGGTGGGTTAGCCAGGCTTGGGTAGCCCTAAGCCTTGGGAAGGTTGACGTAGCAAGGTTTTCAGTAAGTTCAGTAGGGCGATTGGGGAACTAGCAGTTGGGAGGCTATTGTCCTTGTTGGGGGTGAAGAGCTGGGTTGAGGCCTTGACTCTAGATGGTAGCAATCATGATGGGAAATAGGGAGATGGGAGAAAGAGGATATTCCGGGCCTTCATATCCAGTCAGTGACAACGCTTATTGATTCTAACTTCAAAATATCGCTCAGATGTTATAGCTTTAGTGAAAGCAGAGAGATGGGAGTGAGCAAGGCAGGGATGGAGGAGAGCAAGGAAACTACTACTTGGCACTAAGTGTTAATGGTGAGGCCTGAGCAGCCACCTACCCTCTAGGCTTTACTCCCGGACAGCCTCTATCCTCCCCTCCCACAGCCCCTTCCAGCCCTGCCCCTTTAATGCTAGGCTTACCTCTGCAATCAGGAAGTCCACATTTTTCCTGGTAAAAACGTCTAGCTGTTGTCGAAAAAGTTTTTTAATTCTAGCTTCATCCTTGTGGTGTTTGTACAATGATGTCTGGCAGATCCCCCCTGCTACCAAAGCATCACCTTTGTTGGCTACTTCTCTGGCAAGGTCACAGGCAGCGGTGTTTACAGCTTCCCACTGAGGTTAGACAGCAAGAGTACACATGGTGAGCCTGGCATTTTAAAGGTGAGATATAATAGATATCCAAGGGGGCAATGAGCAAGTAGCATGAGCACAAGTCACTGGTTTAAACTGCAATTCGAGAAGACCAGCAGAGTTGGGTATCATCTCTACTCCCAGTGAGCTTGTATGTTCATATTGTACTTACCACACTGGATTTTAGTAAATGCTCATTTGTTTGTCTCCCATACTTGACTGTGAGCCACTTCAGAATAGTGTCTATGCCTTTGTATCATCTTTGTATCTAGCATAGAGAATGGACTATAACAGGTACTCAATAAATGTCGGTTGGTTGAATGAATAAATGGGCATTAACGTTGACAAGTATTAATACTTTATATTTGCAGAATATCTCACAATACTTCCACATCCTTCCACTTTTCTCAACAACCCTATGCATGTAAGTAAGCATCAGTTATCTCCATTTGGCAGAGTAAACCAGTTCTCCATGTCTTTAAGTGTCTAACACAAAGTCACACAACCAATAGGTGGCAAAGTTGGGTATAAAACCCAATTCTCCTCATTCCTAGGCTAGTGCTGTGTTCCCTAGGACCGCCCTGTCTCAACATGGACAAGTCAGAAGAGAAGAATGTGAAATGAGAAGGTAACAAGAGCATCTATAAAGTGTTCTTTCCCTACAAAAACATATCACAGAAGGATGGTCATGCCCTTCTAATGGCATATTTTCTCCCAGTCCTACCCCCTCCCCTAGATAAAGAGACAGAAAATGCTTATTTATTTAGTACCTATATGTTTACATCATGATTAATTACTGGATAGATATTTTATGTGGAGGAAAAAATATTTTATTATTTTTTTTAAAAAATACTTTATTATTTTTTGTAATAAAGTGTAGTAACACATCAGGTCAATTCCATGGATTCCCATCAAGAGGTTATTTTTATTATAGATGATCCCTCTCCCCGCCCCTCCCCACTCCCACCTGCCCCATTATCATTTACCTGACTTTCCATTTTGTCCTCACTGGCAGAAAAGGTGAAAGTCTGCATGACATTTGATCCCGCTCTCAAGAATTCCATGTGAAGCTGACGAACTACAAAGGAGTTGTTTTTTCCATTGAAATTAAAAAAGTAAAAATCACAGAAGCTATCATTTTCAGCGGCAGCTCATCCACTCACATCTCTTTCAATCATACACAATTTCAAACCTGGTACTTATAAAGAAATTCAGATTCAGGTCAGCAGAATTTAGGGGCAAGGCAGAGTCCATACCAAATGGGGCTGTTTAGAATAGCCTCATGTTGACCTGCCAGTGGGCCCCATGGCCTGGTGCAGTCACATGCAGACACTAAGGCCCAGTTGGCCAACTGTCCCTTGGTCTCTTGGTCTAGAGAGGGTTTATTCATTTGCCGGTGTCATGAAGGATGTAGCTCGTCTACTTACAGTCAGCATTGGGGGGCCCTCAAAGTAGGATGAGGGAATTCTCACAGTGGGCAGAATGCATATGGGTGGCGCCCCTATCAAGTGTATTCAATAGCAAGCAGCTGGGGAAACGCAGTCAGGGAGCTTTCCTTGGCCCATCAGAAACTCCTTCCTCTCTCTCCCTTCATCTCCTCCCCAACTCAGTCTTTATCCTTGCTATTTCAACACTTTCTTCCTGGTTGAGCAAAGAAGATTTTCTAAAATTAAGAATGAGTTCTTCTTGGGTCAGATGAAATCTTCCTGCTAACACCAGAAAGACAAAACTCTGTCCTACCATATAACTCTGGGTGTCTGATGAAACAGTAATCATGGCCATTGGGTACTTATATGGGCATTTCATGTGGGTTAGTTCACAAGTCCTCACAACCAGCCCATGTCATGCCCCCATGTGACAGATGAAGAAACTGATCCTCAGAGGTCAAATGACTTGTTCAAGGTCACTCAGCTGGTCAGTAGAAGGACCTAGACATGACCCCATGTTTGTCTGATACACTGTGTATATACGAATAAAATCAGAGTGAATCAAAAGTTCCATTCCCAGCTTGTATCCCGTTTCACCCATATCTTCTTTGGCTTTATTTCCCACTTTCATTTAGAACAGCAAATCTATATTTGCTATATATATCTATATTTGCTATATATATATTTGCAAATCTATATTTGCTATTTGCCTATATTCTGTTAAGCTGGTGGTTACCATTAATCGTCCCTACCAAATGTACTGTTTTAATATCGTATGCAAATTAGCCAGAAGGATGAATCTGAAGCAATAACAGTTTTACTATGTTAAGGAAACTCTTGAATATACAAGGTAAATATTCATGGAACAAATATTGGTATGTATATTTTAGCACTCCCTGAATATGAAGATGCAAGTGTGTGTGTGTGTGTGTGTGTGTGTGTGTGTGTGTGTGTGTGTGTGTGTGTAGAGGAGGGAAGGAAGGAGAGAGAAGCCCTTTCTTCAGCTCGTGTACTGCCACTATCTCCACATCTTGGCAGTTTGGGCAAGTGAATCAGTCCCTAGAAAATGCTCACGGAACTTCCCTGGTGGCGCAGTGGTTAAGAATCCATCTGCCAATGCAGGGGTCACGGGTTCAATCCCTGGTCTGGGAAGATCCCACATGCTGAGGAGCAACGAAGCCCATGAGCCACAACTACTGAGCCCACGAGCCACAACTACTGAGCCCGCATGCCACAACTACTGAAGCCTGCGCGCCTAGAGCCCGTGCTCTGCAACAAGAGAAGCCACCACAATGAGAAGCCCGTGCACCACAACAAAGAGTAGCCCCTGCTCACCGCAACTAGAGAAAGCCCGCACGCAGCAATGAAGACCCAGTGCAGACAAAAATAAATAAATAACTAAAATAAATAAATCTATTTAAAAAAGAAAGAAAATGCTCGCTTTTATTTATCTTCTCTCAGTCAGATTTAAGCAAAATGTCACCCAGATAAACACTCAGGGGTGATGCTGGCACCGACCTGCACTTGGATGTTCTACTACGGCTTCTGAAGTCCAGAGCCCGGCCTTCACGTAGCCCCTCTTCTCCAGAGTTATGAGAAAGCTGCCGTCTCCAACCACAACCTCCCCACTATCCAGACGTTCCAAAATGCCCTGAAGAAGAGAAAGAAAAATCACCTAAGACCCCTCTTTTTTTTTTTTTCCTAAAAGCAGTTTCTAATTTTAGGAAAGGTGGTACAATGCTCTCACAGCTCCAGTTCTGTCGAAATCATCCGTGCCTAATAGTATTTCAGAAAGATTGAGAATACTCTATTATTGGACAATCCAGGTACTTGTTTTGTGCAAAGTTCTGTGACTATTTTTTCTCAAATACAATTTAATCTGAGTCAAATTGTAGTTAAAGTGCTGATTCCATAATGGTTATTTTGGTTTTTCAAGATGTTTGTGGCAGACACTGCTAGTCACCTAATGTGCATTTTTTTTCTCCTCTTCTTTGCTAATATATTTTGTTTGGGGAGACAATGTCCCCAACTTAAAAAAAAAAAAAATCCTCAGGCTCCTTTGCTGAGTGGGGTGGCCATATGACACAGTGTTGGCCAATGGGAAATAAGTGAAAGTCTGCTGAAGATTTCTAGAAAAGTTTTGCTTTCCTGATACAGATGCCCACTCCCTTCCCTCTTGTCCCTTTTTCTCTGTCCTGTGTGGAATGTCAGCTTAAGCCCTGGAGGTATAGCCATCATCTTGCAGCCATGCCACTGAAAGCCACACGCAGGCTGACAACCGCAGCCTGGTGTCTTAATGACATCTTGGAGTAGCTGCAGAGGCCGTGGACGGTGACCGTCCGCTAGACCTCTCGTTAGGTGAGAAAAATAAACCTCTTTTGTGTGTGAACCACTGGACATAATCCTATTGGACACAGCATTTTATAATTATACTTTACATTTTCCAGCATGTTCACAGACACGTTATCATTTGGTACTCTTAACAACTTTGGGAGCTAGGCAAGGCGGATAGTTTTTATTCCCACTTTATAGATGAGGAAACTGAGGTTCAGAGAGGCTAAGTGACTTGCTCAAGATCATAGAGCTCAGTAAGTGAAAAAGCAGACATCAGACCTTCTAAATTCCTAACCTAGTCTCTATTTACCACCTTTCGAGTCAGCCCACCCATAATCTGAATATAAGGTTGCATCCAGAGCAGTTATCCAAAGCTACGGTTTCCATTGTCTACAAAGTGCTTCCCCAGATACCTGAATGGCTCGCCCTCTGATTTTCTTCAGGTCTTTAAAGGTCAAGTGTCATTTTTTCAGAGAGAACTTCCCTGCGATTTATAAAAACTGCAAACACCCCCATGGGGATCCCTATCCCTCTTGTATAGACTGCATTCGTTGAAGATACAGCCTTTTGTTGAAAATACCAGCCAGTTCCTCTCAGCCCTGCCTACAGCTGGACACAGAGCAGTGCATGAATGGGGGAGGAAAGGTTCCCACTGCCCCTTCTAACCAGTCATATCTGCAGCCCAGGAAGGTACATTGGAAGCGGTTGCCCTGAGGCTAAGTACCAGGCCACCATCTCCACCACATCTCCATTTTCCTGTGGAGGGAAGTGGAATGGAGCCCAGCTCTGTTAACCAGAGCTGTAAGATGCTTGAGGCTCTGTCACCTCATACAGCACCTAACAAAGAGTAGGCCCTTAATAAAATATGCCAAGAGTTAGCACACGGACAGGACGGTTTTGAAAATGGCACATACCTCACATATGCTATAAGCTTGGTCCTGACAAGGAGGAAGAAGATGATACTCTTTAATAGAAAATTAGCTAGGATTTAAGAAAATGACAGTGCAAATTTTGACTGTTGCCTTCATGATACCAAGTAAATGTAAGGCATTTTGATCTGTTATCCGGATGTTTGTCCAACATTTAAAATTTTGCCAGTTTTCTAAACAGCCATTAGCAAAATAACTAAACTATCAATATTTGAATTCAGAGCATCTTTTAGTCCCTCCTTCACCGCTAGACTTACCACCTAAGTTAACTGCTACACCTGTATGATCTAAAGCCAGCTCTAGAATGACAGGACTGTGTAAAATAAAGAGCACTGGAAATTATTTGCAGTATATTTATATTTTCATTCCATCTTCCCTTTCAGTGTGGCAGTGACTCTGCCTTGGATCTGATGGTGATCTCTGAGAGGCATTTATGCCCTCTTTTTGCAGATAACAGTATCTAGACCTCTTGGATTTAAGATCTGGCTTCGGGGCACCTCTATTCATACACAGAGGAGTAGACCAACTTCACCCTATGGCAGGAAGCTGCCAGAGGTCCATCTGCCTGAAATTGCCACCAGGACTGCTCTTTTGGATTAAAGAAGCAATTGGAGGTGTCCTCTGTAGCAGTTAAATGAATTCTTCAAATGCACCTGTTAGCTGAGCAGAGAGGTGAGGTTAGCTCTGCCCCACTAACATCTTAACTCCCAGGTACACATTAACATGGATTCTCATATGATAATCTTGGTGTTGCAAAGAGCAGAGGCCAGGAAAAATAGGACAGGGACAGCATATTTTTAAAAAACCTTAAAAAAAATGAACTGTAAAAGTGAACACAGTATTAGAGAAAGTTCAGAGAAAGAAGTCAGCACAATGTTCTTTGCTTCTTTTTCTTTTTTTTTCATGCTCATTTGCTTCAATGCCCATGTTTTACCTTTATAATCAGAAAAACATAACCAGAATATGTTTTTTTGTTAAGTTTTTTAAACCTATATTCCACATCTTATGGAACTACTACCATTATTGTGTCCTTCCTTACAGTGTGTGTATAAATATTTTTATGTAGTTGGGATCAGTCTGTGATATGTCTCCTTTTGTAACTTAACATTGCAAAGCACTTTGCCTGTTCCCATACTTAGCTTTTTAATTGGCTGCCTAATAACTTATTAAATGGATGCACTTTACGGAGCCCACCATTGCAGGGCATCTTGGTTGTTCCTATCTTTTTAGTATTATTAAGTAAAACGGTGGTGCACATCCCCCCTTCCTTCCCCACCCTCTCTTCTGAATTAGGGAGCACAGATGGGTTGCCTCGAGGAGTTTGGAGATGTCCCGCGTCCAAGTTCATGCCCTTTTCCTAATTTTGTTTTGTCACCCCTTCTCCCCACCACACACACATCCAGCGTAAAAATGGAGGAACAGGGCGACCAGCTGGCTAGCAGATCGGGAAAGGGGAGCCCGGAGACCCAGACTACAGCGTGAGATGAGGCGGAGGCCCCACCCCCGGCTCCGCGCACCCCACCCTCCATCCCCGCCGCGGGTCTAGGGGTGTCCATGCCCGGGACCGGTTTCAGGCCAGTCCGAGGCTTGGGAGACCAGGCAACGGCCCTTCCCAAACACACGAGGGGCGCGAGCACTGGGGCCATTGAGTCGAAGAGCCGTAGGTGCGGGCGGGCGGAGGGCAGGAAATGTGAGCGCGGCCTGAGTCCGATGGCTGGACTTCAAACCCCTGCTCCACCTGGACTAGATCGGTGACCCTGAGCTAGGGTCTCGGACTCTGAGCCTCAGTTTCCTCACCTGTAAAATGGGAATAAACGTGAAGAGGAGATAATTTGCATGAAGCACTCGCGCAGTGCAGGGCAGCGAGTCAAGGCTCCATAAATGCTACCCAATATTGTTATCTCATCCTGACACCTAGGCACTACCGTCGTCCAGGCGATTCGCGAGCAGGTAAACCGAGGCTCAGAGCCGTCCAGGTGCCTCGCCCAGACCGCAGAGCTTGATTAGGGGCTGAGGTGAAGCCCCGCGGCCAGGAGGGCTGAGTACCTCCCGGTTTCCCCGAAACTCACCTTCTTGGCTCCGGGGCTTCCGACCAGCGCCATCGCGGAGCGGCTGTGGCGGGCGCTGAGTGGCGGGCAGCGCACGGAGCCAGAAGCCCGCCCCTCGCCGGGGGGAGGGTCCCACCGCCCCCCACCGCCCCCCACCGCCCCTGCTGTCTGCTGGCTTGGGAGTAGGTGCCTGCGCCCTCGCCCTATGGCCTCGACCTCGGCATGTTCTCCCTGGGCGCGCTGCGGCTGCGGGGCTTCCCGCTGCGGGGCTCCCCCGGCCGCCTACTTTCCGTCTGCGGCCGCGAAGGGTGAGTGGGGCCGGGTCTGCGCGGAGGCCCGCGGCTGGGCAGCTGCGGGGTGCGAGCGCAGGGCTGAGGCGGTCTCCGGTTTAGGGGTGCTTCCGACCCCGAGAAGTGGGCATTCGGCTTTCTTCTCGAATTATGGGTGTTCTTTTCTACGCACAACCGTTCAAAGTGAGAATATCAAAGGGTTCCTGGTGCAAAGACTCTCCTATCCCCATTCCCTTCCCCAGTCAACTGTTAGCAGTGTCTTCTGTATGGGGAGGCAAACGCAGGTGTATATATGGTCTTCTTTGACTTACTTATACCTTGCTTTTTACAATGCGTCTTGGGGAAGCTCATGATCTAGCTAGGAAGACAGACATGCAAATCAATATATCAAGCCACCGAGCAATATTTATAATTAGAGAAGCAGGTACACGGTGAGAGGACGTTGAGCGAGGAAGAGCGTTGTACTCCATCTGGCTCTCTTCAGCCTGGAAAACATTGGAGGGAGGCGGTGATCCAAGATTTATAGATAATGGACTTCATGATTATTATGGGTTTTTTTTTATGGAATAAAATGTTTATCAGTGTGTTTTTAAAGTAGACAGAAAAATTATTCTCTAGATTTCTTTGAGAAAAAGAAGTCATCTGTTCAATTCTTTAGCTCTATTAAGTATCTACAATGGGTCAGAATTAGGGGAATGGGGTTCAAATGCCTCCTCCTCCCTCCCCCAACCAGGTTGCCTAAGTCAGATTGAGTCTCCCAAATGATTGTCAGCACATGTAACTCTCCCAGGCACTAGATGTTAAGTACTAGAAGAATAAGTAAGGAGAATCACACTAGTCAGAAAAAAAACCAAAAAAAAACTATAACTATCATAGCCTAGTAAAGCTACTATTAAAAACAATGTCTTCCAGAGAAGAAAACCCACCCTCACCTGCAGAAACAAGATGGAAAGACAGGGCAGAAACAGTGATAATTGGAGGTGGCTGCGTTGGTGTGAGTCTGGCTTATCACTTGGCCAAAGCAGGCATGAAAGATGTGGTCCTCCTGGAGAAATCGGAGCTCACTGCTGGATCTACCTGGCACGCAGTAAGAAAACTATCTCAGCACCGTCATATGCACTGAATTGTCACTTGTGCGATTGATTTTTTTTCCTATTCACAGCTCCCCACTGAGAGCTCTTTAGAGCAAGTTCCCTTTCCATAGCGTTGGAAGGTGCAATTGCAGTTTAGTTGGTATACTTTAAGTGGGTGATCAACATGTATGATGTTGATAATCATGAGAAGATAACTTGAACATATGACTCTGGATTCAAATCCTGACTCTGTCATTTTCCACTTCTGGCAACTTACTTAAGTTTCTAGTTCCTGATGTGTAAAATGGGAATATTAATAGTACCTACCTAATAGGGTTGTGATGAAGATTGAATTAATATATGTCAAGTTATTATGGTAAGTGATTAGTAAATGTTAGCTTTTGTACCAAAGGATAGTGGCTGGGCGATCCTGAATAGAGGCCTGAGACCTTTACCTATGTCCCCTCACCTGGCTTTAGTGATCCTTTTATGTTTATTGATTTATGATTTTAAGTTAGTGCTGTGAGACAGCAGCTTGGCTTCATGAGGACTTAACTGTGAGGGCTGAGAACGTGCAACACAACTTTCATGTTGTGTTAAATGAAACACACGACCAAGTCAATCTCGCCTATTTAATGGTATGCGTAATTGTTCCAGTGCTGTATAATAATTGGGCTTACATCGAAAGCTGCTCAGGTAAATGAGGTGATTGACACCGCTTTCATACTGCCAAACCAATTATTTCTGAAGTCAGCTAAGATGGGAGAGGAAGATTTTATGACTGCAGGTGCCATTTTTGTTTGGAGGAAGAGTTGGGATGAACAACGAGGTCCTACAGTATAGCACAGGGAACTATATTCAGTATCCTGTAATAAACCATAATGGAAAAGAATATGAAAAACAATATATATATATGTATAACAGAATCATTTTGCTGTACACCAGAAACTAACATAACATTGTAAATCAACTATACTTCAATTTAAAAAAAAGTTGGGCAGTGTCAGCTTCTGCTCGTCATCCCTTTCCATCGTTAGCTTTCCACTACTGAGACAAGAGGGAACCCTGCTTTTAGGGGCCTTTTGACACCCAGAACCTGCTCATGGTAAGGGATAGAGTGGGATCTCCTGCCTCCAGCTGAGCTTCGGAGAGATTGATGCCCAGACTTAAGCCCAGTTCACCCCAGAGTCCCTGTGGTCACATAGTCAGACCACACCCACCAATTGGATGGAGACTTCTAGAAAAACGGCATCAAGCCCTGCTTCTCTTCTTTCTTCTCCTGCCAGCCCTCTCACTTCTCAGTCTGGGAGGGAGGCCCAGCTACCTGGTCCTCCCTTAGTGTCTTTTCTGAGTCTCCATAGGCACATTTGTCTCTTGTGTCAGCAGTTCTCCCTCAGCTTGCTTCCTGCTACCTGGAGAGAGGGGCCCAGGAAGCCACTGACCCTTCTGGCTCTTCTCCCCTCCCTGAACTAGACTTTCTATGCAGATTTCCTTTTATCATGGAATAGAAAGCCTGCATTTCTGCCACAGCTCTCCTATGACTTCTTTTTAGTGGACATTCGGTCAGTCTTTCAACAAATATTTATGAAGAGCCTATATTGTGTCAGGCCAGCACTGTTCTAGGAGGTGAGGACACAGCAGTGTGCAAAACAAAGCCCCTGCCCTCATGGAGCCACATTCTGGGGGGGCAGATGGAAGAAAACACAAATGATGCTCTAGAGTAATCGGTGCCAGCAGAGTGGAGCGGGGTAAAGGGATGAAGAATGATGGGGGTGGAGGAGCCTGGAGGCTACTTCGAAAAGGTGACACTTGAGCAGAGACTGGGCAGGAGTGAGGGAGCAAGGGGGCCATGAGGCTCTCCAGGTAAGAGCATGTAAGCAGAAGGAAATTTTTTTTTAACAATGCCGTATTTTATTTTATTTTTTGTGGTGCGGGCCCCTCACTGTTGTGGCCTCTCCCGTTGCGGAGCACAGGCTCCGGACGCGCAGGCTCAGCAGCCATGGCTCACGGGCCTAGCCGCTCCGCGGCATGTGGGATCTTCCCAGACCTGGGCACGAACCCGCGTCCCCTGCATTGGCAGGCGGACTCTTAACCACTGCGCCGCCAGGGAAGCCCAGCAGAGGGAAATTTTGCCAAATGGGAATCTCCTGAGAGGGAGGGCTTATACCCTTTTAACACTTACGGATTGTTAAGGAGGGTGTACACTGTAATATTTTAATTACTTTTTTGTTCATTTATAGTGGATTGACTTGATGTAACCTCCAATTTAGTTACTAGAATAACTAGAATCCCTGAATATTACTTCTTACACATCCCATGAATAATAATAATAACAATAAAGCAACATATCCTTAGCGTAAGGTCTTTTAAGAAAAGTGGGCAAAGTTTTTAAGATGATGGCTTCTTCTTAAAAGTTAACTGTGCAAACTAATTTCCCCTTAAGCAGAGAGGTACCAGAATGAGTGGAAAAGGCATTTTTCTGCTTTGTGAACAAAGTAGTAGGCTCTGGTTCACAAAATAAGATTCATGCAGGGTGAGCTCAAGATGGACTCAGGTATCAGAAGCCAGGTTATTTGGGCCCCTACAAATAAAGGAAAAGAAAACTGGATTGCCCTAGGAAGCTGATTAGAGGATTTCTTGCAAACAAGGGGGTCTCCCACCAAAGAGCATCCTGAAGAAATGCCACAGATTAGAATTTTTTTGAGATATAATTGACATAATAGTTTCAGATGCAGAACATAATGATTTGATATTTGTATATATTGCAAAAGGATCACAATAAATCTGGTTAACATCCATTACCCCACGTAGATACAAAATTTTTTTCTTGTGATGAGAAGTTTTAAGATGTACTCTCTTAGCGACTTTCAAATATACAATACAGTATTGTTAACTGTAGTCACCATGCTGTACGTTCCATCCCCAGGACTTCTTTATCTTATAACCGGAAGTTTGTGCCTTTCGACCCCTCCACCCATTTCACCCCCTCACCACCCCTGCCTCTAGCAACCATCGATCTGTTCTCTGTATCTCTGAGTTCCATTGTTTTGTTTGTTTGTTTTTAGATTCCTCACGTAAATGAGATCATATGGTATTTGGTATTTATAGTTCTTTGTCTTGTTTTATTTAGCATAATGCTGTCAAATTCCGTCCATGTTGTTGCAAATGACAGAATTTCCTTCTTTTTTATGGCTGAGTAATATTCCATTATATATATACATGTCACATTTTCTTTATCCATTCATTTTTTAACACAGAGAAATTTTGGAGCAGATATGAGAATGTGGACGTTTTGGGGGGCCAGCTGAAGGGGCAGACTACAAAAATAAAGGCAGTCTCACTGAAGAATAACATGTGCTCAAGGCTAAACATTTCTGGGACATGCAGGAATCAGATGCGCTGGGGAGGGGGGCACAGCTTGCAATGTGAATATTCAAAATGGAATCACAAATCCAACAGTCTTGAGGTTTTGCTGGATTTTAACGAGACTGTTTTGTCAGCACCCAATAATACTGCTAATATAGAACATTTCTTGTAGGATGGAAGGAAAGGGGAGAGAATGGACAAAGAAGCAGTTTTGGCATATGGGGTCCCCAGGAGAGGCTGCCCCTGGGAATGGTGTCAAAGTGGATGTTTTGGAGGGCTGAGGACTAAAGATGCAAGATTATCCATTTGGGGTGTAGGAAGACAATGTTAGAAACAGAAACAATGTTTCTGTTTATTTTATTTTATTTATTTATTTATTTTATTTTTTGCAGTACACGGGCCTCTCACTGTTGTGGCCTCTCCCATTGCGGAGCACAGGCTCCGGACGCGCAGGCTCAGTGGCCATGGCTTATGGGCCCAGCCACTCCACGGCATGTGGGATCTTCCCGGACCAGGGCACGAACCCGTGTCCCCTGCATTGGCAGGCAGACTCTCAACCACTTTGCCACCAGGGAAGCCCTCTGTTTATTTTTATCTAAAAATATAAGAAAAACATTAAGCTTTACTAATCTTTATAAATAGCCCTCACCTTTGATGTGGGTGACATATTGTGTATGATACCAATGTTGCCTAAGGGAGGGGTTGGTGCTCCACAATGGGAGCGTCCCCATTCCTTCTTTTGTCTTCAGTCTGTCATGACATATTGCAGATCACATGCTATAGGATATCAATGTTATGATCGATTTTATAGAAACAAGGCTTTAAATAATATTGTTTGTGATGAAAGGGAGAGGGAATGACCTTGAGAGTGTTGTACTACACAGAGGTTTGTTGGTTATCCCGGAAAAATAATCAAGAGTTGTAAAAAAGTTTTTCTTTTACAAAAAGACAAGTATCCCCAGTTTGGTGATCTTTGTAGTGATGGAAGTGGCTGCCAGTCATTCTATGTAGTAGATACATACAAAACAATAGATGCAGTTTATTCCTTCAAAGTCAAGGTAATGCTCACAATAAGTGAAAAATAATTTTTGGAAAATAGTCCTGTTGGAAAGAAAGCATTTTGAGAAGGGGTGTTTGGAAATGTTGGTATCATTATTAGATTTTTCTGGCCAAAATGATATGTATCACCTAGAAAAAACTCTCAAACATGCAAGAGATAAATTTAAAGTTAAGTTTAAACCCATTTAACATTTTCCCAAATGAGGAGTTTCAGTGGGTTTGTACCCATTTTTTAAAATGTATAATGCAGTACCTCCCAATTAACTTATAACAGCTGATGTACAAGAGAACGTGAAACATTAATAGTCAAATTTCAGTAAATACCTTTTGGTAGGTGGTGATGGGAATGGAAGAAGTGGCATCAAGATACAGAGAGTACAGCCAAGAGGGGGCACTTTTCCCACTTACACCTTTGTATCATTGACAGATAGCTTCTTCAGCTATCACAGCCATTCAAACCATCACAAGAGAAAACACACCAAGAAATTAGACCTTCAAATCGCTGTTTTACCAACATTAATCCAACATATATATTTTAGTAATATAAAATATTACATAGCCCTTGCTAAAATATTAATAAGCTTAATATTCAAAAGCTTTTCTACACAATAAATTTTTAAAATTCAGAAACCTTTCTACACAATAAAGTAAGAATTATTTACAACATTTAATTCATTTCCAGTTGTTTTTGTGTGTTTTATGATCTCTGCTAATATAGTAATACATATTTATATGTCATGTGGGAATAAAGAAATACACATATTTTAGTGGGTTTGCTCAAATATTTTTATTGGATGCGAGTACATGGAAGCACTGGGATATGGGAAGGCTTGAGGTCAGTCACTGGGCTTTTTGAGGCTGTAGAGGCTCATGACAGAGTGGGAAGGATTATTAAAGGGAGCGAGAACATCACTAGCTTTAGCATTGGATGATTTTTCTAACTGCATCATTCCTTTCATACTTATTGTTAGTCTGCTAGAAGGAAGAGCTTTCCACTCTCCCTACTTATTTATTTATTTATATCAACAAGGATTTATATATTCTTATTTTATTCAAAGGGTTATAATTCTTAATGATTATTCTTCTTTTTAAATTGAAGTATAGTTGATTTACAACATTGTGGTAATTTCTGCCGTACAGCAAAGTGATTCAGTTATACATATTTATATTCTTTTTCATATTCTTTTCCATTATGGTTTATCTCAGGATATTGGATATAGTTCCCTGTGCTATACAATAGGACCTTGTTGTCTTAATGATTATTCTTGTCTGTGTTTCATCTTCCCTCTTTTATCTTCTCCACCAACTATAATCATTTTCTTTCTTCAAATCAAAAGTAAGCCCCTGCCTGTCCTCCATGAAGCCTTCTGTGATCCGTCCAGCATCTTCTCTTAGTTCCCTTAGTTCTTGTGTCTTTCTCTCTATGCTCTGACACTTAATCCTATGCTCTTGATTTCATTGTTTCATGTATGGAAGTTTCATGACCCCAATCAGACTATAAAATCTTGAAGGATAAGAACAGTGTTTTTCTTCTTCTTCAAACTTCCCACTTAAAATATCCTTGCTGGAGCCCAGAAAGGAAAAACATTGTACCCTTCCTCCACCCCATGCCACAGGACTGACACACAAGTTAACAATAAATACCATGCAGGACATTACATTCAAATAACTCACAATAAAAACACAGATACGGTTGACCCCAAATTTTGAACACAGATTAAAAGACAAAAACTGGTTGATAAAAAATGTAAGGAATGCAAAAATTATATATATATATGTGTAATTTTATACCTGACAAAAAATTGAGTTCAGGATTTACTTCTGACTGTCCTGGCAGCGAGGAAACTAGGGTTGTATGAATTGTTCAGTAGAAATAGTTATAGCATTTCAGTAAGAAAGACCAATTTTTCCTTGACCAGAAATTCCTAGAATTTATTCCCTAAAAAAAGGATATTGAGCTAAATGTTTTGAGTAAGAGCTTTACAAAACAAACTGATGTGACCCTTTCAGAAGAGAGATCATTAACTCATTCTATGAAAACAGCTTTCCAGGGTGGGGAAGAAGATTGATGTAGTGTAGATATATCATTTTCGGGTGGTCTGGCTCTACCTAGGTTAAACTTAGAGGATCTTGAGGAGTGAATGGTGAACAGAACCCTAGGCCCAGGCTTGTGAATATCCATTTTCTCAACTGACACGAGATATATCGAAAACAAAATTGAGTTCTCTAGAAGATGCCTGAAGGCCAGAGATTCTCTATTATTGAACTAGAAAACTTCATATCACACTAGATACCAAGCATGTAAAGAAGGATGTGATATTTGGCTGAAAGTTAGGGAGCCTGACTCACAGTTGCCTCATTATGGGGCTGTGCTATGAGAGGACCTATGACGTTGGGCCAGCATTTGTCTCAGAAAAGTAGCCAGATGCTTGAACAAGTACTTGATAGACAAGAAGGATTCTGGTCCATAAAGGATCACTGATGAACTTTAATGGCGGATTTTTTTTTTAATTGAAGTACAGTTGATTTACAAAGCTGTGTTAGTTTCAGGCGTACAATGAAGTGATTCAGTCATACATATATATTCTTTTTCAGATTCTTTTCTATGATAGGTTATTATAAGATATTAAATATAGTTCCCTGTGCTACATAGTAGGTCTTCATTGTTTATCTATCAATATTTTATATATAGTAGTATGTATCTGTTAATCCCAAATTCCCAATTTATCCCTCCCCTGGCTCTTTCCCCTTTGGTAACCATTAGTTTGTTTTCTATGTCTGTGAGTCTATGTCTGTTCTGTAAATAAGTTCATTTGTATCACTTTTTTTAGATTCTGCATATAAGTGATATCAGTAGAACCAAATGCCCAACACGAAGAACTTTATAAATACTCCCAAACAGACTTTATTTTAAACAGATTGTATTCGGTTGAGCTTTCCAGGATAAATTAGCTGCTGAATGGGGCCCCAGACACTTAACTGAGAGAACCTGCTTCATATCATTGCTTAGAATTCTTTGCCTGGATACCATATTGCATCCGCCAGAGTTGATAAAAAGGGGTTTGGCAGGTAATATTTAGATATTTTCCTGAGAGTGATTATTCAATATTTATTCAGGAAATGTTTGCGGGGTATAATCTATGTGCTCATTCATCAACTGGTTAAGCTATGACAAAGGTCTGTTCACCACTCAACAGGCTCTAATTCCTAGGAATGTTCCACTTCTTCAATTTTGGAAATTTCAAGAAAGAAAATAGGAGGGCCACTCAATTCAAGGGAATGGTGGGGATCGAGACAAGGAAAACTTTTTGCTTGCTTGTTCATAGTCCTCCTTAAGGGAACACACGCTTTGTTGGTTTGAGTCCACATTGTATGCCGTCCCCCCATATTTTTCCTAATAGCGTACATTCCTAACCTAAGTGATTCCATCTAAGTCATCCCGTTTCTGAATCTGCAAACAATCCTTTCCCTAATAACTTTTAGGGATTGACTATATATGTTTGTTGGCTGGCTCTCACATTATTTATGTGGTTCAAGTGGGTGCTTATAACTGTCACGAGCCTTATGCAATGTGCATTCAAACTCGTGCTGATGTGTTCTCATCCCAGAGGACTGGCTGGTGCTTGCCAATTTCTTGCCAGTAATAAATTACTTCTTAACAGATAAACTGTCAACATTTTGAGAATGTTAATTTTTTTCGGTATTTCCTTTCCTCCCCACTTTTAAGGCAGGTTTAACAACTTACTTTCATCCTGGAATAAACTTAAAGAAAATACATTATGATAGCATCAAACTTTATGAGAAACTGGAAGAAGAAACCGGACAGGTAAATGCATTTAGCTTGAAATTGTCTGTTTAGGTCAGTTTCTCAGAGATACATAAGATTACTGAAGGATTTTGATATCATCATGTATCGCTGTGTGTAGTGACAGCCATGGCATGTGAAATGTGGTAGAAAACTCTGATGAGAGTTTAAGATGAGAACCTCTAGAGCTTGCTTTTCAATCAATTTAATTTCTTGAAGTGTATTACCCATGTAATTACCTGCTCCTGATTTTTTATTTTATTTTATATTTATTTATTTATTTTTTTTAAAGAAGATGTTGGGGGTAGGAGTTTACTAATTTTATTTATTTATTTTTGCTGTGTTGGGTCTTCGTTTCTGTGCGAGGTCTTTCTCTAGTTGTGGCAAGCGGGGGCCACTCTTCATCGCGGTGCGTGGGCCTCTCACTATCGCGGACTCTCTTGTTGCGGAGCACAGGCTCCAGACGCGCAGGCTCAGCAGTTGTGGCTCACGGGCCTAGTTGCTCCGTGGCATGTGGGATCCTCCCAGACCAGGGCTCGAACCCGTGTCCCCTGCATTAGCAGGCAGATTCTCGACCACTGCTCCACCACGGAAGCCCTCCTGAGTTTTTAAATGAGAAAAGAATAAAAAGCAGCTTTCAAAAATATCTTTAGTCAGCTTCTATATCTAGAAACTAAGATATCACAGCCTTTCAGCACTGGATTGCAAAGGATCTGACAACTGTACATGCCAGATTGTCACATGCCTTCGAAAAGTACTTCACTAAAAGCCCCTCACTTTTTTTTAAAAAATATGTTTGTTTGTTTGTTTATTTATTTATGGCTGTGTTGTGTCTTAGTTTCTGTGCAAGGGTTTTCTCTAGTTGCGGCAAGTGGGGGCCACTCTTCATCACGGTGCGCGGGCCTCTCACTATCGCAGCCTCTCTTGTTGCGGAGCACAGGCTCCAGACGTGCAGGCTCAGTAGTTGTGGCTCACGGGCCCAGTTGCTCGGCAGCATGTGGGATCTTCCCAGACCAGGGCTCGAACTCATATCCCCTGCATTGGCAGGCAGATTCTCAACCACTGTGCCACCAGGGAAGCCCCCCTCACTTTTACTTTTCTTTCTTCTCATTTGTATTAGTACTTTCAAAATAAAGTGGCAGGCAAAGAGTATCCATAGACTAAGACTGAAGTCTGCTTAAAATTTTCATGCTATTGCCCTTGCCTAAAACCATCACATGGCTCCCCACAGTCTACAGGACAAAAGCCAAAGAAGAAGGGCCTTCATTAGCTAAGCCCTGCCTGCCTTTCCAATGTTTTCTCTTGCCACTCTTTGCTATGCTCAGATGCTTCAGCTATTCTTAATTGCAAACAGTTCTAGAATGAGCTGGGCTGTCTGCCTGAGACAGCATTCCCTCTGGTCCCCATTTCAGCATTCGCCTTCCACCCTTTCCCGGGGGGCGTCTCCTTTGAGAAGCCATCCTTGACTTTGTTCACGCAGCAGTCAGGCGGAGCTGAGGGCATATCTCTTGGCTCTAAGAACATGTGTACACATACCTCTTATATTACGAATCCCCCTCAACTGTGATTGTTGCTTTACTGATTGGTCTTTCCTACAGAGTCCGAGCAACTTGAAGATAATGACTGCATCTTTGATCACTGTCACCCAGGGCCTTGCTGAGTGCTTGGCCAACTAAAGGACTTCAATAAATGCCAGGGCTTCCCTGGTGGCGCAGTGGTTGGGAGTCCGCCTGCCGATGCAGGGGATGCGGGTTCGTGCCCCGATCCGGGAGGATCCCGCATGCCGCGGAGGGGCTGGGCCCGTGGGCCATGGCCGCTGGGCCTGTGTTCCGGGGTCTGTGCTCCGCGGCGGGAGAGGCCGCAGCGGTGAGAGGCCCGCGTACCGCAAAAATAAATAAATAAATAAATAAATGCCAGATGAATGTTTATTTCAATTCACACTTAATCTCCTCACCGCAACATTCTGATTCTTCATGTTCCCTCTTCAAATCCTTTGTCTTTCTTTTTTTCACATAATTTTCTTCCACTCTGTACATGAGCACTATCTCATGTTGTAATTATGCATTTAGCTGTCCATCTTCACCTATAGACTGTAAGCTCCATCCAGGCAAGCTCTTCATCTGTCTTGTTCACAACAGCATCTCTGGGGCTTAGCATAGTGCCTGGCACAGAGGAGACACTTAGTAAATATTTGTAAAATGAACATCTTTTCATATGATGTAAATATGGTATATAGCCATCACTTTCACTGCATAGTGAATCTCTTTTCTTACACACCTTCATTTTCATTGTGCTGGAGAAGAACCATGTTCGAGTGCCAAATAATGATTTATGAGTTTTTACTGGCATTGTCATCACAGGTGGTGGGATTCCATCAGCCAGGTAGTATCAGAATTGCTACAACTCCTGTAAGGGTAGATGAATTTAAATATCAAATGACTCGGACTGGCTGGCATGCAACGGAACAGTATATTATTGAACCTGAAAAAATACAAGAGATGTTTCCTTTACTCAACATGAATAAGGTATTTATCCTAAGGGCATTTTTTTTTTTTTTTTTTTTTACCATTTGTTGATTTTAATTAAGATCAGAAAATGTTATTTTAGAAATTTAATTAGAAAAAACGTAGTGCACACATTTTGAATGTCAAAATCAGACGATTAATGCTGGAATTTGGGTAAATTATAAGATGGGCTATTATGTTTGCTAAATACAGTAAAGGTAATGAAAAATCTTATTAGCTTTCTACCTATTACAACTGAGGAAACATTTTCAATACCTCTCTATTACTGTGTCCCCCAGATCTGGAGGTTTCTATAATAAACCTTCTGCTTGAGAAATGCAGAGAAGACAATAACCAGGCGTGACAAATGTGTGTATAGAAAGACTGTGTTACTAACATTTTTTTTATAAAATCAAAGGTAGAAGTACATGTTATATTGCTACACAGATATCACCTAACTCATAGCTGTACTACCCTGACAGGTATTGATCTAACCAAATTTAGCTGAGAAAATCCACTTGGGAATTTAGTGTCTTTTTGCTGGGTGGTAATCTCATTTGAATAATAATAACAATGACTAATACTGCACTACCTAACACTACAGCACATACTTAATGTACTAGGTATTATGCAAAGCCATTTACATGTATAATCTCATTTACTCTTCACAATAATAATAGAAGGTATAGATTATTACTAAACAGGAAATTGCAGCTTAGATAGTGTACATAGTGGGCCTGAGCCCATCCAGCTAGAAAGAGCTGGAGGAGATTTGAACCCAGGCTCTCTGACTCCTTTGTACCTATGCTACCTAAAGGTACAAGGTGGAGCTGTTCAGGGAAGCAGAGGCTTGTGTTTCTCCCCAGTGTAGTATCTATGACGCCTAAGGGTTCATAGCGTTGCTCTGGGAGCTGGGTTGTTAGCCCCTGTGAGTCTTGACAGGTTGCTGGCACTCCCTTTTCAGTAGTTTTGTGTGATGCCAATGTGGTGGCAGATTGGTGTTGCATTGCATTGTCTGCGTTAAAATTCTGCCACCACTGCCAGGAAGGATATTCTTATATCTGTTTATATGTCAATCTTGGGATGCTCTGCTGGAAGTTCTCACATCACAGATTTTTCACAAGGACATTGGGCAATGGAAATATGTGGGAAGAGTATTCTCTGGCTCTGGGCAGGGTGCCAAATCAAATAGATCTAGGGTCACTGCATAAGGACATATCCATTATAAAACACCAAAGTGATGTTTAGAAGTCTACAGTAATACAAATTCCATTAAAACCAAAAGTCTCTTGCACTAAACCTATAACAAGAGATTGGATTAGTAATCCAAAACTTCCCACAAAGAAAAGCTGGGGCCCAGATGGTTTCACTGGTGAATTCTACCAGACATTTAAAGAAGAATTACTACAATTCTTCACAAACTCTTCCAAAAATAGAAGAGAATTGAACACTTCCCAACTTATTCTGTGAGGCCAGAATGTATTGCTGTGATACCAAAACTAGACAAAGACATCACAAGAAAAGAAAGACCTGTATCTCTTATGAATATTGATGCAAAAGTCCTCAACAAAATACTAGCAAACTGAATTCAGCAACATATAATAAGGATTTTTTTTAGCATAACCAAGTGGAATTTATCCTGGCTATGCAGGATTAGTTTAACATCTAAAAATCAATCAATGCAATATTGCATGAATAGAATAAAGGACGAAAATACATCATCATCTCAACAGATGCAGAAAAAAAATTGACAAAAGCCTCTTGACCATACTTGGTGATTAATAGATTTTTGTTGAATGGATGAGAACTAACTGTACTATTTCAGTGCTCCCTCCTTGTTTCATCTGAGTTTTATTCTTCTTTGTTTCCCCACAGTACCTCAAGCCATAGCACAAAGTAGGTATTTAAGAACTAGTTGTTGATGACTGAATCAAGTATACATTTTCCTGACACCAGATATATATTTAACATGTGAATCTATTAACAGTATTAAGCAATTAAATATAAATAATTAATCAATTAGTATTAGATTTAACTGAAAATGTTAGAAACCAAAATAATAATGCTTAAACAAGATAGATGTTTATTTCTCTTTCATTTTGGCAGTCCAGGGCTGAATGGTGGCTCTTATCCATGAAGACTTCAGGGATCCAGTTGCCTTCTGGATCATTGCTTTGTCATTCATAGGATGTGACTCCTTTGTTCTTACTCCAAGATGGCAGCTAGAGCACCAGCCATCATGTCTGCATTCCAGACAGCAGAATGGAGGAAGGGACAAAGAAGGGACAAAGGTCATATGCCAGTTGTCTCCTTAAAATGGTTCATGTGACCATGACACTTTCATTTGACACTTTCATTTGCATTTCATTGACCAGAATTTAGTGATAGTTTTAGCTACCATCTGGAACTAGTAGCTGCCAACTATTGGAAACTCTTTGTTCTTAGTGGTTATGTGTCTAAATAAACATTTGGTTTCCATTGCTTTGTGGGGGAGGGGAGAATGAATGTTGGAGACGATTGCAAACCTCTGTCAAATAGCCTGTCTACTTAGCTCTCCATGTGAGTCCTGCCTAGCTCTGAGCTTGGACATAGGGGAAAAAAAGTGGAGACTGATCGATCTGATGCCATGATGCATTTTTCAAGTCCAGTTTTGCTAAACATTTGCTGGCAGGATACAGTTACACTGAGTGAGTATATGTATTCATTTGAATATTGACTGTTTTGTGATCGATTTAGATTTTAGCTGGACTGTATAATCCTGGAGATGGTCACATTGATCCTTATTCTCTAACTATGGCCCTGGCTGCTGGGGCTAGGAAATATGGTGCCCTTTTAAAATATCCTGCACCAGTGACTTCTTTGAAACCCAAGTCAGATGGAACATGGGATGTTGAAACACCACAGGGATCTATGAGAGCAAATAGAATTGTGAATGCTGCAGGTAAGCGTCATTTAAAAAAAAAAAAAACTGTTTTTTTTTTTGAGTGGCAAAGAAATAAGATATTTAGTCATAATGTAATGTTTTATACTATGAACATTGTTATGAAACACTGTGGTACTCCCATGGTGAACATTTTGTCTGTTTCTAAGCTACAAAGCTCTCCCTCCATCACTTTGCTCTTGTTGTGTGAGATAACTCTGTCCTTGGTTATCCATAGCGAGTTGGTTTTCTTCTCCATGCTCCATTTTATTCTGCTCCGGATAACGTTTTGCCAAATTATGCTTTTTTTACCTACCTGTGTTCACACTTTCTTTATAATAATAACCAAATTCTAATGTTCAAATTCACGAGCATCCTCTTTGCTCTCAGTTTGTTTTTTGGAGCAGAGTTGATTATTTGTGTTCTTTCTCATCTATTTTGATTACTTTACTCTGTTCAAAAACCTTTTAACCCTTTTCCTTTCAGCACGTAATTAAATATATTTCATAATCTTTTCTTTAGGTTGCTCTGTTACAATTTAGACTCAGAGTAATGAAACCAAAAGGGATATTTGAGATAATCTAACAACTCACTCATTTTCCATTTGTGGAGACCAAGGTCCAAGAAGGTTATACTAATTGCCAAAGTGAGAGTTATGTCAGAGCCAGGACTTGAACCTGGGTCTTTTGATTCTTGAATTAACATACTTTCTATCAGGTTCTTTGCCTATGAAGTAATTTTCAAATATCACACATAAAAATAAATCCTTGTGCAAATGAAACTGCTTGTGTAATCTAAACCGGGCTAATAATGTATATTCATCTATAGTTCATAATGGTTAATTTAAAACGTAAAATAAACATGAGGCACCTACTGATTTTCTTATGTTCTGTTCTTTGAGTCATTGCTTAAATTTACAAAATGAAAAAAATCTTTATTATTTATCAGATCGGATGATACCCATGAGGACATGCCAGAAACAAATACCCTTAGGATTCTTTCCTCTAAATCGTAACTTCTGATTGATGTTATTTTTTAACAAACCATTTTTAGTGGCCCTGGAAAAAGTCATGTCTTCAGTATTTAAGTGTTTAAGTTAGTATTTCTGAATCTTTCTAACCCATGCCCTGCATTTGAAAAGCATAAAATCTCATTCATTCTTTAACATCATTTGAAATGCCAAATAATGTAAAACAACTTACCTAATAAATAAGAGCAAAGGCGTAAAACTTTGCTTTGTTTTTGAATTTCACTTGCCCACCCCCAAGGAAATCCCCATCAGGCACCCCCCATCTCCCACTGTCCTTGGGTACATCTCGTCTAAATTCTCCTAGAAGATCCAAGGCAATGAAATCATTCATCCTTTTTTTTTACAAGTAGCAAAAATTCTTTGTAATCTTGCAACTTTCTTTACGGTCTCATGAATTCAGCCTCTAAAAACATTTGACTGTTTTCCTAGTGATAGCAAGTACTAAATAAACATGCTCTGACTTCATATCCAGCACCTGTGTCAGACATTGCTCATTGATCACTGCACTCATTTCAGAGAGACTTGGACAAACCCCACGATTTTTCTTAACACAGTGCTTCAGGCAGCCACACACTCCCAACTGATATTTTGACAAATAACATAGAAAACCTTAATTTAACACATTTATCTATTGTTTTCCTAAAATGGATAAATATTTATTTGCACGATTCATTGCCATTGTAATATTTTGTTTTCTAAAGCACAATCTGTGAGGAATAAGGAATCTCTGAAGAGAAAGAATAATTTCTAAAGAGATCTGACCTAAGCCCAGGACATTGGTTGCCAGATGAAATATTCTGTGCAGCTGGGCAATCTTGTGGGGTGATCAGGGCAGAGGAGGGCAATGGCAGGAGGTCCTGGAGAACAGTTTTTCTGGTACTGGCCTCAGAAAACAAATCCCAGACCAGCACCAGAAAAACTGTTCTTCAGGCTGTCCTTCTTCATTCTTTGCTTCTGATGCCTTTAACTCAGCCACGTCTGAGTTCCATCCTCAGGTCTTGGTAACTCCAGGCAGCTCCTTGTTCACAGTTGTATGAAGAACTATACGGTCTCCATTCTCAGTTCTTTACATCATTCAGATCACATCTCTGGCCCATATCATTTTTTTTCCTTTTTCTTCTCCATCTCTTCTCTTCCACTGGGCAAAAGTTATTGGAGAAAATCTAACTGATCACATATAAATAGTCCGTGGAAGGTGTGGAGGGGTGTGTGTTTAGTTATTTCTGTCTGTTTTCAAAAAAAACTTTAAAGTATAGAAGTTCCCCAAAAAGTAAACCTCAGTAATTGGGGGTGAAGTTTTGGATATGCCCCTTTCTAGAATTAAAGCTAACAAAGATTAATTTTATGAATAAAAGCAACCATCTGCAGAAGGCGTTGTGCTAACATGATTTAGAAGATGTGTCTGATGGAATGTTTCCCAGAGTTACTCAGTGAGTCCAGGATGTCTCATAAATTCAGGTGAGGCCCTCAGGCAGCTCTGAAACCTAATTAAAGTAACCAGGATATAGACTTGGAAATACAACCAAAACAATGATGTATCTACTCAATTGTACCATAACCTGCTAAAAGTTTCTTTACATGGAGTCATAACAGAAGGCTGCTGAATCTTCAGGATATCCATGGAAAGGGAAGTCTAAAAGCAGAAATTTATCAGTTTCCTGATGTGTCTCCAGCACTGTCCAGGGCAGTGGGGCTATCTCGACCAGAGACACATTATTGCCAACTGTGTGACTTGGGCAAATTACTCATTTGTAAAATGGAGATAATAATTCCCATCTGAACAAGTTATTCTGATCCATAAATGATGTAAAGTACCCAGAAAAGTCCTACCACATAGAAAGCACTAAACAAATTAAGTATAATAATGATAATTTTTATGATTATTATAATTATTTCCTTGAAAGTCTGTGCCCTGGTCTGGGAAACACTAGCATCAAGTGTCACAACTTCTTGGTACCAGCCTTAAGATTCCCCATATCCTTTCACTTGCTCTGTAGTCATCCAGCACCCATTCTGCTGGTAAACTGACTTCCCAAAGAGCTTGGTTCTCAACCTAGGTGCATAAGAGTCACCGTGGGAAGTTTCCCAGGTGGTCTGGCTGGGAAGCTGTATTTTAAGCAAGTACTCCAGGTACTGTACTGTCTGTACCAGATAGTTTGTAAAATATCTTTTGAGAAACACTGCTATATCATTGTTCCTACAGGAGAGGGAATGTAGGAACCTTATTCTTGAGCAAGCAGAGCTGAGGAACAGTTTCTGACCCTGCTGACCTCTTGGTGTGCAATAGGCTAACTTGCCTTTAGTACTGCTTTTTTTTTTTTTTTTTAATTGGAGTATAATTGCTTTACAATGGTGTGTTAGATTTTGCTTTATAACAAAGTGAATCAGTTATACATATACATATGTTCCCATATCTCTTCCCTCTTGCGTCTCCCTCCCTCCCACCTTCCCTATCCCACCCCTCCAGGCAGCTTCACTCTACCTTAGGTCTAACCTGAGCCCCAGAGGCAGCTCGAGGGCAAGGGCAGGAGCTATTCACTGTGATGCAAGCTTTTTCTTTGCACGGTGAGGAATGTTTCTCTTGACCTTGTTTATAGTTGACTCGTTAAGCCCAGAGATAACTTTGTAAACTTTACTTAAGAATTTCCCTAATATGGTAAATCAGAAATGTGATTGGGTCATGCCAAGATGAAGCCCAGTGTTCAGCCAAAAAAGAATTGCTTAATTTTATCAATACTTTGCATCAGAGAGTGTCACTGTATAAACATCATTGTCACTGTATAAACTATCTAGTAGAAGTAAACCTGTCCACCAACCTGTACTGTTCATTTTAACTCCATTTCTGTCAGTCACTGCATTTTTAAAAATTGGAAGCCATTTCTAATGATCACTTTTTTATTGATTCTTCTGTTCAGTGTTTTTTCAGGTGATAATGGTAGGTTATAGAGGATTCCTCCACATTTGTTTCTCTTCCCTTTGAACTTGCTGGGTGGGTGATCTAGCAAGGGTTGAAGTGTAATCCTGCCAAGTTTTATGTTAATTTGGTTGACATATAGAGGAAGAGAATGCCAACAAACACCACCACATAGGGAAAAACAGTGTCCAGCTTGCTAGGGGGTTTGGAGTAATATAGTTATATGATATTTATGCATACACTTCTACTTTGTTTTAATTAGATTCAGAAATTTATAAATATATTTGAATAGGACAGGATTTATTTTCTTCAATTTATGTTTTTAATTGAAGCAAGTATATTAAGCACTGCAGTAGTTTGAATTGCTAGGCTAAATATTTTGGCTTTTTATATTTTAAAACTGCTCCAGTGCATATAACTAGAATATGTGGCTTTACTATATTATCCTACAAAGTCCTGACATTGGTAATTCACATCTTCCTAGGCAAGAATAAATTAAGTCATTAAATTATTCAATAACCAGCAAACAGCTCTAATGCCCACAGGTAAGATTTTTGGTTTGCAAATGGACATCCATTTCTGGGGCTGTTATCCAAGTGTGACCAACTTAGCCGTTAGGCCAAAACAAAACAACAGAACGCAGGAGTGATGTTTAGATGCCATATAAGAGTACAGTAGTCAGGGTTCCTAGACTCATAATTGATGATTTGTGATTAGCTCTGAATTTCATAATGACAGAGACTTCAGAACTCCTTCCTTATTAGATTGCCAAAAAAAGGAGAAACAGAAATGGTTAAAAATTTAGAGAATGCAGCCTCTAAAAAAATAACTTAAGGAAGATTCCCTAATCATTTGAATGATTATTCAAAATTATTATGAAACAAACAAGCAAATAGAACCCCCCTTCTCCCCAGTAATTCATTGATGGGTCAGGTGACCCTGCATCCCTGCCAACTAATCATTTTTATCATTTTAGATTCTCAAATACCTTTATACAAGTGAAGGAGTCTTGGATTTTTAAAATAGTCTTTCTGTAGCAAGAAAAACCAATAAGATGTGACCATTTCAGGGTCTCCCAGTGTGACCTTGGGCGTGTCTCTTTATCGTTCTGGACTTTAGCTCCACATCTGTAGCCTGAAGAGTCACCGAGTGGGAGAATCAAGGGTCTTTCAGTCACAAATTATCTGGTTCCATCTTTTGCAAAGGAAAAAAAATAATATTCATTTCCCCCAAGAAGACAGTCCCCTTGCACACTGAAGGGAGAAACGTAAGTTGTGGGAACTCCCACTTATCTATGAGCCCTCTGCTCTTTGCTGTGGCACCTCCTCTCTCCTGCTCTGGACACCAGATGCCTTCTTGCCTTTGCAAGAAAGGATCTTCCAAACATATTCAAACTGAACTTTTAAAAGAACAGAACACTTAAAAGGCTATCTCTCCCAAAGTGTATACATTTCAAATTTTCAGTTAACAGAACAATTCTGTGTTTGTGGAATTTTAGGCTTCAACAATTTGGGGAGAGGAGGGTCTGGGGGATAGAGAACTAACTAGTAGGGCTTTATTATACATGATTATTATGTTGATCACATCGACCCAGGGCCTCTTCCATTGCCTGACCGTCCCTGCTCTACAAGTAAGGTCAGTCCATTACTGTCTTTATTATCAACATTTGTACGTTCTATATATTTGGGTTGTTTATTTTTTTCCTTCAAATAATTTTTTTGCACACCTTTGCTATGGGCAAAATGTTTTTTCAGGAATGGAGTTCCTTTAGGTTCTTCAAAACTCTGGGGTAGTGTCAAATATTGTCTTCTCTTCTCCTGTTCAATTTTGCAATGGCAAAAGTAAAGTTTTTATGGACATTCTTTTTTTTTAAATTTAGTTTAGTGAAGTATAGTTGATTTACAACGTTGTGCTAATTTCTGCTGTACAGCAAAGTGATTCAGATATATATTATACATTCTTTTCCATATTCTTTTCCATTATGGTTTATCACAGGATATTGAATATAGTTCCCTGTGCTATACAGTAGGACCTTGTTGTTTATCCATTCTCTATATAATAGTTTGCATCTGCTAATCCCAAACTCCCAGTCCATCCCTCCCCCACCCCACCCTTGGCAACCACAAGTCTGTTTTCTATGCCTGTGAGTCTGTTTCTGTTCTGTAGATAAGTTCATTTGCATTGTTAGGACATTCTTTAGACTTTGTCATGAGCACTGAAGTATTCTAAATATTTTATTTTAATTGCTGAAATTGCTGTGTCAATGTAGTCTGTGGTATGCTTTTATATGTGGTGACATTTTTAAATGATTTTTTTATTTCAGGGTTTTGGGCTCGTGAAGTAGGTAAGATGATTGGACTAGAACATCCCCTCATTCCAGTTCAGCATCAGTATGTTGTCACATCGACCATCCCTGAAGTGAAAGCTTTAAAGCGAGAACTCCCGGTGCTCCGTGACCTGGAAGGATCTTATTACCTCCGACAGGAAAGGGATGGGCTTTTGTTTGGTCCATATGAAAGTCAAGAGAAAATGAAAGTTCAGGACTCATGGGTCACCAATGGAGTTCCTCCAGGTGGGTTCAGCAAATAGAAGTGTGTGCAGACACATCTATTTTATCTTCCTTGTAACTCTGGGCTGGCTATAGAATAAGATGCCACCATAATACTAGACTATCAGATACCTGGGACATTGGAAGTGAGGGATTCGAGGTAAATTCTGTTCTCATATCCCTTTGAACAATCACAGCAGGGGATAAGGAAAGAGAATTGGTGGTGGGAAAGATGAAAAAGATGCTCCCCGCTGCTTTGGAAGGCCCCAGGTAATTTTTACCTGCCCACACCAACCTCCTGCATCCCCCTTTTCTCCTTACTCCCCTGCTTACTTGGTCTAGTTTCTAGATTTGGATATAGCTGCTCTTGTTCTTTGACAGTTGGAAACACAACAGGTAGCAGAGATAGGACATCCAGCCTGTTAAGAATGAAAGCCTCAAAGTCTATAGCAGAGCAGGATAAGTTGGTACTGCAAACTGAAGCCCTCCTGTGCTGCATAAATGGATGTGGAAAAGTCTTAGGCCTCAGTGCTAACTCAGGAGGTACCATAGTTTCTCTTTCAAGTTCTGCAAGGGAGAGAAGGACCTGTTTTTGTTTTTCATGAAACATTTCTGCAGAGCCAGATGAAGGGTTGGTTCACCTAAGGAGGTATCTCAGGTTTTAATCTATAAAAGGAGCCAAAATGTCATTGGCACACAAATATTATAGGGAATATAGAGAAATGGAGGTAATTGTGCTTTCTAGAATTATACTTTGATAAGCTACTTGGGCTAGGGAATGAATCCCTCCCTCCTACTCTTCAAAGAACATCTGTGCCCACATTACTACAAATGATAAACCACCTTCCACAGAAGTTGGGCCAGCCAGCTGAGGGCTTCGGTTTTGCTGGGTGGGCTCTGCACATTCGGGCCTGAGGGGAATAGCTCCTGATCCAGAGGGAGGGCTAATCTGCCACCTGGGAGTCTCCTTCTCTGTTCTTCCCCCATGCTGGCAATCTCTCCTCCAAATAAATATTTGAACAAATATTTAATAATATTTATTGAACAAATATTTAAATAATTCCAGTTGGAGGAAGAGCCAGATTGTTGGCTGGCCCTGGGCGTCCACATGCCCTGGTCTAACCCTAGTGATCTGCAGGCCTCTCTGACCTGACATGCAGTCCACAGGAGGGACAAGAGGGAGCTGGCTGGCTGCTGTGCGGGAGCATCCCTGGGATTGGTGGCGATATTCTTTTAGCAGCTCATCTGTAGCCCTGCCTTCAATCCCAGTGCCTTTTATGACTGAGAAGATGACTGTGCTCCAAGACCCTGACTCTTTTCACAGAATTCCGGCCCTCGGATGTGTATAGAAGAGGGCTAGAGGAATGAAGCCTCCATGCCATCCTTCCCCGCTAAGAGTTAAAAGGTGTCTAGAATTCATCATCCTAGATGCTAAAGTGGTTTTTCATTTATCCCCACTGTCCTGACATGACTTTGCAAACTCCCATTTGCCCTCACCTGAGAGGATGAAGCAGACTTCTATGGTTAATTGAAGGATAAAAGACCTCTCTTGACAAACCAAATTATTATTATTTGTTTTTTAAAATTGTGATCGGCCTAAATGCTGGAAACTGCTAATATGCATAAATTAAAATTTTCTATTAAAAAGGTTAACTTTCATGATTTATTGTTTCAGGAAATAACATTATTCTTCTCAGTAATATAGTATACTAATATAACAGTACTCATCTGTTGATAGTAAATATCAAGTTTAGACTTAAAAAAGAAAGTACAATACCTTCCTAACGGGCCATCTTTAAATGTAAGCTGATTCAGAGATTGAAATCACTTTGTAGCACACGTCAGGGCAGCTGTGACATCCTGACCACAATGGCATTTCTCTTCAGGGTTTGGAAAGGAGCTCTTTGAGTCTGATCTAGACCGAATCATGGAACACGTCGAGGCTGCCATGGAAATGGTTCCAGTCTTGAAGAAGGCTGACATCATCAATATTGTCAATGGTCCTATCACCTATTCTCCTGACATTCTGCCTATGGTAGGGCCCCATCAGGGGGTCAGAAACTACTGGGTGGCTATAGGCTTTGGGTGAGTATCTCTATGTAATTCAACATTTATTATAGAGTTATGTAGTTTAGAGAAGTCTTATCCCATTCTCTCAGGCCAAGAATGGAAAATGGGAGAGAGGCAGAGAGTCTTCTCCCTTTTATGACCAATGAAATGTGAGGAATAAAAAATTTTAGTCTTAAAACTTTGACTTGTATAGGTTTAAAAGATTTGTACACAGAAGGGCAATGATTTCCTGGAAGTTTCTCTTTGCATATTTCCTGCCGTTTCCATTATTTATGTTTCCTTTCATGTTGTGAATGTTCAGATAGGTCAACTTGCCCCACTTTTGCAAGGATGTTTTCATAACACAATGAGACAAAGATAAATCAAAATATCAAATGTGTAATATGTCTCATGCAGTTTTCACCATAATTCATGTTTGTTCAACATGATTTTTGTTTCTTCATGATTCCTCTGGTTGCTTACTATTTATGGTTCCATTACCCATTTGATGTTTCATCTCTAATATTTGTCCCATTAATTTGGTGAATATTAACATCAAGCCTACCTTACTATCATATCACAGTTTCTAATACTTTACTTTTCTTCCCCATTTTATTTGGCCATTTATTCAACTGATATTTGATGATTGGCCAGCTTTGTACCAGGTCTAGTTCTGGGCACTGGGCTACAGCTGAGAACAAGGCAGTAAGTCTCATCAGAGGCACAAGGCTGGTTGGGGTGCTGTTCTTCCAATACAGTAGAGAGGCTGGGGTATGAACTAAGGAAGCAGCAGTGGGCACTGAGAGATAGGAAACAGAATTATTTAGATTTGGTGATTGATTGCATTAGGTCTTAAGGGAGAGAGAAAAATAGCAAATGATGGCAACCTTTCTTACTTGACTCCTGGTTGGACGCTGGGGCCAAAGGAAGAAATAATTGGAAAAATAATGAGTTCTATTTTTGACAGTGTTAAGTTTAGGTCTTTGGGACATCCAGAGGGAGAAAACCTGATGAAGATAGGAAGCTGGAAGGTATAATGTAACTGAGGGCTTAGGAAATCCCCTATAGAGTCCATATGTAGGCATGTTCTTGTGGGAGTATTTCTCTTGTACATCACTTATATGTCTTCTTTGGAGAAAAGTCTGTTTGTATACTTTGCCCATTTAAGAAATTGGATTATTTGTCTTTTTATTGTTAAGTTGTAGGAGTTCTTTATATATTCTAGATACAAGACCCTTATCCCATACATGATTTGCGATTTTTTCCCATTCTGTGGGTTTTTCATTTTCTTGATCATAGCCATTGAAACACAAAAGTTTTTAATTTTGATGAAGTCCAGAATGTGAATTTTTTTTCTTCTTTTGAATGTAGTTTTGATATCATATATAAGGAACCATTGTTTAATCCAAGTTAATGAAGATTTATACCTGTGTTTTCTTCTGAGAGTTTTATAGTTTTAACTCTTTTCTTTTAAATATATATATTTTTGATGTGGATCATTTTTTTAAAAGTCTTTATTGAATTTGTTACAATATTGCTTCAGTTTTATGTTTTGGTTTTTTGGCCTTGAGGCATGTGGGATCTCAGCTCCCCGACCAGGGATTGAACCCTCACCCCCTGCATTGGAAGGCGAAGTCTTAACCACTGGACCACCAGGGAAGTCCCTAGTTTTGACTCTTACGTTTAGGTCTTTAATCAATTCTGAGTTAATTTTTGTATGTGCTATGAGGTAAGTGCCCAGCTTGATTCATTTGAGGATAGCCAATTGTCCCAGCACCAATTGTTGAAAGATTATTCTTTACTCATTGAAATGTGTTGGCATCTATGATGTCTTTTTTCTGACACCACTTCTGACATTTAATTCTCCAATTCTCTGACACCAACTGACTATCCAACAATTCAATTCAATTCTGCTGCTAACTCCCAGAGTTAGTGCAGACCCCACTAGTTAAGGACTCAGTCCCATAAAACTGTCCTCACTTCAGATGCCAATTTCAGATGTCCTCACTTCCAGGGATCACCTGTAATTCTGACTGAATGGTTACACATTTGGAGGTTCCTGCAACCCCATCCTCAGGTTTGATAATTCAGTAGAATAATCACAGAACTCAGGAAAACCCTACTTACTTTTACCTATTTATTCTATAGAATACAACTCAGGAACATCCAAATGGAAGGGATGCATAGAGCAAGGTATGGGAGGGAGGGGTCTGGTGCAGAGCTTCCATGCCCTCTCTGGTGCACCATTTTCCTAGTGCATCAATGGGTTCACCAACCCAAAGGCTCTTTGAACACTGTTGTTTAGGAGTTTTTGTGAAAGTTTCATTACACAGGCACAATTGATTAAATCATTGACCATTGGTGATTGAACTTATGGTGACCAGCCCCTATTCTGAAGCTATCTAGTTCCCCTGACCCCCTTCCATGGAGCTGTCTGTTAGCATACAAAATAATATAAATTCCAAAGGTTTTAGGAGCTCTGTGCCAGGAACTGGGGACAAACACCAAATATTTATTTTTTTATTGTACCACAGCATCCTTGTCAAAATCAATTCATCATATATGTATAGATTTATTCCTAGACTCTCAACTTTATTCCATTGATCTATATGCCTATCCTTATGCCAGTACCATGCTGTCTTGATTACTGTAGCTTTGCAGTAAGTTCTGAAACTGGGAAGTGTGAATCCTCCAACTTTGTTCTTTTTCAGTATTGTTTTGGCTATTCTGGGCTTCTTAAATTTTTGTGTAAAATTTAGGACCAGCTTGTCAATTTTTTCAAAGAAGCCGCCTAGGATTTTGGTAGGGATTGCCTTGAATCTGTAGATCAACTTGGGGAGTATTGTCATGCTAATATTGAGTCTTCCAATTCATGAACAAAGGATGTCTTTCCATTTGTTTAGGACTTTTAATTAAAATTTCTCTCAATAATGATTTGTAGTTATCAGAGTGTAAATTTTGTACTTCTTTTGCTAAATTTATTCTTAAACATTTTATTCTTTTTGATTCTGCAATTAGCTTAATCACTGAATTATTTAGTCAACACATATTTGCAGATCATTGCTCTTTATCTGTGAACAAGAGCAGACAGTATTCCTGCCCTCATGATATTTATATTTTAATAGAACACCTGTCACTAAGGAAATTAGGAAGTTGCTTTCTTTAGAACACTAGTTACTTATCACCTAGAAATTGTATCTACTTGTATGGGGCTGATGTTGGACTCCTGCTTTGATTGCTCTGGGTAATTTTCCCAGGTTGTAGACATCGCGAGGTGAATGGGGAAGATAACAGGTTGGGGCAGACAAAGTGCCACACTCTCTCTGACCAATTTGGTCTGACCCCAGAAGGCCGCCTTGTTATTTAAAAGTTGGGATTGCTAAGATATTTCTTATGTAACATGGTGGATTCCTCACATTGGCTACCCCTCACAATTTATATCAGTGATCCATCCCATGGTTCTGAAGGCCAGTGACTTCCATATCTGGCTGAGCACCAGGGCTTGTTAAAAAGCAGAATCTCAACTTTGTGGTTAGTCACTTACACGTGTTTCATCCTCCTTTGCATCTTATCTGTGAAATTCTTATTAGTTATCACTAGAATCCATGAAAGGTGTGTGGAATTGGAAAACCAACAAGCAAACAGATTCCCAGACACCCCTCCTATTGATTCTGATTCAGTAGTCTGGAGAGGGGCCCAGGGATCAGCATTTCAGCATTGTCTGTTATTCTAGTCCAACCAGTCGAGAGAATAGGTATTTGCAAACTGTCTCCATATATGCCAGTGCTCATTTACCTTACTCACAGAATACCCTCAGTCAAAGCTGTTTCACTTTTATACCAAATCTAATAAGTTCTTCTTCTAGGTGACTAACACAATGCTCCCCAAATGTTTAATGAGTTGGATTGAATTGAATCTAGTTATCCTGGCTTACAACAGATGATAAACAGCAAATTTAAAGAGAGGAGAGACAGTTTCACAGTTATCATAAAAAAGCATACACACGGGCTTCCCTGGTGGCGCAGTGGTTGAGAGTCCGCCTGCCGATGCAGGGGACACGGGTTTGTGCCCCGGTCTGGGAAGATCCCACATGCCGTGGAGTGGCTGGGCCCATGAGCCATGGCCGCTGGGCCTGCGCGTCTGGAGCCCGTGCTCCGCAAAGGGAGAGGCCACAACAGTGAGAGGCCCGCGTACCGCAAAAAAAAAAAAAAAAAAAAAAGCATACACAAACACTCAAACAGCATAGCAGCTGGGCCATGTAGAAGTAGGTTCTACAGATTAATGCTAGACCTAGAAAAAGAGCCTCACTCTTCTTTCCTTTTCAGGTTCCCTTTCACTTCCACTTCACACGTTACTTCCTTATGAAAATCTTATCCATTGGGCAGAGGCATACTCTGTTGTTGGTTATACAAGGACCCATAGCCACCATGTACTGCTTGCCTACTATGTGCTTTTAAATGCCATGTCACTTAATTCTCCACCAGCACCATAAAGTGTGCACATGTGGAGACTAAAGCTCAGGGTGGTTACACAGCTTGCCCAAGGTCACACAGCTGGTAGTGGCAGAGCAAAAATCCTACCTAGATCTCTCTTACTCTATGCTTTCACACTTTCAACCACTACACCAGGGGCTCTCAATAGATGTTTCATAGCATTCAGTTGTATGGGATTTTACATATAACTTAATAATGATTATAGAGCTGTCGTTTGTAGAAATTTACTTTTTAAAAATAGATTTGATTCAGTCTTATCCTCAAATAACAGCACTCTGCCCCGTTTATTGGAAAGAACATGATGGTGTAGCAGTGAGACCACAGGAAACCGAAGCACAACCCTCCCTATGCCCAAGGAGTCTGCCAAGGATGTAAATTCTGTTATGTGTGTCTTGGCTGAAAAAAGATTGAGAACCATTGAAGAAGTAAAGTCCAATAACAGGGAGTGTATACTGGGGGCAGAAGACTGAGTTTGTATCCTGAATCTGCACTTTATTGCTGTGTGACCTTATTTAACCCCTGAGTGCAGGCTGGTTTTCTCATTGGTAAAATAGAGTTGCTAAAGAATAAATCAGCTGGTACATGTTAGAAGGAAACAGTGCTTGGTAAATGGTAAGTACTCAGTGAATATCAGAAGAACTTTAAATAGTGTCAAGTCTTATAAACAGTATCTCTAGCTCTCAAAAATGGCAAGTGTTGTATATTGTACATTGGGACTCTTTAAGTGAATAAACATTTTAAGCATATATTTCACAATTATTTTAAGCATGTATTTAATTTTTTTTTTTTTTTTTGCTTTCTTGAAACTTAATGAGATTGTTTGTGGGTGACTTGGATGAGCCATGTCTCTTTTTAAAAAAAACTATCCAGAGAAGTATAAATTGCTGTCATTTTATTCTGCTTGAGAAATATCCATATAACAAATATAAGCATTCATTTTTATAAAGTAGAAAAACTGCTATCTTGTTGTAAAAAAGTTAGTTAACATTTCCAGTCTTTGCTAAGGTCCTCCCATGCTCTTAGAAGCTGCAATGCTGGCCAAGTAGCTGTCCTCTGGGGTGCTGGAATTTCTTGCATTTTGAAGTCTGCTCGTGTAGCTCCTTTTCCTGGTGCTCTACTGGTGACTCCCTGCTCATCCAATTCCTCAGAAGCTTCTCTTGACTTAAACCAAAAACGAACCCACAGTAAAGTCCTTCATCAAGACTTTCCTTTAACCACAAGAATGAATGGGTAGGACTGCCCATGGGCGACGTTAAACTGTCATCCCTCCATCTGGTATGAAATTATTTGCCACAGTCATGTTCTTGGTTTTAAAGCATCCTCATGTGGAAATAGAAAACAAGCCAACCCTCCCCACCAAGTGACCCAAATTGCAAAATACAGGAGCCATTGTTTCTTCCTCCTCTTTCCCACAAGTCCTTGGGTGAATGCCTCTTTGTCTGAATGCTTCTTCTACAATAATGGCCCAAGATCCTTGTGCAGAGGTCATTGCTATGGGAACCTGAACTAAACTGAGTCTGAGAAGAGATGGGTATGCCACTCTACAGTGTACATATTTCTACTGCAAAGTTCCTATTAGTGAGGATAATCATAGCTCAAGAGGGCTGGTAAGGTACCAACCACATCTGCCTGTGTGCTTCCTCTCCTCCGTTTTCCTAAAGCATCTTTACTAGCTAAGAGTCATAGACTATTTTGCAGATATACAGCTCTTGAAACTGTGGAAAGAAACTAGCTATCAAGTCAGGCACATTTAATTTGGATGCCTAAAGATTTTTTTTTTTTTTGAGGAAAAAATATGATAGCATAAAGATTATGTTGATTGTGTGTTCTGAATAGCAATAGCACAGAACACTGTAGCTTTGAGGCCTTGTTAAATATATGGACATGTTTCATTGTTGGAAAACAATATGTGTTAGTAACAGGGTATTTATTTCTGTATTTGAAAGGTATGGCATAATCCATGCTGGTGGGGTAGGGAAATATCTCAGTGACTGGATCCTGCACGGAGAGCCTCCTTTTGATCTGATAGAATTGGATCCCAATCGCTATGGCAAGTGGACAACAACTCAGTTCACCGAGGCCAAAGCAAGAGAGTCGTATGGATTCAACAATATTGGTAAAGTGCACATTTACCGTTGTCTATGAAGTGTGTTCAGAATTGACTTACATCACTTCTGACTTTAGAAGCTTTTTATTCTGCGTATCATGGGGGAATGGTTAGGGAGTCTAAAAAGCATGTACTTCTAAGACACAAAAAGGACTCTATATGAATGTATATCTTTAATGTGAGGAAGGCATAAGTGATTTTAACTTTTAAATCTATTTTTACTTTACCCTTTGATGATCAATATAAATACAGCTTTGGGTCTTTGTAAAACATAAATTTAATGCATATATATGTATATATATAATACATACATATATATTATACATATAATATATACATATATATATTATATATATAATATATGCTTCTAGACTTTAAGTGCTGTGTTTTCCATTTTCTGAATCCCTTCAAAATATTTTATAGTTTTGGTTCTATGCTATTCAGAGCACCGATTTTCCTTTTTCAGTTGGTTACCCTAAAGAAGAACGGTTTGCCGGGAGGCCAACTCAGCGAGTCAGTGGGCTTTATAAAACCCTGGAGTCCAAGTGTTCCATGGGGTTCCATGCAGGCTGGGAGCAGCCACACTGGTTCTATCAACCAGGCCAGGACACTGGGTACAGGTGAGTGGGTGACTTCACCTGCCTGTCACTCTCACCGCAGAATGAAATTTGGGGGTGGAATGGAGGGACCCCAGAGAGGTGCCACGTCCCCCTCCCACCCCATCGCTCCACCCCATTCCAAAGAGCATTGAGCCTTTTCCCACGAAAATCACTTTTTGTGCAGTGCAGGCCTTAGTTTATCCCACGTGACATTGGTCCACATCTAGGACCCATGTGGCCTCACGAGACCTACAACCAGCCCAGATGAAGCCTCTGCTTGGCATTTTCCAGTTGCTCAGAGAACCTTCTCCACCCTCTCCAAATCCCCACATGGCTTCAGTTGGCTCCTGAAGGTTTGTCCTGGTTTAGGATGCCTGACCAAGTCACATAGTATGGAAACAGTATGGAAATATGGATTTTCTATTTGTCAGGGAACAGCTCAAAGCAACTGCTTTCTAGTGTGTGTGCATCGAATCATGCAAGTTATATGCACTGCTAGTACATTAGGGGAAAAGGTCATTTACTTACTATTTTAGTTTGAGCTAAAACGTAAAGCACATCACTAAAACAATTCTCTGAATTCCTCTAAAGTTGTTGCCATTATACTTGGATTGCATACTATTGTACTTGGGATTAATAGTGATTATATATTTTTTCTCATGAGAATCCATAAACCAAGAGAAAAGAAAGTTTCCTTTTCACGTTAAGTTCTCCTTTTTCTTTCTCAGCTGTGTTGGGTCTTCATTGCTGCGCATGGGCTTTTCTCTGGTTGCGGCGAGCGGGGGCTACTCTTTGTTGCGGTGTGTGGGCTTCTCATTGCGGTGGCTTCTCTTGTTGCAGAGCACAGGCTTTACACACGCGAGCTTCAGTAGTTGTGGCACGCGAGCTCTAGAGTGCAGGCTCAGTAGTTGTGGCACACGGGCTTAGTTGCTCCGCGGCATGTGGGATCTTCCCAGACCAGGGATTGGAACCCGTGTCCCCTGCATTGGCAGATGGGTTCTTAACCACTGCACCACCAGGAAGTCCAATTCTCTCTCTCTCTTTTTTTTTTTGACCTGTCATTTTGCTTATTTAAACAGGTTTTAATGTCTACTTTAAGATCAGATCTAAAAGGTCCAAAGTATAGTAGAGGGCCAGTTGCTGATTAATGAATTTGGACTCTGTAGTCAGCCAGTGGAGATTACCTGGGGGCAAAATCCCGGTTTGGTTTTTCCTAAACGACTCAGATAAATGCCAGATCTATTCTTCACCTTGTGCTGTTTGGACCTGGCCTATTTCTTCTACTATTTTAATAATTAAACCACTGAAGACTCATTTTGCAGACTTAGCATCCTGCTCTGAAGTTAAAATACCACATTAATAGTCCACTCTGTAAACTAGAAACGACCCTGCATAATGAGTTAGGAGACCTTTGTTCCAGGCCCAGCTCTGTCATTAACTAATGCAAAGACCTTGGAAGTCACTTTGTGCCTTTTCTCTACAAAATGAAGATGTTGGACCAGATCCTTGCTTACTCCAGGTGGACCAGCATGAAGCCTGTTAGAGTGCAGAATCTAGGGCCCCTCCGCAGACCTGCTGCATCAGAATCGGTATCTTAACAAGTACAAGTGATGTATTTGCATAAATGTTTGAGAAACAACAAACAAGATAGCTCTACCCCTCATATATTCTGGTTTAATTATGCCCCCCAAATTAGTATTTTTAAAATGCTCCCCCCCCCCCCGGTGATTCTAATATGTAACCAAGGTTGAAAACTACAGGATTGGTTAACTTCTAAGCTCTTTTCCAGATCTGAGAACCCACGTGGCCTATCTTATTTTCTACTTAATTAATACTTCATTCACTATGAAATGGGTCAAGGGATAGATGAGTAACTTAAAAAATCAAATAGATTCCAATATGTATGTATGATTTGTAGAACAGGTGGCACTTTTCCCCCAAATGAAATTTTCTAGGCAAAGAGGGTGTATTAAAATATCCTTATTCTGTAATTTTTTGAAAATGAATAACTCTTGTTTTATGACAAACATTGTGTTTCAGGCCAAGTTTTCGCCGCACAAACTGGTTTGATCCTGTGGGCTCTGAGTATAAACAGGTTATGCAAAGAGTAGGGGTGATTGACCTGTCACCATTTGGCAAGTTTAACATCAAAGGTCAAGACTCCATTAGATTGTTGGACCACCTCTTTGCAAATGTCATTCCCAAGGTAAATAACCTTATAGGGGTACCAGGTCCAGGATTCTGGCCTACTTAATTCTCTACCTCTTGTTTTCAAAAAAACCAATATGTTATGTCAATTCACCTAATGATTTCTGTATGAACACCAGAACCCTTCAACTAACCAAGGGTATTTTAGCTAATTTTCAAATTTAAATTTTTGTTAAATGAATTATCATCTAAGGACCTTATGACTTTGTTTAGTTGTGTAAATGGGAACCCCCAAATTGGATGAAATGTAATTTTTATGACAAGTAATTATAATGGTCATTTAAACTGAAAACTTCAAAATTAATGGGTTAAGGTTTATAGATAGTTCACACAATTGATAGAAATGATAGCATTCAGATGTTTTTCATTTTTGACAACCACATTTTTATTTCCATGTGGTGTTAAAAGGACACATAAGATTTTTATTTCATCCTGAGGTAATTTAAAATTCTTTTGTGTAGGTGGGTTTTACAAATATAAGTCACATGTTAACACCAAAAGGTCAAGTATATGCTGAGTTGACAGTTTCTCACCAGTCTCCTGGGGAGTTTCTATTAATAACTGGTTCTGGATCAGAACTTCATGATCTTAGGTAAGTGTACACCTAGTAAGAAAATTTTACATGGATTGTATATTGACCCAATCTTGCACCGAGGTTTTGTTTGTTTGTTTGTTTACCAGTAATTGAAAGTACAACTTGAATTCTTAAAATCTTATTGTTTTAAATAAACTTCATGTCTCTTAGAGGAAATTATTTGAAGGGCCCCTATGACCATCCCCCTCCCAAAGGTAGTCCATCCATGGGGTTTACTGGTTTTAATAATATTAACTCCCTTTTGTTAGGCATCACCAATATGTCAAAACCATTATTACACGTTATCTCAATAAATTCTTTTAATAGATATATCTGCAAGGTATGTATTATTCCCAATTTCAGGTGAGGAAAGTGAAGTTTGGGTTAAAGTAACCTGCTCAAGCCAGCCTTGTTGATTCTGATGCCCATGTTTGGTCCACTTTAGTGAACTGCCTCCCTAGTTTTTCTTCTTCCTTTTTCACGCTTTGTGCCACAAAGCTGCATCTAAATCATTGACCTGCCAAGTCAATCCTTCACATGAAGCTTTAGTCTACTATTTAGTCTGCTCTAAAGTCTCTAATCTTCAGTATTTCAAAAATACTTGGAATATTGTTGTTTAGTAAACATCTTACTCTGACAGATTCTCACTCTAGTTGTAAAATGATGCAAATTATATCCTCCAATCCAAGGTGCATTGGGAGCCATCTTAGTAGCTTAGCTTTGTGTCAGTCCAGATGATCATTTTCTGATAGACTTGTGTAGCTCCAGGGAGTGCTCAATAAATTATAAATGAGCCCTATCCCTGGGTTCCAATAACTCATCAAGACTCAGAAATTGAAACTAGTCTTTAGAGTTTTAATCTTTTCCTTGTCATTGTCAAAGCAAGTATGTGTCTGGTGGCAGGTGCATTATTAACCTTTAGCAGCACAAGCATGCCTCCTGTGTACAGGTATTAGAGAAAATTTTCCCAAGATTGAATCATCAGTTTAAATGCAATAGGGCTGTCACTATTTCAAAGAATCGTGTGGCAGAGTTTGTTTAAACGGAAGGGTCCTTCCGTACTGTGAAAAATTGCCCACACGTTTAAGTGGGTAGTTTAAAGAGGATCATTTAACATCTCTGGGACTCAGTTTCCTCAACTTTAAAAATTAGGTGATCTATGTGAAATGACATTCTAGGGACTTTCTGGCAATTCTAGACACAGAGCATTTCTTCCGAGAAATAATCTGTTACCAACATGCGTTATTCAAGCAGGATTTAACACGATGTTTATGAATCTCAAATGCAGATGGATTGAAGAAGAGGCTGTCAAAGGTGGATATGATGTTGAAATTAAAAACATAACCGATGAGCTTGGAGTCCTTGGCATCGCAGGGCCACATGCAAGAAAGGTCCTTCAGAAACTGACCTCTGAAGATCTTAGTGATGGTGTTTTCAAGTTTCTTCAGACCAAGTCTTTAAAGGTTTCCAACATTCCTGTCACTGCTATCAGGATATCTTATACTGGTAAGAATTGGAAAACAACCTAGAATAAGGCTCTAAAATTTAAAAGCAGTTACCAGAAATGTGTGCACGCATGCACATACACACAGCGCGCACACACACACACACACACACACACACACATTCACTTTGGTCATTTTAACTTTGGAGAAAGATTTCTCCTGCCTGACTCTTCTGACAATTTTGTTTATTCACTCCTAGTCTGAGAGAGTCCTTCCACAGATTTCCAATTGTTGTTCCAGGCTCATAGCTAGCTGCCTACCATTTGGAAAGGTAGGTAAAAAAGTGGGAAGAAGATGGCTGTTGGAATAGTTGGAAGGGTTGACAGAATATTCAGGCCAGCTGATTCTATTTGGGAACATTCAAAGTGGTCTCCCATTGATAGAGTCTCCCATAGAGAACATCGTGAATGTATCAGGCACCGCTCTTAAAGCATTACTACTGATCATCTTTCTTTCTGACTCTAAGTGCATTAGGGAAGACTTGCTATGCAGCTAACATTGCACATAGTAGATATTTGGAAACAGGGATGAATGAATGCTTCCCATTGGTGCTCTGGGCTCACTTCTAACTCCCTGTAGATTCCCTGTCCCTTCACAGAAGATGTACTAGGTGCCCAGGCATTCACTCAATTACGTGTTGCTAACGTTCTGGTGTTTGTCCTGGAGAAGCACCTCACCATCAGCCCTTGACATGAGGAATGAGGCGAACACACAGTATAAAGGCCATAGCTCTTCCCTGGGCTTCCGCTGTCCCTTTTCACCATCCTTCCTCTGCCCAACCTTGGCAAAATGGTGACCAGAATAAAACATAAGCAGAATAAAAAATAAGCAGACTCTTTGTGTTGGGTGTCATTTTCTTTGTTTTTTGCCCACAGCTCTAATGGTGAATGAAATGACCAAATGGGGAAGAAGGGGGGAGTGGGGGGCATTAGAGACTATGGCTATCCCACAGTGAAGACCATTTGAATAACTGTCATCAGTTGCCTTTATCTTTTTTGTTTGTTTGTTTGTTTTTTTGCGGTACGCGGGCCTCTGACTGTTGCGGCCTCTCCCGTTGCGGAGCATAGGCTCCGGACGCGCAGGCTCAGCGGCCGTGGCTCACGGGCCTAGCTGCTCCGTGGCATGTGGGATCTTCCCCGACCAGGGCACGAACCCATGTCCCCTGCATCGGCAGGCGGACTCTCAACCACTGCGCCACCAGGGAAGCCTAGTTGCCTTTATCTTTAAGCCTTGTGATTTGGGGCCAAGGAGTTGGGGGTTGAGGTGTCTAAACCTTGAACCCCTTTTCTTGATAAACTCTGCCATGCTAATTCCTGACTTAACATTATGAAGCTGAGGTCAAGGGGCAAGAGTAACTCCTGCATCACAGTCTTTCTGTGTCATGAGATGTCCTAGATGCTACCCTCTGTGTGGGGGACAGGATTGGGCACAAAAGCATCTGTGATATGGCAGGCTCCTTTACAGTGGGGTTTGGTTGCAACCTTTTTCTGAACTGGTCTTTTAAAACTCAACAATGTCTATATTGCATAAATGGAATCTCTCCATTTGTTGATGTGTTTTAGCTAATGCACATTAGACTCAATGATCATCATTCTTACTCTGGTGGGCACTTGTGGGTGTATTTCAGGTGAGCTGGGTTGGGAGCTGTACCACAGACGAGAAGATTCTGCGGCACTTTATGACGTTATCATGAATGCAGGCCAGGAAGAGGGAATTGACAATTTTGGAACCTATGCCATGAATGCCTTAAGACTGGAGAAAGCTTTCAGAGCCTGGGGGTCAGAGGTTTGAAATGCTAGCCTCTTTATTAAAATTTTACGTGTACTGTATCTGATTTTTATATAAGGGTTAGTTTTAACTGCATTAACATTGGCTCTGGCTGTAAGAGAAAGTATGTATTATAAGAAAAAAATTTTTTTTTTTGTTTTGCCCATGCCATGCAGCATGCGAGATCTCAGTTCCCCAGACCAGGGATCAAACCCGTGCCCCCTGCAGTGGAAGCGCAGAGCCCTAACCACTGGACCACCTGAGAATTCCCCGAAGTTTTATTTAATTAGGGAAAGAGGTTTTTCTCCTCAATTTCCCAGTTGCAAATTCACTGGAATTATGACATAATGTTTATTCTGCCCTAATTCCTCCTGCTTAGCAGAGAGCCCTGGACATCTGTCTCTGACTGTGTGCAGAGCTGTGGCTATCCCAAGGGAGCCTGCCTACCTCACGGGACTTGAGGACTACCTTTCAAATTCTTCCTTCTCCTCTGTCACATTGCCCATCCTCAGTTCTTTCTTATCCCGCACCTTTTGGGGAAGTAACAGCCAAAGGGGTCTTTCTGAGGGGGGTTGGTGGTTGGTGGTCTGGGATGTGTTGGTCCAGCCCACTCCCACCATTAATAATGGGAACTCAGGGTTTCTATTTGTGTAGTTACACACCATTTTCATAGTCATGATCTCATCTACCTTCTCAACTCTCTCTGAAGGAGGTATTATTGGTGATTCTTGTGCAAGGGGTTGGCAGTTCTACACACAATCCCTGTTCAAAACACAATCACACTAAGAAATAATAAACAACTTGGTCCAGATTACTCTGTTCTCTGTTTTATCTCCAATATGGCAGGCTATTTTTAGACCCCTTAATTTTTTCAGATTTGCTAGTTGTTTCCTTGGAAGACGTTAAGGTTTTAGGCCTGGGAGGTGAGATAAGGGACAGTGGTAAAAGATGTACTTACTTCAGGGTAGGGTCTCTTGGGTTCAGATGTATCCTCCACCACATACTAACTGTGTGACCTTAACCCTCTAGAGTCTGTTTACTTCTCTATAAGATAGGGCCAGTCTTTCTCCTCCAGAGTTATTGTTGAGATTAGATAGTCTACAAAGTGCCTAGGATATAACAATAAATTTGAGGGCAGAGTGGATTTGAAAGTGCAGGCAGGGTCCCTTGGACAGCTAGACCAGGGGCAGAAGCAAGTGGACTTTGAGGTGGAGAGGGCAGCCTCCTGGAGCCCCTGAAAGAACAAGGGCCCTGGGGCAAGTCACTGTTTTGCAGGAGAGGTGCTGTGTTATAAGGATTCTCAACCTACAAGCCGGGTGTGGGTGGGGTTCTTAGCGGAGGCTGCTGCAGGGAGAAAAGTAGAGGACGGCTCTGCCTCCACACTCCACAAGGGATGAAGCAGCTGAAGCAGCCTTTGCGGTCAGGCGTTTCTGCGCCTCCCTGCCTTTTCCCTCGGACCCCTCCTCTGAAATGGTTTTCTCCATCCCCCGTCCCTCCGATTTCCCAGCAGTGCCAGCACGCCCTCTAGTGTTAATACATCAACCAAGCATCTGGGCTTTGTTTTCATTTTTTTCCTGGAATTCTGAAACTTGGAGCAGGTAAAAATTTTAGAGGTGCTCAAATGGATTAGGAAATAGGAGGCCGAAATTTTATGTTATGTAAAACAAGTTTATATTACTCATGCAGTTCATACGAGGGCTGTGTTGTCTTTTTTTTTTAAGTTTGGCAACTTTTTAGGAGGTTTAGACCAGTTCTCCTGGAGCAAAAGAGACCAACGACAACAAAATAAACAAGCAAACAAAAATCAGGTCTAGTCCCAAATAGTGGCTTTAGTTCCCCTTGAACTATATTGTAATAACTCAACCAATTTGAGAAGATTGAGATTCAATCTCTATTTTTTTCTTTTTCCCTCTCCTGAACTCTGTAGAAGCCATTTTCCTATCACCTGCTTTTTCCTCTACTTATCCCAATTTCTGGATGATTGTAAGATAAGTAAATTACTTAATACCTTTTCAAAACCTATTTATGTAAAATTATTAGATAAAAGCTTCTGAAAGTCTTGTTTCTGGAAAGACATCATTGTTGTGGTATCCCTCAGATGTTTATTATACAAAGAAAGCCTTGGAAACAAACTGTGAATTTTAGTTTCTAATTTGCTATTGAAATAACAGTATTTGCTGAAAGGCTACATTTGAATTTTAGATTTAAAAAAATTACTTTGAGGCCAGTCCACAATTTTCCTTTTTCAGAATCTATATTCTGAAAAAAATGTTCTGAAAAAAAGTGTTCTCTCCCCTAAAAAGTATATATGAAAGTGATGTTATTAAAACAATTTGCACTCATGTAAGATTTAAAATGTGTGTTTTCCCTTTTAGATGAACTGTGATACAAATCCCCTGGAAGCGGGACTGGGATATTTTGTAAAGCTAAATAAGGTATGTTTACATTCCAAAGTTTTACTTGAAGTAAATCTTAAAATTGTGCTGTTTCATGACAGAGCCATGCTTTAAAATTTAGCCAAGTGTGATTATAGGACAAATGAGTTGAACATATATAGTAAGCATTGCTCAAATGCTTCATATTAAAATTTGTCAAAATTTGATATTAGTTCGAACAATTGCAACGTGCTTGTAGATGTAAGGTAGCAGAATCCAGCAACTTTAAAGACTAGCTCTAAATTCTAAGATTAAAAATCAGTAAGGATAAGATGTCAGCAGACACTCTTGTAAATCTCGGTGACTTGTGAAGTCACAATTAGCTAATGAGACATAGACATACTGCATTAATTGACTCTCCCTGGGTGCTCACAGCACGAAGCAGCCTCGCCCCAGCAGATCTATCCATCTGCTTATTGAGAGCATCTTTGTATGTAACTGCAACATCTGCGTATAAGCAAACCGACACATTTCAAATATGTTCAGCATAAAACAGGTATTACTGAGAAGCCAATACAGGCCCAAAGAGTCATAACTGATATTAACATTCCAAAGGGAACCCCTGCATCAGTGGTTCTCAGGCAGATAGCCTGAGCCTCACCTGGGAGCTTGTTACAAATGCAAATCCTTAGGTCCCCGCACAGACCTACTAAATCAGAATCCCTGGGGGTCGGGCTAAGAGCTCTGTGTTTAACAAGCTTCAGGGGATTCCGATGCACCTAAAGTTTGAGAAACACCACCCTACATAATTATTGTGGAAAAGCATATTATGAGGCCAATTTATTACAGCCTAGCTCATCTCTACAAATCCCACAAACATAAATGAGGTTATTCCATTGTTATGGTCTGAATGTTTGTGTCCCTCCAAAATTCATACGCTGAAGCCCTAAGCCCCATGTGATGCTATTTGGAGGCGGGGCCTTTGGGAGGAAATTAGTTCAGATGAGATCATGAGGTGGGACCTCCATGTTGGGATCAATGTTCTTATGAGAAGAAGAAGAGAGATCAGAGGTTGCTCTCTCTCTACCATCTGAGGACATAGTGAGAAGGCGCTGTCTGCCAGCCAGGAAGAGGAGGCTCATGGGGGAACCAAATTGGCCGGCACCTTGATCTTGGACTCACCAGCCTCCAGAACTGTAAGAAGTAAACTCCTGTTGTTTCAGCTACTCCCTCTGTGCTATTTTGTTATAGCAGCCTGAGCTGATTCAGACACCTATTAAGCGGTGTCTCAGTTACTATAAGAGAACTCAATGGAGGTACAGTTAGCAGTAATATTGAAGGATAAGGATGGCAGCTGCTTTCGCTCAGGGTATTTGTTAGAATTCCAAAATTCCTGTTCTGGCCTGCCTTGGGTGCTAATCAGCTAAAGTAAAGGCTGTTTCCCCATTCTATGGAAATATGTGAACACATGAATATGAATCAGGCTAAGGAAACTTTTTTAATGCCCCTGAATCAGTTCCCAAATTCTAAGCTAAGATATTAACATAAACATGTATATTTATAGCATTAGATTTTAGGAAAAAAGAACCTCCTAAAGGGTTTTAAAGGGAATATCTTTCTGTGCATTTTCCCCATGACTTTTATTTTTATGATGTACCATCTGCCTCCAGACCAGAGAAAGCAGGTGCTTGATGTTTGGGCAGAGCCTAGCAGCAGATTGCTCCTTCTGATAACAGAAATCTTGGTTTAGCTTTGTAAAATAAGGGTGAAAATGACCTGACTCCTGAAAGCACTAAAGTTCTGTTGTTGGTCACCAGTAGGTAAATAGATAGCTGACGTTTTTGCTTCAGTGTTTGGGTATTATTGTTTGGGGATAAGGCACAAACAATCTCTTCATGTTGAAAATGGATTTTTAAAACTCTCTTTATGATTATAAGCAGGTGTAGTGTGGATTGCATATTTATTAGTTCCTTTAAATTATTTCAATAACCAAAGCTCAGCTCAAAACTAATTTAATAGATAATGATTTTGATTTATGGTATATTTTTATGATTTCTGTATTGTTGGTTCTCATTTTGGTGTCATAAAGTTAATTTCTAATGCTTTCATTGGGTGAAGGTCCATGTAGCACAAGGACCTGGACCTAATCAAGCCAGTCTTTTTTAATTACCATGACTCAGGTCGTTAGTGGGCGTCAAGCTAACTGTAGCAATGCTTGCTAATTTCCAAGACAGGTGAATAGGTTGGATCAACTTCGTTTCAAGCCTATTTGGTGGTCTCACAACAATTTTATCTTAGTTTTGTAGCAGTCTCTAATGTAAAACAGGTTCCTGGAAAACTTATTTATATTATAAACTGAACTGTGTCACTTGGTAATTTAAGTCCTGTGCCTCAAAACAAAAATGTTACCCAACCTGGCTTCATACAACATTTTAAAGAATAATATAATGCAAGTCCATATTGCTTTGGAAAATTGATGTTATATGAAAACTGAAGCAGCAAATACAGGGGAATATTTGTATTTAATACCAATCAGAACAAAACAAAACCCTAAATCCTGACATTTTACAATAGTTTAAAATCAATTCTTTTCTTATCCTTCAAAGTAAATATGTAGACTTCACTGCTCGGCCCTTAAGTGTTTCCACAGTGATTGTGTAAGCCATAATATGAAGAGAAATATAGAGATGCAGGCTGTGTCAGAGTTAGGAGGACCACTGGAGATCACTCAGCACCACCTCTTCATTCGAGGATGAGGAAACTGAAGCACAGAGAAGTGACCTAGGTGCTGTCCTGTGTGTTGGCCCAGGTTAAACTCTGACCTCCCTGCAGTGCTCTCTCACCCACCACTTTTCCCAGCCAGGTCCTTTCCCATAATGGGCTTATCGGCCTTGAAAAACTGCCCCCAAATTTTCTGGCAACACGTATCATAGAATCTGCATGGCTACATTTTATCGATGAATACCTCCCACAGTTATGATTTTGTTATAAGTAATTTTGTGTTTTGTGGTAGGATCAGAATAGCTGCTTTGGCCATTTTAAGAAGGAAAGTGGGTGGGTGAGGAGATGGACCATCTGACCTCATTAGGCTGAACTGTTCTTATCAAAACTGGTACAAAAGTAGGGAAAAGAAAACTGGAGTATTGGGGACATCTCAGATCGTAAAGATGGCATTTGCCTTCCTTGACTCTTAGAGTTGTCTGAGCCTTGGTCTCCCTATGGTGTGGGCTTATGTGAAGCAAATACAGACGTGTGTATACATTCATTCATCTAGTCAACATTAATTAAGTACCATTTATTAAACACCTCGCTAGACCACAGGTCTAAAAGTTAAAGATACAGCTCCTGACGGCTCTCAGATCTCATGAAGCTTGGAACAAATGGAACTTTGGGAACTAAAAGCTGTAGGATGCATTCTTAACCTTAATTCTGAAAATACTGTTCCTCATGAGGAGGGTTGTGTAGTAGTGCGTATCAGTACTGTCTTGTAAAGAGTGAGCATAGGGTCCTGACAGGAAGCGTTAAGCACAACTGTGAAACAGGTAAAAATAACTGAATATTTCCTGTTAAGTCTTCTCAACTAAAACCCCTTTACCTGAAACAAGTCATATCATTGTGCTTAATAGTATTATAATTTGTTCCAGAGGAAGTTACTTTTGGGGGAAAAAATTAGTGGCTTTTTTTTTTTTTAGCTGGAAATGAAAGAAATGCATTAATTAAAAGCAAAAGGAAAATCAGCTGCCTTAGGTTGCAGTCATAAGTATTCTTGGAATTTTCCCCTTGGAATTACTGAATCTATCCATTTCCAGATAACCCCAGCCAAGAGCCACAGAGAATCAAATACTAAGGGTAATGTGTTAAGAGCAGAAGCATTTTTTTTTTTTTATAAGATCCCCCCACCCTTTTTCTCTCTCCCTCTCTTTTCCTGTCTTGAGTTTCTAACCAGCAGAAACAGAATAAAACGTGATATATATTAACCACAACTTAGAAGACAGTATTGATTCTAGAAATTACAGGGTCTCTCTTTAAGGAAAGATGATTTAAAGCATAACCATTCAGTAGGCAAAGCAAAACAAAAGGATGGTAAAGAGGCAAAACCCTCACCACCAGGGCGACTGCATCCAAGTATTCAATAAATATTAGTAAAACATCGAAGTGGAAATAAATCATTGTTCACAGACAACCAGTTAGAAAGGAATTTCTAGTACGTGATGGTGGTGAAAGTACCCAGCTCTGGGGAAATTTTAGGTAAATGGTAATAAGATTTGAGGAGGCAAAACATTTTCAGCGACTCTCAGTCCTGGCTGCATGCCACAGTCATCTGAAGTAGGATTCCTTTATTCATGCAATCCTTTAAAAAATCCCAAGGCTCAGGCTGCATCCCAGATCAATTAAAAAAGAAGAGCTGGGGTAGAGACTCAGGCAGCAGTATTTTTTTTTAATTCCCCAGGTGATTCCAAAAAAGATTGAGAATGATTGTTTTTAGGCCAGTGATTTTCAACTGGCTGAACATTACCATCTTGAAGAACTTAAAAGAAAAATTACCTGATGCCTTACCCCCAGTAGTTCTCAAAGTGTGGTTCACAGACCAGCAGCATCAATGTGACTTCAGGATTTATTAGAAATGCAAGTTATCGGGCACCATGCCAACCCCCAAAATCAAACTCTGGGGATGGGGCTGTCAATCTGTTTTAACAGGCCCTCCACGTGATTCTGATGAACGCTGACGTTTGAGAACACTGACCTGCCCAAACCAATTGGATCAACCCTGGGGGTAGGGTCTGGTTTCTTGTTTTTATTATGCAATGAAGATTGAGAACCACTGTCTTAGTTATTTTAACCTCATACCTGCTTATGGTCCTATGCATACAGGAAAGCAGAAACACAGCCTGGTCAGACAATTGGCTACCAGTTAATATATTCTGTCCCAAATCTTTTTCTTTTTTTGAATGAATTTTTTAAAAATATCACCAAATTTTAGCTCTGTGACCTTGGCAAAGCTATTTTACTTCATTTTCCATCTGGGATTCCTAGTCTGTAAAATGAGGGCTCCCTTCCGTGTCTAAAATTCTATGAAATACCACCTTGCACAGTGGTCGAAGACACTTGCTATGTTATCTATATGAGCCACACGATTGTATTATTTTAATTAAGCCATCCTTAGTCTCTTACCCATTTCTGTTGCTGAATGATAAAGGGAGAAGAAAAGAAAAGGAAGTAAAATGTAGTCTGAGATCTAGTTTATCATTCTTGAAACATCTGTCAGAGCACATTAAACTAACAACCATTGAATCACTATCCTCATATATATCCAATTTCTGTTATGAAACAATACTCTATTCCCAGCCTGAAAGCTTAAGTGTGCTATTTAGCTGACTTGCTTTCTCATTTGGAAGTCTGTGGAAACCCTGGGCTAGGAATGAATTGAAGTAATTCTTTAGATTGCTTTTATTTTATTGTTGTTATTTTAACAGCTTAACATGCAATAAATTGACATTTAAAGTATACCAGCTGGACACTCAGATCTGTAGAACAAATAAATTAACGTGTACCCTATCGCTAGCATTGCATATATCTGCATGAATAGAATACCAAATACAAAACGTAGAACAAGTCCAAAGTCAAGAAATAAAAATTAAAAAAAAATTTCATATCATTCTAGAGATAAGGAAGATCAAAGAATGTCATCTGCATGATAAAATGATGATCCTACTAAGCATCAAAGAACAGACAAGCTGATATCAGGAAATTTAAGAGAAATATTACTAATAACTAAAATTACAGTTGCATTTGCAGCTCTATAAACAGATGGCACGTATAGGAAAGATGAAAAATATAACATGTAAACTCAGTGCACAAATGGGGCAAAGGGAATAAAATTTAAAAATGGAACTTGGAGGGGATATATGTATACATATAGCTGTCTAATAGTGACTTTCAAAGAGCAGAAGTTTTTAATTTTTGAATTTTTAAAGTTCTTCTCAATTTGTTCTTTTGTGGACCATGCTCTTCATGTTGTATCTAAAAAATCTTTGCCTAACCCAAAGTCACAAAGATTTTCTGCTGTTTTCTCCTAGATGTTTTATCATTTTTTTAGAGCTGTGGTTTATTTTTAGTTAATTTTTCTATCTGGTAAAAGATATGGATTGAAGTTTATTTTTTAGCATATAGGTGTCCATTTGTTTACAGCACCATTTGTTGAAAAAGGCTATATGTTCAAATGGCATTGCCTTTGTACCTTTGTCAAAAAACAGTTGTCCATATATGTTTAGGTCTGTTTCCGGACTCTACTGTGTTCTATTGACCTATTTATCTTTCTTGATAATGATACCATACTGTCTTGATTACTGTAGCTTAAATGAGGTTGTGATAGTCGCGCAACTTTGCTGTTCTTTTACAATGTTGTTTTAGTTATTGTACGTCCTTTGAATTTCCGTGAATCAAAAAGCTTGCTGGGATTTTGACTGGAATTGCATTGTATCTATAGGTCAGTTCAAGTCTTCTAACTCATGAATGAGGTATATCTCTCTGTTTATTTAGGTAATCTTTAATTCCAAAGATGTTTTGTAGTTTATAGTTCTTGCATATCTCTTTACAGATCTATCCTTAAGTATTTTGTATTTTGATACTACTGTAAATGGCATTTTAAACTTCAAGTTTCAGTTGTTTACTGCTAGTGTATAGAAAGCAATGCATTTTGTATATTGATCTCACATTCTGTAACTTTGTTAAACCCACTTGGTAATTCTAGTACTTTTTTGTGTAGTTCTCTTTTTCTTTCTTTCTTTTTTTGTAGATTTCATTGGATTTTCTACATGGACAATTGCATTGTATGAAAATAAAGCTTTTCTTTGTCTCTTTTCTAATCAGTTCTTTTTCTTGCCTTATTGTACTGGCTAGATCCTCTACTGGTTGAAACTGCAACAAAGTTAAATAGAAGTGGTAAGAGCAAACACGCTTATCTTGTTTCCTGATTTTAGATGGAAAACATTCATCATCATCATCAGTCTTTCATCATTAAGTATGATGTTTGCTGTAGGTTTTTCATAGATGCTCTTTATCAGGCTGAGGACATTCCTTTCTGTTCTTAGTGCTAAAAGTTTGGGTTTTTTGTTTTTTGAATTAGGAATATTAGATTTTGGCAAGTGCTTTTTCTGCGTCCATTGAGATAATCATATGGTTTTTCTTTTTTACTTTGTTATATGATGAATTACATTTATTCTCAAATGTTAACCCAACTTTAATTTTGGCATAAAACCCACTTAGTAATGATGTATTACGTTTTTCTATGTTATTGGATTTTATTTGATAATTTTTAAAAGAAATTTTGTAGCTACATCCTCCTTATAGGATAGGTTACAGCTTGCAATTATTTTGTTCATTTTTCTTGATCTTTTGACATAAACTTCTTGAGTAGAGGTTCTGGCAATACAAAATACATCTTGTTTACCATTTTATCCCCAACACTTATCAGGGCTGGCACATAGCAGATGCAGATAATGCCAGAGAAGTACTGGGACCTCATCAGGAAGGGTCTCATCTGCCAGGCTAGGAAATTTGGAGTGTATCCTGGAGACACTGAGAAGCCTTTGAAGGATTTTGAGTAAGGAGTGACATTCTGGTGATGGAAAACAGATCAAAAGGGAATTACCCTGGTGACTGGACGATCACTTTACCCAATTATTGAAGAAATCTAGTAGAGAGATGTTGAGGGCTTCAGCTAAGGCATTGGCCATAGGATAGAGAAGAAAGAGGTATGAGTGATAATAAAAAGGTAGGCTGGAGACCACATGAAGGACTATTTGTGAAGGGAGTGGAAAGTAGGATCTAGGATATTGTTAATGAACTAGGAAACACAGGCAGGATGTGATTCAGAGGTTGGAAGGACTTGCGAGGTTGGAGGCTATGGAACAGTCAAATGGAGGGTCTCAGTGGCAGCTGAGCACGTTGGTGTGGAGACCTCTGCTCTGAAAGTATGGATTTGGATCATTGTTGTATAGGTGGCAGTTAAAGCCAGGGGAGTGCTGGGACCCCTCTTCTATAGCACCCTGTACTTATCTCTACCATGATATTTTTACACCTCATAATACTGGCTGCCTCCTTAGCTAGACTCTGAGCTCCTTGGGGACAGAGGCCAAGAATCCTCAGGGCTGGTTCTGTGTCCAGTAGTTCGTACGGGTTTAGTAAGTATTTGAAGGGTCTGAACCATGGCTCTGCCACTCACCTATTCTAAAACTAAAGTTGCTTAACCTAAAGGCACTTCAGTTTTATCAACTGTAAAATGAAGAAAATATCCACCTTATAAGTTTGTTATAAATATTAGATGAGCTAAAGAACATTTGATACCTCAATAAATGTTAGGTCCCTTCCATCTTATTGAATGGAATCTAAAACAAATCTTTTATGGAAAACCAACTATAGATAAAACCCTTTCAGTTTTTTGAAGACTCCAGCTTCATTTCTTTGTGTTTCTCTTATTTCCTTTAAGAAATAAATAATAATTATTTACTTTGCATTTAGGCTTGAGTGCTCTCCTTAAAACACCAAATGGGCAATTGTTCTTCACTGTAGTCTAGAGAGATGAAAGCTATTATGAAAATTCTATGTTCTAATTGTTGCTAATGCAGTTAAGCATAAAAGTACATCTGAATCCCTTTGCTGTACACCTGAAACTAACACAACATTGTTAATCAACTATGCTTCAATTAAAAAAAAAAAAGTACATCTGACAAAGCCACAAGTCCGTTCCACTGTTTTCCTAAAGTACATCTGACAAAGCCACAAGTCAGTTCCACTGTTTTCCTGTGAATCATAAGACTCAAAGACTGAAAAGTAAATATTTTCTTAATATTGAATCTAGTAAAAGTCATAAAACACATAACGGGGGCTATTTTCATTTTGAAACATCTAGTTTGGTTTGGATGCAATTAACGAATTATAGGCCTGGCTTGGGAATCATATTTTAAATATTTTCTCCAGGTTTCAATGTATCCACACCTTTCTTTGGGTTAACAGAGTCCCTTTTCTAGTTATATTAAAGACTTTTTTGAGAAGGAATACTTAATTGATTAGTGGTTTTGGTTAGAAAAATGCCAAATAAATTGTTTTAAATTGCTAAGAGCAGAGAATAAAAACTGTGAATGTGAGAGTATTCATTTCCAGTCAGTAATAGACTGGACTTGCTACACTCATAATTTAATATTTTGCTAATAAAGAGATAGAGAAATTGTGGTTATTATAAACTTACATGGAATGTTACCAAGTTCTGCATAGAGGAGAAGGAAGCAAGAATTGGGAAGCCTGGATTTGAGGTTTGGTAATAACTCACTTTGTCACTTTGGGCAAGAACGTTAACTCTGGGCCTTAATTTTCTCATATGAAAAATGACCTTGGACTAAGTTTTCTGCCTGCTTAAAAACTTCTATGAGTCTAACTGTGTGACTATGAAATGAATGATGGTATAATTTGTCTTGATGGGGTGGTGGGCCGGTCAGATCCATTCCCCCAAATGAACGAATCCAGTATATGGCTTCATCAGTTTAACTGTGAGACAAACACAGATGCATCTGGTATTTGACAAACGACCAGAGAAAGTTATGGTTCACATGGACCGCAGGTTAGTCAGGGCCACATGCTTTACAAAGGGAGTCCCGTGAGGACTGTTTTTAATGAATGATTCCTGGCTTCATTTTAAATAAGGAACTTTTCAGGAATGTGTTGAGGGACAGCGGCAGAAATCTATCACCCAGATTTTCATCTCTGCTCTGCCACTGACAGTGGTTGGTGACCACCGGGTCTCTCTGCAGCTCTCTTCAGGTCTGCAAACACGGGAGCATGATTCCACAACCAGTGCTGTGCCTGGTTTCTAAGGGGGGCTTTCTTAGGACCCAGGATGTTACACTGATTCTCTTATGCCTTTGGAAACTTTTGACATTTAGATTAAAAGGATTTTGGCCAAAAATTCAATCAAACTGATGACTGCTTTGAATTTTCTGATGGATTTTGACTCTAAATATGGAACAGAAGAGGTCCCAAACTAGGTTTTTATCATTTCTCTCCTGGTCTGTAAGAGCCCACCACCCAGAGTTCATATCAGAACCTTCCTTCCACTGCTGCTGTCGAATTCGCCTTAGCTACACATCTGAAAGCTCTCCATTGCTCTGAGAATCCCAACCCAAAGTATACTGGTTTAATTTATTTCATTTCCATGTGCTTTTCGATAATATGTGTGCTTTTAATAAAGCTAGTAAGAGATGAGGAGTTACATTTCACTTAAAATCTACTTAATGTTTTCATCTATGTGGATGTTATATTTAGGATGCATCACAGGTGGCTGCTTTAATGGCTCTTACTGCTTCTTAAAAATTAATAGATTAGAAATATAAGCCAAAATTATTTTAAGGTATAATCTCAGTGCCCCAGAAGTGTTTCTCAAAGACATTAACAGCTATTTATGTAGTTAATTTGGTAGTGACTCATTAAGAAATACATTTCTGTTCTCAGGTCATCCTGAAGGCACCAATTTTAATCTCAGCACTTAACCTTCAGACACATTTTCCTCTCTCATTTATAAATAATAACTGTATAATAAAGTCTGCAATCTTGGGAGGAAAGCCAAGCAAAATGAGAATGAAATGCTATCACCCCACTTTTAAATCTTCCCAAGTCAGGCCCAAGGTTAGCCTGGGAAGGGAGAACTGTCTCAAGGGGCAGGTGTCACCACTTATCTGTGTTTTAAGTATGTGTTCCTTACTTTTAATTAGGTTTTTGTTGTTGTTGTTTGAGTATTGTTTTCATTCATGTCTAAGGACGATATTGCTGACAAGATCACTTCCTAATTCAGGGATATACAGATATAGAGGTTAAATTTCATTAATATTAACCTTCAGGGTGTTTTCAAATCCTTTCACATAGTACAAAAATATTATTGTGTAGTGAATGTCATTCAAGATAGGTTAGGCTACCTAGAAATAATTTTTTAATTAATTAATTTTTTATTGAAGCATAGTTAATTTACAGTGTTGTATTAGTTTCAGGTGTACAGCAAAGTGATTCAGTTATACATATATATGTATTCTTTTTCAGATTCTTTTCTCACATAGGTTATTACAGAATACTAAGTAGAGTTCCCTGTGCTATACAGTAGGTCCTTGTTGTTTATCTATTTTATATATAGTAGCGTGTATATGTTACTCCGAAATTCCTAATTTATCCCTCCCTCCCCCCTTCCCCTTTGGTAACCATAAATTCATTTTCTATGTCTGTGAGTCTGTTTCTGTCTTGTAAATAAGTTCATTTGTATCATTTTTTTTAGATTCTACATATAAGTGATATCATATATTTGTGTTTCAAAATAATTTAAAAGAAACATTCTTTAGAGTATTTACATCAGCTGTTCCTGCCAGTGATAGACTCCAGGCACAGCCATTTAAAAAATGCGTATGGATAAAATCTAAAGGTGCTGACTTACATAACCGAGCCTCAGGAAAGACCCTTAACTTTGCTGGGCCTTCTCTTCATAAGCTGGGGATAAACTGATCTGTCTTATAGGAATCTTAATGAGGATTGTAAAGCCCTCAGCAGAGCGTCTGGCACATAGCAAGTGCCTAATAAATTGTAAATATTATTAATATTACTTATTTACTACTTTAATTTTTGAATTAAATTAGTAACTTAATTAAATTAATAATGAATTAAATTATTTTTTAAAATATTTACTATAACTTTTCTCTTTTAAAGGAAGTTTTCTGGGGTGCCCATGTTTCCTATTTCTTATGATTAACTGGTACCTTATGTTCCTGCTTAGACTTTGGTAAAATTATGAATTTGGCAGAGTTAGACTCCCCTTGTAGCACTTCTTATTCCCCCCACCCCCATGGCATCCACCCCAGCAGTTCTCGTCCAGCGCCCCCCAGAGTCCCCATTTCTGAAAGCTTTGGATGCGGCAGCTTTCACCACCGTCCCTCTGAAGGTGTGGCAGATGTTGGCTTAAGAGGCTCAGTGAAGGCAGCTCAAAATAGATGAAAAGAATGGGGCTGGGACTTCTGAGGTCTTGGTTGAGTGTCTGGCTAAATTAACTCACTTCTTTTCGACCCCAAATCCACCATCTGTGGATTGTTAGGAAGATTGACTTAAAAGCGCAAGGACTTTTGGAGAAGGGTATGCAGACAGTAGTTATCATGAAGCCTCCTCTTTCAAACTCAGTTCAAGCTGCTTCCTCCATATAACTGTTGCTGACAGAATGCTGCTCCAGCCCCCCTCTCACCCTAGACAGAACGGATCATACGCCTTCTTGAGCTCCCACTGTACGTGCCCCTATCATAGCAACTGTTTGTTTGCATTTCTGCCTTAGACATGCATTAGACAGTTTTTGTTTTAAGTTTCCAAAATGTTGTGATTTTCACACTCTCATAAAACACACAGAAGCAACAGTGAATCATGTTTCAAATTGGTATAGCTGATTTGTATACTATCGCTGTCATATTCTACCATGTTTCCAGTAATCTCAAATCATTCTTTTTTCCTCTGATATGTTAAAACATTGAGGAGATAAAATAATTTCAGTGCTGGGCATATTGAGATGTGGAAGGAAGGGGTCACATCTCCTCAGGGACCTCTCAGAGGCTACAAGACCCTGTTGTATTTAGCTCTGAATATCCTGTATCTAGTATCTGATACATAGCAGGGGCATACCAACAGCTGAGTAAATAATTGAAAGAATATTCTTTAATAGGGACTCAGGAGGACCCCAAACCTTCAAGATCTAAATGAATATCAGCAAAGATTCAGATTTCATAATAGGAGCTGAGGAAGCTATTCAGGATCTCCCAGCACTCCACAAGACACACTATATAGTGCTTGGCCACTCCAGGATTGTGTGCTTTTCCACACAATAAAGTGTTTTGTTTTTGTTTTTTCATTGCAATCATTGGCTTCCTATATAGATAAGAACACTAAAAAGCATACCTGTCATCATGTATCCATGATAGCAAGTCTTCTTTTAAAAATCTACCAAGAGGGGCTTCCCTGGTGGCGCAGTGGTTGAGAGTCCACCTGCCGATGCAGGGGACACGGGTTTGTGCCCCCGTCCGGGAAGATCCCACATGCCGCGGAGCCATAGCCGCTGAGCCTGCGCATCCGGAGCCTGTGCTCCGCAACGGGAGAGGCCACAACAGTGAGAGGCCCATGTACCGAAAAAAAAGAAAAAAAAATATACCAAGATAGCAACATAATTTTGTTGTAGCATTCTTTCTGTATTTAGATAAACATATTTTAACTGTAATGAACTTTGGTTTGTTATGACTTGTGTTATCATGAATTTATCCTACATAAGAACTCAAATGAATCAAGCTCTTCCTGTGTTTGTTGTTTTGTTTTCCCCAAAAGGGAAAAAAAAGGTTGAAAAGCACAGCATTACAGAATAAGCTCTTTGATCAAAATGTCTGTGTTTGACTAATTTTGTAACCCAGGGCCCAGCATGATGCCTCCCACACAGTAGGGGCTCAATAAATTTCTTGAATGAATTAACGGTGCAACCCAGTAGGTTAATGCATCCCGGGGACCATTATTCTGAAGAAGGAAAAAATGTAGGCATTTTGGAGTTGCTTTGGCATCACATTTCAAAAAAGTGAATTTCCTTCTTAGGGAAGGCTTACTTTAGGTAGAAACTGAGTCGCGCCATGCTCACTGCCCACCGTTCCCACTGTCCAGAGCCAGTAGATACAAGGGTCCCTTTCATAACCCACCATCTCAATATCATGCCTTACATTTTTCTGCCTAGGTAGTTCTGGTAAAATTGTTATCACAAGTTATTAACCTTAAGTCTAACCTCTTCTGAAAGAATAGGTGTCATTCAGGGACTAAGAAATATTTGTCTAGACGTTTGATCCAATCTGTATTTTTATTTAATGTGTAATTGGCAAGAAAATAGCAAAGACAAATTTAAATGCTTGCATCTCTAACCTTGTCACAGTGTCTGAGTATTCATTCATCATCATTATCTTGGATTCCTGCAGCCAGCAGACTTCATAGGAAAGCAAGCACTGAAACAGATTAAAGCCAAGGGGCTGAAACGGAGACTGGTCTGCCTCACCTTGGCAACGGACGATGTTGATCCGGAGGGAAATGAAAGCATCTGGTGTGGTGGCAAGGTGAGTGCTGAGGACCCATAGCGAGGGGCCACTGCAGTGTTTCTGCAGCAGAAACTCCTTGTCTCTGTTTCCGTTTACAGTTTTTTGCTAGTTATTTATCTATTGGTGAGATGACACTCTTTTGAATTCTGAAGTGACATTCAAGAAACAGAAATTACTTAACTGAAAGGAAAATGAAATGCTGCTCATTTTGGAAAACATGATATTCTATATGGTTTAATGAAAGAAAATAAACTGCAGGACTTGAAATACATGGGACAATGAGGAAGGTATGATTTAGAAGGTAAAATGACCTCTTGGCTCACCACATCTGTATCTGTGAATGCAAGAGAGAGATTTTATAAAGAATGTAGTATTCTGACTTAGCTTCTCAGGGATCGTTCAGGAGGAAACAATTCGTACCTTAGCACAGTAGCAGAAAACAATTTCCAAATGAAAACATCTATGACAAGAGAGGGTTAAACCTTAGTAAATAAAGGGAAAAGTGGAAATCCTTTGGTTCTTCAGGAGGAGTAAGACTACCTTCTCCTTTTGGGATGCTACATTTCACTCTCTCTCTTGGTCTTCAGTAAAGCCAGAGTTAGATAACCTATCAATAGAATTTCACTTCCTCCCCTTTTTATGACCATTTGTAAAACCCAGTTTGGCTCAACATTTTGCTGTGTTTTGGCTGGTGTTATCAGGCAGGGGTTATCAGGCAGGGACACTCAGCTTAGATTAGACCATGTGGCAACCACAGGGCCTTCAAGACTCATCTAAACATTTGCTCTGTATTGAGCAGGGTCTGCTTGGTCAACACCCAAATACTCAGATATTCTATTCCTAGGTTGTTTTTTTTTTTCCTTACGCACTACAGCCTACTTAATACTTGTTTTCATTTTCCCCATCTCTTCAGTGACAAAACGAGCACTGGAGGAGGGGAGAGCCAGTGGTGTCAATCTCAGCCTTTGGATTACTAAAGATATGGCCATTTGGGCTGAGGCAGGGGTCAGTTTGACATGGAAATAACATCTGCAGAGTTCCTACTAGTGCTGGATATTTTTATGTACTCTCATTTACTTTTTAAAAAATATTTATTTATTTAATTTATTTTTTTGTTTGCATTGGGTCTTAGCTGCGACATGCGGGCTCTTCGTTGTGGCACGCGGGATCTTTCATTGCGGCGCTCAGGCTTCTTTCTAGTCTGGTGCGCAGGCTCCAGGGCGCATGTGCTCTGTAGTTGTGGCATGTGGGTGCCAGGGCCTGTGGGCTCTGTAGTTTGCGGCACGTGGGCTCTCTCCTTGAGGCACGTGAGCTCAGTAGTTGTGGTGCACGGGCTTAGTTGCCCCGTGGCATGTGGCATCTTAGTTCCCTGAACAGGGATTGAACCCACGTCCCCTGCATTGGAAGGCAGATTCTTTACCACTGGACCACCAGGGAAGTCCCTCTCTCATTTACTTTTACAACACCCCTCCAAGATATGTATGATCATTCCCATTTAAAGATGAGGCTTTGGGGCTCAGAGAGATTAAGTAACTTGCTTGAGGTTACACAACTATGACATGTGATTGACGAAGCTGATTTCTGACCGAGGTACAGTTGGACTTTGAATTCTTATCCTTTCTTCTAAGACATGCTGAATACCCCGATTTGCTCTCTTCTTTGTCTCTGATGGCCCACTGTATTCTCCTAAGCACTTCATTATATACCCACAGTTCTTGCACATCTAAGTAACAGGTGGATGTTATAGTTTTAGATTCTATGAAGCCAATAGATCTTTTCTCAGATCTGAAGCTCTTTCTCAAATGCCTCACCTTTAATTGTGTTGTTTGCTCTTCTGTTTGAACCATTCCTACTCTTACCTCCCGGTCTCCACTTTCTGTTTCTGTTCTAGATCTCTGGTTCAGCCCTCTTTTTTTTTTTTTTTTTTGCGGTACGTGGGCCTCTCACTGTTGTGGCCTCTCCCATTGCGGAGCACAGGCTCTGGACGTGCAGCCTCAGCGGCTATGGCTCACAGGCCTAGCCGCTCCGCGGCACATGGGATCTTCCCGGACCGGGGCACGAACCCGTGTCCCCTGCATCGGCAGGTGGACTCTCAACCACTGCGCCACCAGGGAAGCCCCAGCCCTCTTTTCTTAATATGTTCTTTCTCTGATTTAAGATTTGCCCACAATTTCCACTGATAACCCGTCTGCCATTAAGTAACTGCTTGAGCCTCTCTGGGTCTCAGTGTTCTCACCTACAAAATGAAGCCACTGAGTGAGATAATGTCTAAGATTCTTTCCGCCTCTAATTAATTTTTCCCTGGTCGTTACACTTCCCTCACCTCATCTTTTTGTTCTACATTTTTCACTCTATTCTCATCCAACTATCTCAGTCTTCCTAATACGGTCTGTACTCATACTTCTACTGATAGTCTGTTTTACTTGGCCATGGAATGAACGAGAAGCTCTGTCATAACATTCTGTATGCAACCCCACATCGACCGTGATCAACTGACAGATTTTTAGTCATCTTAAATGTGACCATACCCAAGTTAAAAAACTGGAAACCTGTACCTTAAACTTATACAATGTTATATGTCAATTGTATCTCAACAAAGCTGGATAAAAAGAAGAACCCTGGAAACCCAAGCTCCATTTATTTATTTATTTTTTTTAAAAAAATTTATTTATTTTATTTAATTTATTTATTTTTGGCTGCATTGGGTCGTTGTTGCTGCATGTGGGCTTCCTCTAGTTGCGGCGAGCGGGGGCTACTCTTCCTTGCAGTGTGTGGGCTTCTCATTGCGGTGGCTTCTCTTGCTGCAGAGCATGGGCTCTAGGCGCGTGGGCTTCAGTAGTTGTGGCACACGGGCTCAGTAGTTATGGCTTGCGGGCTCTAGAGCGCAAGCTCAGTAGTTGTGGCACATGGACTTCGTTGCTCTGCAGCACGTGGGATCTTCCCGGATCAGGGCTTGAACCCGTGTCCCCTGCGTTGGCAGGCGGATTCTTAACCACTGTGCCACCAGGGAAGCCCCCATTTATTTTTATTGAAGTATAATTGCTTTACAAGGTTGTGTTAGTTTCTGCTATACAATGAAGTGAATCAGCTATATGTGTACATATATCCCTTCCAAGTTCCATTTTTAAATTTTATTCCCTTTGCTTCATTTGTGCACTGTGTTTACACATTGTATTTTTCATCTTTCCTATACGTGCCACCTGTTTATAGAGCTGCCAATGCAATTGTAATTTTAGTTATTAGTAATATTTCTCTTAAATTTCCTGATATCAGCTTGTCTGCTATTGGATGCTTAGTAGGATCCTCATTTTATCATGCAGATGACACTCTCTGATCTTCCTTATCTCTAGAATGATATGAAATATTTTTCAATTTTTATTTCCTGAATTTGGACTTGTTCTACCTTTTATATTTGGTATTCTATTCATGCAGATATTTTCAATGCTAGCGATAGGGTACATGTTAATTTATTTGTTCAACAGATCTGAGTTCTAGTATGTGACAGCAATATTCTAGGCACTAAGGAGGCAGCAGTGAACAAAACAGACAAGAATCTCTGCCCCTATGGAGCTTATATTCCAGGAGAGGAAGAGATAAACAATGAACATAAAATAAAATAAATAGCATGTCAGAGGGCAGTGACTACTTTGGGGAAAAATAAAGTCTAATTGGGAGATGGGCAGTGCTAGAGGGAGGGATTATGATTTTAAGTAAGGCTTTATATAAGAAAATCAAGGCATAAGTGTGGGCATGGGAGGGGCTTTAATTAGTTATAAAAGCAGCTTTGCTGGGAAGTAAGTTTTGAAGAAAAGGCTTTTGAGGAAGGAAGTTTGAAGAATTTAGAAAGTCTTGTTTTTCATTATTAATAAACTAAAACACACAGGGACGGCCAAAGAAGCATAATATATCATCCAATTTAAATTATGTTCCCTCTTTCAAAGGTTATTTACCATGTTCTCTTCTCTGAGTCTGTTACAGGCGTCTTTAAGTCTCATAATGAAGAGAAGAATGAGACAAGGCTAAAAATAAGTGAGGATTGTTTACATTGGTAAAAAGAAGGCTGATGTTTGATTTCACAAAGAATATGAGAATCTACTAGGCAAAGGGCGAGGGTGGTTCTTGTGATTCACTGAGCAAAACAAAACCATGGATTTCATTGAATCTGGAAGATTTTAAGGTCAAATGATATAGAATTTATGCCAGGGAAAACCTTTCCCTGGAGACTTAGTAATAAGATAAAAGGAAAGGCCAGTTTTCTAAAATACTTTGGACGACCAACCCCTGGATTAGAGAGAAATTAAAGGAGAAATGAAAGTAATCGAGCAGAAAGCAAAGCATTCAATAACTATTTTAAGACTAGCACGCACAAAATAAACATGCTATTTCTTTAAAGTTACTAATGCAGAAATAACTGCAAGAAGAATCACTGCTGAGATTTTAAGAGATGGGAAGGCCCAAGGAGATGGGGCACGCAGCCTCTGAAGAGTGATTGTGGGTTTTTTATCCAGTGAGTTAGGGGATTTGACCAAGAGATTCGTTCAGGATTCTTCCTGTTTTCTTAAGATGCCCAAGAAAACCAGGTTAACTTTCCCAGAGCTCCAAACACAAATCTCTGTTTTAGAGACTCAGAAGTGAAACCAAAGTTACCGAGAAGGTCTTTCAAAAAAGCGATGATTAAAACTCCAGCCACCCTGACCCAAATCCCAGTTTTATATCACGGAAATATGATCTAGAGGAGAAAAGCCATTTTGAAACATGTGTGTTATCTCAGCAATACCTTGGCAGTTAGTAATCTGCCAGAGAGAAACTTTTACTAATGAATGCATTCACTTTTTTAAATCACCAGAACAAGTTCAGAAATTATATGGAGAGCTTGTGATTTGGGGTTTCAACAAGATAATTAAAAACTGGGGCTACAGTGATAGGAGTCTGTACTTAATGTCATAAATGCATGAGACTAGAAATGCTATAGTATGACTGTTGACTGTCGTGAGCCCTTTGCTGAGGCAGCTGAAATATCACCAGGCTGATTCATGTCCATGGATGTTTTTGAGCAGCAGCTATAAGCAGCCGCTGTGCTAGACAGTAAGGCTGTAAGGATGAGTGCGATGTTGCGTAGCTGGGAGAAGCCGTTTTAAGTTGGGCTATGTATCATTTTGCTTTTGTTGTCTTCCTTTTACTTTTTAAAAATGTGGTGTTTACACATATACAATGGAATATTATTCAGGCATAAAAAGAAACAAAATTGAGTTATTTGTAGTGAGGTGGATGGACCTAGAGTCTGCCATACTGAGTAAACTAAGTCAGAAAGAGAAAAGTAAATACCATATGCTAACACATACATATGGAATCTAAAAAAAAAAAAGGTTCTGAAGAACCTAGGGGCAGGATAGGAATAAAAATGCAGACGTAGAGAATGGACTTGAGGACACGGGGAGGGGGAAGTGTAAGCTGGGACAAAGTGAGAGAGTGGCATGGACATATATAAACTACCAAATGTAAAATAGCTAGCTAGTGGGAAGTAGCTGCATAGCACAGGGAGATCAGCTTGTTGCTTTGTGAACCACCTAGAGGGGTGGGATAGGGAGGGTGGGAGAGAGACGCAAGAGGGAGGAGACATGGGGATATATGTATATGTATAGCTGATTCACTTTGTTATAAAGCAGAAACTGAAACACCATTGTAAAGCAATTACAATCCAATAAAGATGTTAGAAAAATAAGTGGTGTTTAAACCAGTATTGTAATTTGTTTGCATTTTACTCTGTTTTTCCTTTTCTTGCATCTTTTCCTTCAGCTAAGAGTTGTGGAAACCAGATCTAATCTTCTAATCAGGATTGTTATATAGATTTTATTTTTGGTAGCATAAAATTATTATTTTCATCTCCTAAATTTTGATTCCTTGTTCAGTATTTTTCTCTGGTTTGCCATCCCAAGTTATCCTATTTCATCCTTGTTAATTTTGATCATTCACACAGAACTCCATGTCTCCACTCATGTTGGAAAGTTTTATCCCCCTTCTCTACCCACCTAACTCCACCTACCTTCAAAATGTAGAACAGGGCTTCCCTGGTGGCGCAGTAGTTGAGAGTCTGCCTGCCAATGCAGGGGACATGGGTTTGTGCCCCAGTCCGGGAAGATCCCACATGCCATGGAGCAGCTAGGCCCGTGAGCCATGGCCGCTGAGCCTGTGCGTCCGTAACCTGTGCTCCGCAACGGGAGAGGCCACAACAGTGAGAGGCCAGAGTACCACAAAAAAAAAAAAAAAAAAAAATTGTAGAACAAATCCTGGCTTACTTATGTTGCCTACCTTGGCTTCCTGGTTATTGTTTCTAATGTCTGTATGTTAATTCCTCAACGAGGCAGGAAGCTCATGAGGGTAGGAACCAGACCTCTACTCATTCTCCAGAATGTCTAGCAAAATGTTTTGTACATGGTAAAGCTAGAGAGGGTAAAGTTAACATTTATTTAAGTGCCTAGCAATTACCAGGAATTGTTAAATCTGTATATATTCATATAGAAGATTCACTTCACATTGACTATTGATATATTAATAGAGTTTAATTCAGCACTATTCTGGCAGGCCATTTTCTAAATGCCAGCAGGAACAGTTGACTAGATTTGCATTTGGATTTTTAGATTTTTCTCCTTTGTATCTATTATTGCCATGCTAGTTTGATGGAAGAGAATTTTTTAAAGTTCAAAATGAAAATATTTGATTCTTCTTCCTATCAGATCTCTTGGCATGAAACTGAGCAAAATAGTACTAGGTATTAAGAAACTAGATGTAATTATTTAAAACTGAGAAATTTCAGAGCAACATGGATGTATATTTTGAGAATTGTTTTTCATAAGTTTTAAACTTTCATTAAGCTTCTCAAAAAAGTGAAGTTTTCCTCCTAGTGTTATCCTCACAGACAGCATATCATAAAACGCTGTAAGTTGAACGTATCTTTTGAGAATTTTCATCTAGAGAGGAGGCACATAAAGCTGTGACCAAGATGCTGAGGATGGTAGGGTCTTGTTTTTCAGGTGGTTGGCAACACGACCTCCGGAAGCTACAGTTACAGCATCCAGAAGAGTCTGGCTTTCGCGTATGTCCCTGTAGAGCTAAGTAAAGTGGGACAACAAGTGGAAGTTGAATTATTAGGCAAAAATTACTCAGCAACCGTCATACAAGAACCCTTGGTGTTGACGGAACCAATCAGAAACAAGCTTCAGAAAAAAGGTGGAAAGGACAAAATTTGAAAAGACTTTGAGAAGGCAACTGAATTATGGTTGCTATGTGATTGTATTGAAAATGATAACTGATTTGCTGGGGAATAGGGGAAACCAAAAATTTATTTCAAAATCATCAGAATCTTAAAACCATTCTCTTGTTTCCTAAGCAATATAGAATAATGGATGAGTGATTTACATTGTTCTTTCAGATGAAGAAATTTGAAGCTAATGTTTTTACTATTCTATATTGTTGTTTACGAAACTCGGCAAAACATTTAAGTGTTTGCTAACATACCATCATTATTACAACTGAAGTAGAAAACATTATATAATTTTAGAAACATTTGTATGTGGTTCTTGTTAGCTGAAAACAAATTATGTTTTGTTTTGTTTTTTTTACAAATTATGTTTTACATAAAGACAAAAGCAGTATTGTTGATGGATTTACTTCATTGAAAAATACTAGTTGAATAAGGGATCATTTTAATTTTTCATAATATATCTAGGAAGAAAATAGTAAAATTTAATATTGGTATATGTAACATTTTTATTCAATTCCTTGAAATATTTACTTTCTTAATGTCTTCCCTGAAAGCAGTTTTATGGGATGTCATTATTGTCCTTTCAAAGGTTGTTTTAGAAGAGAAATTGCAAAAGAGGACAGTCTTCCAAAGGAAACGGTACTTGTAAACCTTCTGAGATGAAGCCGAAACATAAATTGTGCCAGTACAAACACAGTCTGAATACTGAACACCTCTCTTTGGGAAAGAATTAATGCAAGTTGACATCACATTGTGCCGTTCTGAATATCATTTCACAAACATTTGACAAAGCAGGTCAAACAAGAGCTTTAAAAGCTGACAGGATTGCCCTTAACATTGTGTACAGCAAGGAAAAAAAGCCATTTAGAAATTATTCTTTGATGTACCTCTTGAAATTATTTGGGTTTAGTTGACAGAATAAATCAAATTTTTCATAAAAGGTAGTTTGTCATTTATCATTTGTTCTACACACACACTTGCTGCCTAGGAAAAGTTCAGTAAATAGGTATTAAAGAAGCTGAATGTGAAGCATAATAAGATTCTATAGTTAGAGTAGATTTTAAAATAATGTCTTAACTTGTAAGTTTTGAAAACATGCCAAATTTACATTTAAATGTTTTATAAAAGTAATCATGTATCAGCACTCTTCAGCATGCCATTCATTTATCTTTGGTATCTCCTCTTACATGAGAAATGAAGGAAATCTTTTTGGTAACAAACATTTGCTAATTATTAAGAATGTTATCCAGACCCTCTCTCCCAGTTCTGGTATAGGGTATAGGTGCTTTTCATTCTCCGCCTCTCTGTAGCCCAATTGTTAATTGTGTTAAAACTAATGAAAGAATTGAGAAAATATAATGCTACATCAGTGGCACAATTTACTAGTTACCTAAGTTGTAACTTTTCAGTAACTAGTTACTGGAAAATTATTTACATAAAATATTATTATAGCAGACTCTAATCAAAGGAACAGTACTCAGAACTTGTGGAGAAGGCAATTGACAATGCAAAAACAAATCTAAAGAAATGGTCATTTATTTTAAAAAGTCAAATTTTAAAGAATGCCAGGAGAAACAACAAAAGATGCTGATCTTACATTGCTAGAAGAAATCAGTAAAGCAGTATTTGAATGCCTTCATCTTTTTCACCAATAATTGGGCACTTGTTCTAAAGCAATAGATCAAATAACGTCAGAGTTTGTTACCATTCAGCCACTTTCTCTGATTTTTAGCAGATGAAGAAAAACTTCAGAAGTTTTTACTGTATGTAATAGAAATGTATGATGAATTTTCTGATGAAGATATTTTAGTGGAAACTTTTTAACTATAGACATGTTTGAAAGCCACTATAATTGTTCCCAAAGAACCAAAGGCAGTATTGCAATTCCTGCAGTTTGTTGTGAAAGATTTTTATGAATTTCTGCCAAACTTGTCATTATGTTAAAGTCCTTTCCTAGTTGTTTTTACATCTGTTGCTCAGGTAAAAGAAACTTTTGAAATTAAAAGCTTAAAAAATGTTCTTCTATCAACTTTGTGCAAAGATAACTGGATAAATCTGCCTATACTGTCTGGTAAATATTAATATGCAAAGAAAAAATTCAGTGAAGTCACTGCAAAGCTTAAAAACAGAAAAGGTTTATTATTCACAGGCAACAGACCACTTTATTACAATAGACCAATTTGTGGGTATAAATATTTTCCTTTTTCAAAACTACTTAATATAATTTAAAAATATTAACCCCTTGCTTTTTCATACTATAACATTTATTTTATTTCTATTTTTCTTATTTATTACTGGCATGACTATATATTCAAAGTTAATAGAAACTTGTCACTCTTTGCATTTCTTTTCTGGTTGTTATTTCATTTTGCAATTATTACTAAAAATAATTGTGTCATGTAAAAGGGGCAGAGAATCATTAAAAAATGGTCATCCAGGGTGGCTTCTTCGCTCACAAGTCTGGCACCTCACTAAGGTTGATGGCAACACCTGGGGCTGGCAGGGCACCTCTCTCCATGTGGCCTCACTGTGTGACTAACTTGCCAGGTAGTTCAGAGGAGGGAACTTAACATGGAGAACCAGCGAGGGATGCCAGCTGCCAAGCTGACACTAGGACCATACAGGGAGGGGCTGCTAGTGGGAGCAGGAACCATAGAAGAGATGTATCCACACCGGTGAAGATGCTGCCCGAAGCAGACAGAAGGGAAGAAACACCCTGGCTTGTTTCTTCCTTCCACCTTCCAGTCTCTCACAAGTGCCTCCCACTGGATGAACCTAGCTGGGAGCCTGGGATATGTAGTTTGTAGGGTTTGGCCCACCTGTGATACAGAGCAGAGAAAAGAAAGATCATGAAATGGATCGCATCGCAAAGGACAATGACTGGCATACAACACCAGCGTTCTGTTCAGCCCTGGCCAAAGGGTCAAGAGGTGCAAACATGGCTACTAGCATGGAAGGAGGTTGTGGGATGGGCTAACACATTTAAAAGGGCTACTTACATTATAATTTTTAAAAAGCATGGTGTATGGACTTCCCTGATGGCACAGTGATTAAGAATCCACCTGCCAATGCAGGGGACATGAGTTCGAGCCCTGGTCCGGGAAGATCCCACATGCCGTGGAGCAACTAAGCCCGTGTGCCACAACTACTGAGCCTGCGCTCTAGAGCCCGCGAGCCACAGCTACTGAGCCCACGTGCCACAACTACTGAAGCCTGCACGCCTAGAGCCCGTGCTCTGCAACAAGAGAAGCCACTGCAATGAGAAGCCTGTGCACCGGAATGAAGAGTAGCCCCCGCTTGCCACAACTAGAGAAAGCCCGCACGCAGCAATGAAGACCCAACACAGCCAAAAAAATAAATAATAAATAAATTTTTTTAAAAAGCATGGTGTATTACAATACACAACGTGCTATTATTTAGGTTCAAATTGGAAAAAATGTGAACATTTAAATTGCATTTATATATTATAGACTATCTCTGGAAGAGTAACACTAGTATTTCTGGGGAGGGGTTGAAATTTACTTTTCACTGTATGCCTTTTTAGATTTATTTAAATTATGTACATGTTTCACTTTTTAAAAGACCATATATAGTGCTTTCTTACCTAGTAAAAGTAGGTTCTTATTTTTTGGTCATATAATGTGACCCTCTATTTTTTAATATTCACATTGGTTTGAGATATTTAAGGATGGCTGGAAAGAGTTGGCTTAGAACCGCTTAAGAAATTGGTATACAATATAAAAAAATTCAATACAGATAAAGTGAATGCAATTCAGTTGTTGTATATAATAAATATTGTGTGAACACTAAGGCTCAGGCTGGGTGAAAGCTGAGGCTAAGGAAAAAAGATACAAGACAAAATGCAATACCAGCATCCTGTTTCTTGATCAGGATGGTGGTTACATGAGTCTGTTCACTTTGTGAGAATTCATTGACCTATGTACACTTCTGTGCACTGTCTTAAGCACACAGAAAATGCTATGTCAAAATCTTTTTTATACAAATGGTAGTATTTTCCACTATCTACTCTCATCTAGTTGGTTTTGAGGAGGTAGGAGGTGATAAGCAACGGGCAAGATGAGGGGATCAAAGGAGTTTCGAGTTGGCCATAGCTGTTTTTAGCCAGACTCTCAATTTCAGAAATAGGGAGAATTTTCAGAGCTAAAAGAAATCTTTCTTCTTTTTTTAAATTGATCCTTTTCCTCTCAATACACACACGTACACTAACACACAAAACAAAACAAACAATAAACTGAAGGTGCTTCTTAGAGAAAATTACCTTCCTATGTGCTTGGAGACTTGATGATTCTTAATGCCTTGGCAGTAGTTAGCACTGATAGCAGTTAATGCATATAACTGATGCATGTAACTACTGCCAACTTATACACTCATCTCTAAGTCCAGTATGTGACCTTACAAGCCTTTAAGAAGACTCTCACCCCCTCACTTAGATATGGTAGAAACAAACCCATCCCAGATCAATTTTCAAAACTAAATATATTTTGAAACTAATTTAATAGCTGACATCTAAAATAACAAAGTATGGCTATTCTTTCTGATATTCAAGTCTATCTCCTTCTGGACTATTCAAGGTAGTATGGGGCAATGAGTAACACCAACCACAATTAACCACATTTCGTTAGTAAACTTTAGTTTTTCTCTCTGAAGAAAGACCTCTTGCCATTCTTATCTCTACCCCAACGGTTAAACCTTTAGAGATAACATATTTAAAATGTTTAGCCTTTGTATACAAAGTTTATCATATTCAAAGGCACTGAAACCAAACAGGTTGAGACAAGCATTGAAACACAGGTATCATGACTTCTGAGCATAGCTTATAGCCAGTTAGCACCATGACAAGAACCTGAGTCTCTGCAAACCAGAGAAATAAAGAAGTACAACAAAAGCATCTATGATTTTCTCAGTGTATGGCCTTCGGGCTTTACAACCATGTTCACTGGGGGATATTTATTCTTAGCACTCTGTTCTAACTTAAAGTGCATTTTACTTTTTGTTTAAATGTAAATTATGTTATTACAAAATTGTTAATAATAATACTATTAGAAACAGATAATATATGCTCAGAGTTTAAAATTTAGGTGTAAGGGATATATTGTGAAAGTCAGTTTCTCTCCTATCCCTGTCTGCAGTCAATCAGCCTATCCAAAGACAACCAATGTTATCATTTCTTCTGTATCCTTCTTGAGATTCTCTGTAAGTATGTAAGCATTTCTCTCTCTCAGTATACGAATATATGTGTGTATATGTACATACATATGTATATATACACACATTTATGCATGTCATTTTAAACAAATGAAAACATACCAAGCATAATGTTCTTTGCCTAACTTAAAAAAATTAACAATATATCTTGAAGATTATTCCATATCATCCTTTTAAAACAATTATTTTGACCAGGCCCCACTATTTACCTTTTTCTAATAAAAAAATAAGGCCAAAATGAATATCTTGATGCATATGATGTTTCTGACACTGAGTACATCTGAAGGATAAGTTCCTACAACTGGAACTGCAGGATTAAAGTGTATGTGTGTTCTGGTAGACATGCAGAATTCTTCCCCGTAGAGGTTGTGCCACATTTCACTTGTGGTTAGTGTATGAGGGCTTACTTGACCCAAACAGTAAGTTCTCACGAGTGTCAGTGGTATGTTATTGAAGTTGCAACCTGTATTTCTCACTTGAGTGATGTTAACATGTGTTCATATATATATATATATATATATATATATATATTTTTTTTTTTTTTGCGGTATGCCGGCCTCTCACTGTCATGGCCTCTCCCATTGCGGAGCACAGGCTCCGGACGTGCAGGCCCAGCAGCCATGGCTCATGGGCCCAGCTGCTCTGCGGCATGTGGGATCCTCCCAGACCGGGGCACGAACCCGCGTCCCCTGCATTGGTAGGCGGACTCTCAACCACTGCGCCACCAGGGAAGCCCTGTGTTCGTATATTTAATAACCACTTATATTTCCTTTTCTGTAAACGATTATGTTCCTATATTTTGCCTATTTAAAAGGGATTGTTGGTCTTTTTCTTACTGATTTTTAGGAGTTAAGAGATTTTTAACTGTAGGTTAAATGGGTTTTGTGTGGGTTAGAATGCAAATCAGGTGTTTCTAATATCTTTTCTATGTAAAACATATATCCCAAGTTCCAAGCACCCCACCTACCAAATAATTAACTTTAATACCAACTTGTGAGTTGTGAGCTGCCTTTCTTTCAGTCCTAATTTTTGCATTTTCAAACTGATTGGAATGCTTTTTATTTTATTTTATATTATTTTATGTGATTATATACTGGGAAAACCCTAAAAAAAATCAATGATTAAACTAAAACAATAAAATAATTATTTGGCAGAATATAAATTACCAAACAGAAATCAGTAGCCATCATGTCCACAAAAAATAACCAGTTAAAAGATAGAGAAAAAGGTAAAGAAAGCCCCATTTCAGTAGCAACACAGAAGATAAAATACTTAGGAATAAATTTAACAAGACAAGTACAGGGGGAGACCTTCAAGATGGCAGAGGAATAAGACATAGAGATCACCTTCCTTCCCACAAATACATCAGAAATACATCTACATGTGGAACAACTCCTACAGAACACCTACTAAACACTGGCAGAAAACGTCAGACTTCCCAAAAGATATATGTTTTTTTCCATTTTCACTTTTTGTGAGTGTATATTTGTATGCTTCTTTGTGTGATTTTGTCTGTATAGCTTTGCTTTTACCATTTGTCCTACAGTTCTGTCTGTTTTTATTTTCATTTTTAAATACAGTTCTTAGCACTTGTTTTCATTGGTGGATTTATTTTTTGGTTTGGTTACTCTCTTCTTTCTTTTTTTATTACTTTTCAATTTTTTTATTTTTAATAATTAAAATTATTTTATTTTAATAACTTTATTTCTTTTTATGTTCTTTCTTTCTTTCTCCCTTTTCTTCTGAGCCATGTGGCTGACAGGGTCTTGGTGCTCTGGCTGGGTGTCAGGCCTATGCCTCTGAGGTGGGAGAGCTGAGTTCAGGACATTGATCCACTAGAAACCTCCCAGCTCCACGTAATATCAAATGGCGAAGCTCTCCCAGAGATTTCCATCTCAACACTAAGACCAAGCTCCACTCAACAACCAGCAAGCTACAGTGCTGAACACCCTATGCCAAACAACTAGCAAGACAGGAGCACAACACCACCCGTTAGCAGAGAGGCTGCCTAAAGTCATAAAAAGGTCACAAACACCACAAAACACAACACTGGATGTGGTCCTGCCCACCAGAAAGACAAGATCCAGCCTCATCCACCAGAACACAGGAACTAGTCCCTTCCACCAGGAAGCCTGCACAACCCACTGAACCAACCTTAGCCACTGGGGAAGGACACCAAAAACAACGGGAACTACAAACCTGCAGCCTGCGAAAAGGAGACCCCAAACACAGTAAGTTAAGCAAAATGAGAAGACAGAGAAACACACAGCAGATGAAGGAGCAAGCTAAAAACCCACCAGACCAAACAAATGAAGAGGAAATAGGCAGTCTACCTGAAAAAGAATTCAGAGTAATGATAGTAAAGATGAGCCAAAATCTTGGAAATAGAATGGAGAAAATACAAGAAACATTTAACATAGACTTAGAAGAACTAAAGAGCAAACAATGATGAACAACACAATAAATGAAATTAAAAATTCTCTAGAAGGAATCAATAGCAGAATAACTGAGGCAGAAGAACGGATAAGTGACCTGGAAGACAGAATGGTGGAAATAACTACTGCAGAGCACAATAAAGAAAAAAGAATGAAAAGAATTAAGTACAGTCTTAGAGACCTCTGGGACAACATTAAATGCACCAACGTTCGAATTATAGGGGTCCCAGAAGAAGAGAAAAAGAAAGGGACAGAAAATATTTGAAGAGATTATAGTTGAAAACTTCCCTTATATGGGAAAGGAAATAGTCAATCAAGTCCAGGAAGCACAGAGAGTCCAATACAGGATAAATCCAAGAAGAAACACACCAAGACACATATAAATCAAACTATCAAAAATTAAATACAAAAAAAAAAATTAAAAGCAGCAAGGGAAAAATAACATACAAGGGAATCCCCATAAGGTTAACAGCTGATCTTTCAGCAGAAACTCTGCAAGCCAGAAGGGAGGGGCAAGACATATTTAAAGTGATGAAAGGGAAAAACCTACAATGAAGATTACCCAGCAAGGATCTCATTCAGATTCAGTGGAGAAATTAAAACCTTTACAGACAAGCGAAAGCTAAGAGAAATCAGCACCACCAAACCAGCTTTACAACAAAGGCTAAAGGGACTTCTCTAGGCAGGAAACACAAGAGAAGGAAAAGACCTACAATAACAAACCCCAAACAATTAAGAAAATGGTAATAGGAACATACATTATTGACAATTACCTTAAATGTAAATGGATTAAAAGCTCCAACCAAAAGACATAGACTGGCCCAATGGATACAAAAATAAGACCCATATATATGCTGTCTACAAGAGACCCACTTCAGACTTGGGACACATACAGACTGAAAGTGAGGGGATGGAAAACGATATTCCATGCAAATGGAAATCAAAAAAAGCTGGAGTAGCAATTCTCATATCAGACAAAATAGACTTTAAAATAAAGACTATTACAAGAGACAAAGAAGGACACTACATAATGATCAAGGGCTCAATCCAAGAGCAAGATATAGCAATTGTAAATATTTATGCACCCAATACAGGAGCACCTCAATACATAAGGCAAATGCTAACAACTTTAATAGGGGAAATTGACAGTAACACAATAATAGCAGGGGACTTTAACACCCCACTTTCACGAATAGACAGATTATCCAAAACGAAAATAAATAAGGAAACACAAGCTTTAAATGATACATTAAACAAGATGGACTTAATTGATATTCATAGGACATTCCATCCAAAAACAACAGAATACACTTTCTTCTCAAATGCTCTTGGAACATTCCCAGGATAGATCATATCTTGGGTCACAAATCAAGCCTTGGTAAATTTAAGAAAATTGAAATTGTATCAAGTATCTTTTCTGACCACAATGCTATGAGACTAGATATCAGTTACAGGAAAACAATCTGTAAAAAATACAAACACATGGAGGCTAAACAATACACTACTTAATAACCAAGAGATCACTGAAGAAATCAAAGAGGAAGTCAAAAAATACCTAGAAACAAATGACAATGAAAACACAGCAACCCAAAACCTATGGGATGCGGCAAAAGCAGTTCTAAGAGAGAAGTTTATAGCAATACAATACTACCTCACAAAACAAGAAATATCTCAAATAAACAACCTAACCTTACAACCTAAAGCTATTAGAGAAAGAAGAACAAAAATCCCCCAAAGTTAGCAGAAGGAAAGAAATCATAAAGTTCAGATCAGAAATAAATGAAGAACAAATGAAGGAAACGATAGCAAAGATCAATCAAATTAAAATCTGGTTCTTTGAGAAGATAAACAAAATTGATAAACCATTAGCCAGACTCATCAAGAAAAAAGGAAGAAGACTCGAATCAATAGAATTAGAAATGAAAAAGGAGAAGTAACAACTGACACTGCAGAAATACAAAGGATCATGAGAGATTCCTACAAGCAGCTATATACAAATAAATTGGACAACCTGGAAGAAAAATGGACAAATTCTTAGAAATGCACAACCTTCCAAGACTGAACCAGGAAGAGATAGAAAATATAAACAGACCAATCACAAGCTTTGAAATTGAGGCTGTGATTAAAAATCTTCCAACAAACAGAAGCCCAGGACCAGATGGCTTCACAGGCAAATTCTATCAAACATTTAGAGAAGAGCTAACAACTATCCTTCTCAAACTCTTTCAAAATATAGCAGAGGGAGGAACACTCCCAAACTCATTCTACGAAGCCACCATCACCCTGATACCAAAACCAGACAAAGATGTCACAAAGAAAGAAAACTACAGGCCAATATCACTGATGAACATAGATGCAAAAATCCTCAACAAAACACTAGCAAACAGAATCCTACAGAACATTAAAAGGATCATACACCATGATCAAGTGGGGTTTATCCCAGGAATGCAAGGATTCTTCAATATATGCAAATCAATCAATGTGATAAACCATATTAACAAATTGAAGGAGAAAAACCGTATGATCAGCTCAATAGATGCAGAAAAAGCTTTCAAAAAAAATTCAACACCCATTTATGATAAAAACTCTCCAGAAAGTAGGTATAGAGGGAACTTACCTCAACATAATGAAGGCCATATATGACAAACCCACAGCCAACATCATTCTCAATGGTGAAAAACTGAAACCATTTCCGCTAAGATCAGGAAGAGGGCAAGGTTGTCCACTCTTACCACTATTATTCAACATAGTTTCGGAAGTCCTAGCCACAGCAATCAGAGAGGAAAAAGAAATAAAAGGAATACAAATTGGAAAAGAAGAAGTAAAACTGTCACTGTTTGCAGATGACATGATACTATACATAGAGAATCCTAAAGATGCTACCAGAAAACTGCTAGAGCTAATCAATGAATTTGGTAAAGTTGCAGGATACAAAATTAATGCACAGAAATCTCTTGCATTCCTATACACTAATGATGAAAAATCTGAAAGAGGAATTATGGAAACACTCCCATTTACCATTGCAACAAAAAGAATAAAATACCTAGGAATAAACCAACCCAAGGAGACAAAAGACCTGTATGCAGAAAACTATAAGACACTGATGAAAGAAATTAAAGATGATACCAACAGATGGAGAGATATACCATGTTCTTGGATATGAATCAATATTGTGAAAATGACTATACTACCCAAAGCAATCTACAGATTCAATGCAATCCCTATCAAATTACCAATGGCATTTTTTACGGAACTAGAACAAAAAATCTTAAAATTCGTATGGAGACACAAAGACCCCGAATAGCCAAAGCAGTCTTGAGGGGAAAAAACGGAGCTGGAGCAATCAGACTCCCTGAATTCAGACTATACTATAAAGCTACAGTAGTCAAGACAATATGGTACTGGCACAGAAACAGAAACATAGATCAATGGAACAAGATAGAAAGCCCAGAGATAAACCCACACACCTATGGTCAAATAATCTATGACAAAGGAGGTAAGGATATACAATGGAGAAAAGATAGTCTCTTCAGTAAGTGGTGCTGGGAAAACTGGAAAGCTACATGTAAAAGAATGAAATTAGAACACTCCCTAATACCATACACAAAAATAAACTCAAAATGGATTAGAGACCTAAATGTAAGACCAGACACTATAAAATTCTTAGAGGAAAATATAGGAAGAACACTCTTTGACATAAATCACCACAAGATGTTTTTTGATCCACCTCCTAGAGTAATGGAAATAAAAACAAACAAGTGGGATGCAATGAAACTTCAAAACTTTTGCACAGCAAAGGAAACCATAAACAAGACGAAAAGACAACCCTCAGAATGGGAGAAAATATTTGCAAATGAATCAATGGACAAAGGATTAATCTACAAAATATATAAACAGCTCATGCAGCTCAATATGAAAAAAACAAACAACCGAATCCAAAAATGGGCAGAAGACCTAAATAGACATTTCTCTAAAGAAGACACACAGATGGCCAAGAAGCACATGAAAAGCTGCTCGACATCACTCATTATTAGAGAAATGCAAATCAAAACTACAATGAGGTATCACCTAACACCAGTTAGATGGGCATCATCAGGAAATCTATAAACAACAAATGCTGGAGAGGGTGTGGAGAAAAGGGAACCCTCTTGCACTGTTGCTGGGAATGTAAATTGATACAGCCATTATGGAGAACAGTATGGAGGTTCCTTAAAAAACTAAAAATAGAATTACCATATGATCCAGCAATCGCACTACTGGGCATATACCCAGAGAAAACCACAATTCAAACAGACACATGCACCCCAATGTTCATTGCAGCACTATTTACAATAGCCAGGTCATGGAAGCAACCTAAATGCCCATCAATAGACGAATGGATAAAGAAGATGTGGTACATATACACAATGGAATATTAGTCAGCCATAAAAAGGAACGAAATTGGGTCATTTGTTGAGACGTGGATGGATCTACAGACTGTCATACAAAGTGATGTAATTCAGAAAGAGAAAAACAAATATTGTATATTAACGCATATATGTGGAACCTAGAAAAATGGTACAGATGAACTGGTTTGCAGGGCAGAAATTGAGACACAGGTGTAGAGAACAAACATATGGACACCAAGGGGGGAAAGCTGAAGGGGGTGGTGGTGGTGGTGTGATGAATTGGGCGATTAGGATTGACATGTATACACTGATGTGTATAAAATTGATGACTAATAAGAACCTGCTGTAAAAATAAATAAATAAAATTCAAAAATTCAAGAAAAAATAATCTGCCGTTTTTTTCCTCTTCTCCAAAGACACAAGATAATTATGATTGTGGGTTTTAAAAGTTCTAATAATTTAAAAAAAAAACTCTGTACTTTAAAAAAATAAACAATAAATGCTGGAGAGGGTGTGGAGAAAAGGGAACCCTCTTGCACTGTTGGTGGGAATGTAAATTGATACAGCCACTATGGAGAACAGTATGGAAGTTCCTTAAAAAACTAAAAATAGAACTACCATATGACCCAGCAATCCCACTACTGGACATATACCCTAAGAAAACTATAATTCAAAAAGAGTCATGTACCACTTTGTTCATTGCAGCTCTATTTACAATAGCCAGGACATGGAAGCAACCTAAGTGTCCATCGACAGATGAATGGATAAAGAAGATGTGGTATATATATATATATATATATATATATATATATATATATATATATACACACAATGGAACATCACTCAGCCATAAAAAGGAACAAAATTGAGTTATTTGTAGTGAAGTGGATGGACCTAGAGACTGTCATACAGTGTGAAGTAAGAGAAAAATAAATACCGTATGCTAACACATATATATGGAATTTTAAAAAAATGGTTCTGAAGAACCTAGGGGTAGGACAGGAATAAACACGCAGACGTAGAGAATGGACTTGAGGACACGGGAAGGGGGAAGTGTAAGCTGGGACAAAGTGAGAGAGTGGCATGGACATATATAAACTACCAAATGTAAAATAGATAGCTACTGGGAAGCCGCATAGGACAGGGAGATCAGCTTGTTGCTTTGTGTCCACCTAGAGGAGTGGGATAGGGAGGGTGGGAGGGGGACGCAAGAGGGAGGAGATATGGGGATATATGTATATGTGTAGCTGGTTCACTTTGTTATAAAGCAGAAACCAACACACCATTGTAAAGCAATTATACTCCAATAAAGATATATTTTTTTTAAAGTATAAAACTGATATGAGGAAAAATTTAAAACTTCTAAAAAACACAAAAGTAGACCTTAATAAATGAAATATACCCTTTCATTTTAGATATGGAACTTCATATCATAAAGATTTCAGTTGTCCCTTAGTTTATAAATTTAATGCAATTCCAATAAAAATACCAATAAACATTTTTGTGGAACTGGACATGTTTATATTAAAGTTTATATTAAAACATGCAGGAATAGTTAGGAAAATATTAAAAATTAAAAGTTCTGAGGAGTCACTGTCCCTATCACTCATTAAAACACTGTAAAGCCTCTGTAACTGAAATGGTGTGGTACTGAGTCCATGAGTCAACAGGTAGTCCAGTGGAATAGAATAGAATAAAGAGCCCAGAAATAGACCCAAGTATATATGGAAATTAAGCATATGATAAAGGTGGCATCTCATATCACTGGGGCAATGATGGACTTCTTTATGAGTGGAGGTGGGATAACTGAGTAGCCATTTGGAAAAAGATAAAATTAGATCCCTATCTCACATCATACACAAAAATAAATGCCAATAGATCAGGGATTTAAATGTAAAAACTGAAACCATACAAGTACTAGAAAGAAAAATATGGGTGAATTTGACTTAAACATTAGTGTAAGGAAAGTCTAACTCAAATCCATATGCAGTACAACAAGAAAATACTGATAAACTTGCCTACATAAAAAATAACTTTGGGGCTTCCCTAGTGGCGCAGTGGTTGAGAGTCCGCCTGCCGATGCAGGAGACACGGGTTCATGCCCCGGTCCGGGAAGATCCCACATGCCACGGACCGGCTAGGCTCGTGAGTCATGGCCGCTGAGCCTGCGCGTCCGGAGCCTGTGCTCCGCAACGGGAGAGGCCACAACAGTGACAGGCCCGCGTACCGCAAAACATTTGACAATTGACAAACTGGGAGAAAATATTTGTGATATAAATCACAAAGAGGTGATATATCGAATATAGAAAGAACTCTTAAAACTGAGGGGAAAATGACCAAAAACCCAATTGAGAATGACATGGACAATTCAGAAAAATGATGTAAAAATGTCCCTTCAACATATGAAAAGATGTTTAACCTTACTCATAATAAGAGAAATACAAAAAGAAAAACAAACAAAAACTATACTGAAATACCATTTCTCTTATCAGATTGGAAAAATTAAAAAGCATAGTATTTTTTAATGGCTGGTGATAGTGAAAATTGATACAACCCATACACATATGGAAGAGGGGAAAATAGAATTGGAGGTGTTCACTATGAACTCATGGTTTTATATCTATACATATGTATCTATATAATATGTGTGTGTATATATGTATATATATAAATAATGTATATGTGTACACATATATCTAGTTTCCATCTTTTTTTTAATATATATATATTTATTTATCTTTGGCTGTGTTGGGTCTTCAGTGCTGCGTGTGAGCTTTCTCTAGTTGCGGTGAGCGGGGGCTACTCTTTGTTGCGGTGCGTGGGCTTCTCATTGCAGTGGCTTCTCTTGTTGTGGAGCATGGGCTCTGGGTGTGCAGGCTTCAGTAGTTGTGGCACGCAGGCTCAGTAGTTGTGGTGCACGGGCTTAGTTGCTCCGCGGCATGTGGGATCATCCCAGACCAGGGCCTGAACCCATGTCCCTTGCATTGGCAGGCAGATTCTTAACCACTGAGCCACCAGGGAAGTCCTAGTTTCCATCTTTAGTGGGAGGTCCTACAAGCAGTGACAGCCCAGTAACAATGAGTACACCTATAGCACAGATCTTGGTTTCTAGAAGCCATCCTCCACTAAAAGGAATCGGGGTTCCTTCGAGAAATGGCTGATTCCAGGGTTAGGGAAGGAAAAGTACAAGATGAATCTAGAATATCTTGTTGTATCAAAAAGTGAGGGGATGGGCTTCCCTGGTGGTGCAGTGGTTGAGAGTCCGCCTGCCGATGCACGGGACACGGGTTCGTGCCGCGGTCCGGGAAGATTCCACATGCCGCGGAGCGGCTGGGCCCATGAGCCATGGCCGCTGAGCCCGCGCGTCCGGAGCCTGTGCTCCGCAGCAGGAGAGGCCACAACAGTGAGAGGCCCGCGTACCGCAAAAAAAAAAAAAAAAAAAAAAGAAGTGAGGGAGTACTCAAAGATTAAAGAGGACATGCCAAAAGGATACAAGAGCCAGACTGAAGGGGCTCCCACTGGCCAAATCAGAGAAAAGTTGAGCACTGAAATAAAGTATTATAGCATACTGATTAAAATAATAATCTATGAGTTCAGAGTGATACAAATAAATAAACAAATGGGGAAGAATGCAAAGTTCTTCCTTACAGTAGAAAGACAACTGATAAATTATAGAAAGAATGATAGAATTAGAAAATCACCATTTGGCAATCATCCTAATATTGATTGAAGCAAGAAGCATTAGTTTTAGCAAGTGCTAAAACCAATAAGCAAAAGTTTTAGGAATAACAGAATACATACATATTCTCAGAGTATCTCCCCATAAAATAATGATTAATTACGAGGGGAAAATAGTAACTTTACAGGGAGAAATGGTGGCCTTAACAAAGTTATCAAATACTAAAGCAAATCAACATGTGCCTCTTAATATGAAGCATTGAGAAGACAACATCGTTTTTGCAGTATTTCTGCTCAAGCCCATAATCTGAATCTAATCATTAGGAAACAACAGACTAACTCCATTTCAGAGATTTTACAATAACTAGCCGGTACGCACATCATGGGTGTTCAATACATAGATAAAAAATAGAATTAATTAGCTTTTTAATTAGCTGATGTGCACATTTCCAGAGCACTAGTTGCATAAGCTTTTATTTGAACATTCAGGACATGGGAAGGCTCAGTGAAAGTTTAGTAGTTTCTGGAGCAGTTGGTCAAAGGAGGAATTGTTCCTGCAGATTAGCAGCCATTGTTCCGGCAGTTTGATTTCTATCAGGAAGCCTAGAGAGGAACAGTCACGGAGAGAGGGGCGTACAAGTGCCACCGTGGAAAATTCTCAGCCCTATAAGATCTCCTACAGGGTCTTTAAATGGAATTTTCAAGACTTAACCTAATGAGAGTCAAACAGTGCTTCAAAATTTTTCTTTTTACTTTAATGCTAAATTAAAATTTTTTTTCCTGTTAAATTTCATTGATTCCACCAGTGGTGAAAAGTGGATGTAACATAAACTAATCTACTTCATACAAAGAAAAAAAAATTCTATGTATGTAAGAGGGAAACATTCCACATATTAAAGAATAATTTTCAAAAAAAGATTAAATCATGACCCTAATACATATATAAAAATGAATACATGTTAAAGATTTTATTTAACATTAATGAGAAAACGGGTAAGGTGTTAACACCAGTTCAAAGGACAATCCAAGGACCAGATCAGGAATATTAAATAAATGTGTAAGTGGAGGCAAAACTTTTTTCCGGAGGTGGTGAGGATGCCATTCCACTGGATAGAATTCATTTGCATTTGTATAAACAAGAATTAGTTTCCATCGCTACCGGTTATCTACAGCCTATAAAGTTGTAAAACGATTCCCATGGAATCAGATGCAGGTAACTTGAAAGGATGCTGTGCAAAACTTCTTCCCCTACTACTGTTAACAGTTATTGTGTATCTCCAGACACAGAGTAGGCAGAGTCTTGATGACAATGGGAATATACTGGTCATAAGGCTAACTTCAATTCAATGAGCATGTGGCTAAGGGAATTTTTCCTTCCATCCACAGGTTATTTCAGGCAAATTAGATACTATACTTCTTTGGTTCACTACTTGATTCTGGGGGAGCCAGCTCTTAAAGGGCTCATGAACCGGACAAACTAATAAGCTACTCAATGGCCACACAGCACGCCAATCAAGAGCCAGGGCAACCTAAGTAAAACTGCACCTTCAAAAGGGCACCGTGCAGTCGGAGTGTGTATTTGACCCCTTTTTGCTAGTGGGGAGGAAATGGCTTCACAGGCGTACGCTATTCTTAAATGAATCGGAAACATCACCCAGACCTCTGCCTCTTCATCGTCCCCGCACCTGCACGAGGCTGGGTTCTTTTGCTAGAAATAATTCTGCTAGAAATGATTCTTTCACGACCTTTAAAACCTCGTAGCTCAAGATCTGGAGTCGGAACTGGGTTTGGGTTAGGCTCCACCAACTACACAAGCTTGTTTATTCTGGAAAAAAAAGAAAAAAGGCAATAATTGTGATTCCTAGCTGCCAGGGTTGCTCCGAGATTTAAAGAGATGAGGGCTGTGAAATATGCTTTGTAAGCTGTGAAGAGTTAGTACAAAGAACAAATCTGCTCCTCTTTTACGATGCCACGAGGCAAAGCTCTTCGGTGGAAATGTAAGAGATCTTAGCTCCTATCAAGCATCAACGGAGCACGGCAGCAAGGGCTGCCCGAGTTCTTCTCTGGCTCCTCCCCCACCACACCGGCCCCGGCCCGGGTCAGAGGCGGCGGAGGCTCTGGCGCCAGGCCTCTCCTGCCTGCGGCCTGCTAGGGGTGAAATCCCGTGCTGGGGCGGGGCAGGCCCCGGCCGCCCAGTTCCTGATTCTATAAGCAGTGCCCGGGGCCCGGGGGCGCCACAGGCGCGGGCACCGCGGGCGGCGCAGGATGGGCCCGCGCAGCGCGGCGAGCCTGCCCCGAGGCCCCGGGCCGCGGAGGCCGCTCCTCCCCGCCGTCCTTCCGCTGCTGCTGCTGCTGCCGCCGCCGCCGGTCTCAGGCGCCGGGGCTGGCCGGCCGCCCCACCTCGTCTTCGTGCTGGCGGACGACCTGGGCTGGAACGACGTGGGCTTCCACGGCTCGGAAATCCGCACACCGCACCTGGACGCGCTGGCGGCCGCCGGGGTGCTGCTAGACAACTACTACACGCAGCCGCTGTGCACGCCGTCGCGGAGCCAGCTGCTCACCGGCCGCTACCAGGTACGCAGCGCCCCCGGCGGCCCGCGGCCGGCCCGCGAGCCTCTTAGAAATGGGCCTCGAGCCCTGGGCGGGTGCCGACCAGCCGGGATCGGTTCCCCGAACCGGGTCCCAAAGAGACGGCTTCTGGCCCTAGCAGCTCTGTACTTGCTTCGCTCAGGCCCGCAGCCCGCGGCGGCCTCTGCGCATGCCCGGCTCCAGGGCGCCGCTCTTCCCCCGGCGCCCCACCTCTCCGGGTGGTGCTTCTGTGTTACGTTTTCAAAAGGTCGGGGTGAAGGGGTTTCTGGGCAATGCCAGATGCGGGGCACTGCGAGTCAGTAGGCTGAAGGTCCGAATGGACTTTGCCGAGCGGTCTTGAAGTGGGAGGATGGAGAGCGAGCAGGCGGGGCACCCAGGAGTGAAGCAGAGAGAGATGGGGAGCCAGGAAAGCTGGGTGGGGAGGAGCGTTAAAACGAAGGAGAGCTCGCAGTGGGTGCGCTTTTGGTTTCTGTAAACCCAGCGGTCATAGGTTAGGACTGCCCGACCAAAGATTTATTTTTCCAAGTTCTCAGCAGCCCTGCAGTGAAAACCAAGTTGATTTTTCTTGGGCTGCTGACTTTCCGTTCAGATGTAACCTGTATTGAACTCCTCTGAGCATCTTCATTATCTCTTTTAAAACTTCTCTGTAGTTAACAGAGTAAAGTATATTTGTAGAGAGCACGCATACATTAGATAACGAAGAATATCAAGAACATTTGCATAGTGCTTTACTGTTTTTAAAGTTAATTCTTGAAACAGCCTGTGAGCTAGCTGTTATTTTTAATCCCCTTTTACACATTAGGCAGTAAACCTGTAGAGGTTCAATGACATGTTAAGAATTATTAATTGAAAAAAGTGCACAGTGTAAGAGTTGTGAATGAAATTTTATTTGGAGCAAGGTGAGGGCTATAGCCTGGGAGACAGCATTTCAGATAGCTCTGAGAAACTGCTCCAAAGAGGTGGGGGGAAAGGTCAGTGTTACATATGACTTTAGTGAAGGGGGTGCGTACGGTCAAGTACACGTTTTCGCAGAGGCCTGCTGCTAGTCACGAGGAGCAGATGTCACTGTTAATGATTTTAGTGCTTTTCTAGATATGAGGAGGTGCAAGAATTGGGCTGATAAAACCTTCTCCTGAAAATATCTAACTATCTGAAGGCCCGTCCTGCCAGTTTTTCCTAGAGCACAGAGCGCCTTGCTCCTGATCTCCACCCTGAACTCCTCTCGGAGGGGGGGTTGAAGGTCAGCGGCTGTAGTGGCCAGTGACTTAGTCCTTGTAGAGTCAGATGACAAGTGCCAGTTTTTAGTTGGCAGTATCACACAGCTAGAAAGTGGTAAAACTGGGTTTTGTGCCTTTCCTGCATCCACTAGTCATCTCAGGCCTCTAAAATTGGACTCTTCTTTTTTCTTAATCTGAATAAGATTGACATTTTGTGATTATGACCATGTTAAATATACAATAAACAGGTAGTTTGTATGCACTGTTTGTTCAACAGCCATACTTTGGGCCCTTACTGTGAAAGTCACAGGGATGTGCCTGAACCTTGCCCTCCCAAATCTGTGTTCATGTAGCCTTTCAGATCAACCCTAGCCTCATGTTGTCCTGAGATCAAGGGAAGGGAGGGTTCACTTGCAATAAAGATTAGCACAGTGGTCTGAAGACTTTTAGAAACAGAAATGATAGAGTTTTACTACGGAGTGAAAAGTAAGTCAAGGTTTGCAGTGGAGGTAAAGGATGGTTCCCTTCACCATCAGCCCTAAGTACTTTCCGCAATTCTAACTGGCTGCTACGTGGAATCAGGAATCTCTGCTCTGATGCAAATGTCACACTGGACACTTTGTAGGAGTACAAGAGCGTCTGAATAAAGAAGGGAAAGGAGGGAAGACAGGGTCTGCCCAAATGGTTCTGCATTTGATCTGAAGTAAGAGAACTGAACTCAAATTGCAGAAGAATGGGAGGGCCATTCATTTCTCCAACTTCCTCCCTTCCAACAGTCTTGAAAAGGAAAACAAATACCACACTTAAAAAACTTGTTCAGACTGCTTTTGCCTCTGAACATCCTCCCTGATCAGTCACCAACATTCCATCCTGGGAAGAAACAAAACAAAACAAAACAAATGAGTATTTAGAGTACCCTGAGGTTAAGAAGTGAAGGTAGAGGCTGCTTATCCAAAAGTGTTTAGAGGCCAATCAGTGTAGCAAGCTAGCCTCCCCAAACATTTTGCTTGGCTTTTCTCCCCTGTTCTGTTTGAGTTCAAGAGACTCAATTAGAAATTACCTTTGGTTAGCAACCATCCTCTTTTAAAAGAGTCAGTATTTCTGGGAGAGCGAAGGAGCCTCACTGGCCTCAGATACTATATTCTGGTACCATTCTAAGCATTTTACATGTATTAGTTAATTTAACTCTTACAGCACCCCGATGAAGTAGGTACTACTATTATCATCCCTATCTGATAACAAAGAAACTGAGGAAGGGGTTAAGAAAGTTGCCCAGGGTCACAGGGCTGGTAAGTTGTGAATCAGGATTTGAACCAGGCAGTAGCTCTATAACCACTACACTATATCGCCTACTCAGAATTATTAAAAACATCATCGCAAGAGCTGCTTCATATTTACTAACTAATCTCTCTTATTTTTTGACATATAGGTCATTCCTAAACATCTCGATGAAAAAAATTAACCCATTAGATTTCAAGTTAGGAATTCCTTATGTTAAATGTAAAGTGAAAATGGGGAGAGAGGTTTCATTTCAAAATGAGTCATGTGTTGTGCATAATTTTAGACAATAAAATGAGGAAATTTGTTGACTATTTCAAAATTAGGTACTTGAAAGAACTGCTTAATAGTCATATCTGCGAACCTAACAATCATGCTTTAATAGAGGTGTCACCTTCCTTAATCATCTAACTTTAGATTAGAAAAGTGAAATCATCTAACTTTAGATTAGAAAAGTCAAAACAAGTTTTGACTGATTGAATTTTGTATTCCCAATAAATGCTGAATTTTAGGTTTTTAGCTTATAAGAGTATTTAGTGAAGAGGACCAGTTAAGAGTTGTGAGATGTGGATTTCAGTCTTTGCCATGTCAGCCTTCAGACTCTGACCTCGAAGGACATCATTTTCCATGTCTGTAAATTACGGGAGTTGGGCTGAACTCTAAGGCTCTTTCTAGCTGTACATTTTTTTGACTCTATGGCTCCTGTGTCCACTAGAGCAAGTTTCTAACTTGGCAAAAGCACATTATCTACCCACTGTCTCCATCTACTGGTAGAAAGAGAGATTAATCTTGCCCAACACTGCCTTACAAGTTGCAGGAGCTGCTTGCTGCGCGGCTAGGCACTTGTTTAAAAAGGAACGTGAATTCAACCTTTTATATTGAGACGTTTAATTGTTCCGAATCCTCACATTTGAACCTTTTAAAACTTGCATACTTTGGTGAAGAATTCATAGAGTTTAGATGGAGGGGAGAGGGAGATTGATCAGCAGATGAACTAAGTAGTTACTGGTAATCCAGGAACTAAAATTCAGGCCTCAATATACTTAAGTTAGTTTTCTTCCCACAGCATTATGACTCATTCATTATTTTAAAAATATTTTATAAAATCTATATTTTATTTACATTTTGAATAGGAAATCCATTCACATGGTTTAAAAACTCAAAAGTTTCAAAATCTCTCCCTATACACAGGTGTACGCGCGCGCGCGCGCGCGCGCACACACACACACACACACACACACACACACACATTCTGTTCCTTAGGCATACAGTTACCTATCTTTGGAGGCAAACAACACTATGTAAATTGTATATATCCTTCCAAAAGTATTTTATGCATATACAAGCAAATATATATGTAGATATTCCTCCCTCTCCTTTGATTTGAATGGTAGCATACTCTTTTTTGGGGGGGTTCTTTTTTTTTTCAATTTCAATGAAATGTAATTGACATACAGCACTGTGTAAGTTTAAGGTGTACAGCATAATGACTTGATGAACGTGCACCATGAAATGATTACCACGGTAAGTTTAGTGAACATCCATCATCTCATAAAAAAGAAAAGAAAAAAATTTTTCCTGTGATGAGAACACTTAGGGTTCACTCTTTTAACAACTCTCATATATAACATGCAGCCGTGTTAATTGTATTTATCATGTTGTACATTACTTCCTTAGTATTTATTTATCTTATAACTGGAAGTTTGTACCTTTTGACTACCTTCATCCAATCTATCCTCCCCCCCACCTCTGCTAACCACAAGTCTGATCTCTATTTCTGTGTATGTTTGTTTGTTGGAGTATAACTGACCTATAACACTACGTTAGTTCCTAGTATACAGCATAGTGATTCCCTATTTCTACAAATTCCAAAATGATCAGAATGATAGCATACTCTTCACAATGTTTTGTACCTCATTTTTTTTAACTTAACATTTGAAATAATTTCATATTGTTATATAAAGAGCATCCTCATTAGTTTTTATGGCTATATAATATTTTGGTAGATGGATATATCATAATTTATTTAACTAGTCACATAATGATGGACATGCAGGTTGTTTCCAGCCTTTTGATATATCAGAGAATGCTGAAGTCAATACCTTGTACCTATGTCATTTTACACATGTTTGAATATATATATATGTAGGGTAAATTCTTAGAAGAGGAATTTTCTGGGTTTAAGTGTAGAGGCATTTGTAATTTGGATAAATATTGCAAAATTATACTTCAGTAGATTGTATCAATCTACATTCTTACCAGCAATATATGATATGCTTATTTCCCTATATATGTATTTTTAAGTTATATTTCACATGCCATAAGATTAATCATTTTAAATATATAAGTCATTGGTTTTTCATATAGCCACAAGGTGGTGCAACCGTCACCACTGTCTAGTTTCAGAACATTTCCATCACCCCAGATGAAACCCATTAGCAATTCCTCCCCTTTCTCCTCTTGCCTTAGTTCCTGGCAGCCACTGATCTACTTTCTATCTCTGTGGATTTGCCTATTTTGGACATTTCATATAAAATGGACTCATACAATAGATGTCCTTTCATCCATGTTGTAATATGTATTATTCCTTTTCATGGCTGAATAATATCCCATCGTGTGAATACACCAACATTTTATTTATCCGTTCATCAGTCGATGGACATTGGATTGTTCCACTTTTTGTCTATTATGAATAATGCCACTGTGAACATCCATGTAGAAGTTTTGTATGAACATATATATTTTTTTCTGTTTTCTAGGGTATAGACTTAGGAGTAGAATGCTAGATCATATGGCAACTCTATGTTTAACTTTTTGAGGGACTGCCAAACTGTTTCCATAGCAGCTGTACCATTTTGCATTCCCATCAACAATGTATGTGGGTTCTAATTTCCTCACCTCCTTGCCAACACTTTATATATTCTGGATACTAAACCCTTTTCAGATATATGATTTGTATTTGTGTCCTTATGTTTATCCTATGCCACTACTACATTGTCTTTGTTAGGACAGAGTTAGGACAGTTGTGTAAGAGTACCAACTTGCAACACATAGCAAATAAGACTTAGAGATCTAATGCACAGCATAGTGAATACAGACAATAATATTGTTATTATAACCATTGAACTTGCTAGGAAACTGGAACTTAATGATTCCAACCTGTAAAAGAAAGGATAATTATAAAATATGATAGAAGTGCTAATTATCACTACAATGGCAATCCTATCATAATGTATAAATGTATCAAATTAACATGTGTTACACCTTAAATTTATACAATGTTTTACATCAAATATATTTCAATAAAAAACACACACATCCTAAGCCAGGGATTGTGAGTTCGTATCCCACCTGGGGTACCAAAAAAATAAAAACAAAAAACACATATAATAAAGATGTTTATAAGAGTGGGAGAATAATAAAAATACTTCAGCTTTTCTAATAGAATTTTTATACCCCTTTTAGTTCAAACAAAAGACTTGAAAATACTGAATTTCCTTATTCTTACAAATTGACTTTATTCAGCACAAAATGTTCATTACACCTCTGCACTCCTAGTTCACATTTTAAGCGTGGTTGTCTATTCTCAGGTCCGGCTTCTCCATGACATTGCCTCACTTGTCTCTGACCTGGAGAAGCACCTGGTGTTGAGCAAGTAAATGAATGAACGTGCTAAGTGTTTTAACACCTGTGCGTTTCCTGAAAGAGCTCACTGTCTTAACTGCTTAGGGTTGACAGGTCATTTCTAACACCCTGGCTTCCTTTTTAAGAAATTAAAAAGGTGAAAGGGTAACAATACTGGTAGGCCTTAGTAGAAACACTTCCTTCTGGGAAAAAAAAAGAGTAAAGTAACTTTGGTCCTCACCTGGGAACATTCTTACCTTGGGACCTGAGGGGGCCACTCCACCAGAACTCTGAAACCTTGGCAGAGGCTAGAAGCAATGAAAGATGACGCCAAGATTTCATTCTTAAGGGACCCACGCCACATTTCTCTTAATCACATTGACAAACGGACAAGACACTTTCACGCCTTTTCACTCACACCTGAAGCAGAACCTTGAACAGGCAATCTAGGAAGGAGGCTGTGCGGGAGCATTGTGGGTAATTTGTGGCTTTTGCTTCAAGTTTGCTTGAAGAATGTGAGCAGGGAAAACCCACGGCTGCAGGGAGAATAGGGCATTGCATACTGTGGCGTGAAAGAGGAAGCCGTTCTGCCTGGGGTTGCCCTCACCTCCCTGCTGCTTTTTCTCAGTATCCTGTCTTCAGTATCCTGCCTGCCCTCCAAGTGCTTGCCTCTCAGTGTCTCTTGTCCCTGGTTACCTTTCCCTGGACTCTAAGATTAGAAGTGGGGCAAAGAGGAGTCAAGAGTTGGAAGAAAGGGGCGAGTCTTGGGGAAAGATGTAGTCATTAGGAGTGTTCATACGACTTGCTGGCAAAGGCATCCAAGGCGTGAGTGATAAGAGGAGCATGTAGTCCAGAGGCCATAGGTGCCTCCAAAGATAAAGAACTTGCTAGTCTTTATCCCTGTGCTCATTTAAGAGGAGAAGTAAAGGATGCATCAGCTCCATACTGATAAGCAAGACGGCCACCTGCTAAAACACATCAGGGTTTTAACGCAGAGAGCCCTGGGGATGACTCGCTGTGATGGGTCTTCTGTTTTGCTGAAGCCAAGTGTCCTTCCTAAGCCTAGCCAGAGCCCAGGAGCATTTTCCCAAAACGAAAGGGGCAGCTGGAGGCCTTAGTCTGCAAGTGTTGAAGATACTGGAAAAAAAAAAAAAATCTGATCTTTACCTTTTTACTTCCCAAGTAACTGGAAAAGAGGAAATAAGGAAATAAGTTTGGGGTTGAGTGGAATATGACCCATTGACTTATGGGAATTTTTGGTTGATTGACATTTGAGGTTTATTATTCCAAGAATCACTTTGAGCATAAGCTGTTACTGTCTGGTAACTCTGTTTTTGTTCCCTTAAGCATATCACTTTTCTAAAAAGTCTTTTTCCTCCATATTTTCCTTCCTTCTCATTTTGGGCTTTGGGTTGGATTTATAATTTAAACAGAGAAAGGCAGTAAAACAGTTTTTGCCTTGTTTATTCCTTTTACAAACAACATCCCTTTGTGGTTTAGTCAGATTTACACTCTTTGCTAATCAACATCAAAATAAATAGACCTTTAAAACTGCTAGTGATACCAGCCAGCTCTGCAGCCTGAGTTCTGAAGGACCAGGCCAGATGGCAGAGCCAGGCCCCTAACACACATAATGTGTGTTCTGTAGCTCTTGGCTTCAGCAGCATGGGCAGCTGATGGCTTTTTAGAAGGCTTGGGGGGAAGTGAGCAGATTCTCCACTATCCATTTGTTCTGTGGGGCATCTCCAGGGATAAACCCTAAGGTGGCCTGAGTGGTACTCGACCATGGTTAAAACCTGTAGTGTTCTGGCCCAGGCCCAGGCTGGCAGTTCCGAACTCCTGGCCAGCCACCAGCCTGTTCTGTGATTGTGTTCTGGTCATGAAGCTTCCCTCTAGGCTCTCTGGTGTATAAAGTGGAATAGTAGAGCTGCCTGTTTTTCTGGTTTTTCAAGTATTGCAGGAGGAGGTATTGCACAAATACATGGTTGCAATGAGTTCATCTTGCACAGGTCAGACTGACAGGATAGAATCTTCCTCTGTTCATCTGGAAGTTATCTCAACGCTATTGAGGTTTGGAGAGAAATAGCATCCATTGCCACGTATGTAGCAGTGGGTCACCTGGCCCCTGGGAGAGTTTATTGTAAGTGTAGCTGAAATAAAGAGGTTCTGATGTGGGAACCATCTTCCTCCTCCCCCCTTCAGGAGAGTGGTTTTTTTCTTTATGCTCATGAGACCACTCTGATAGTATATTCCAGGTCTACAGGGGACAGAATGACTTACAGGATCAAATAAATTTTTACATGCAACAAACCATGTAAACAAGGATTTCTCATCAGTTATCTCAGAGAAAGAACTCAGAGACAAGCCAGGTCCTTTACTGAATTTGTAGACCCTTTGCCTTTGTGGAGGGAATCCTTGACAGTCAAGTAAAATCTTAGGAGAAGCTGTTTTTCAAAGATTTGGTTTAGTGGAGAAGAGATAGCTACATGTGGAAGAAAGAGAGTAGCCCCTTTGGACTTTCATATATTATCTATAGACCCTCTCCATTCAACACCTACTCGCCAAACACTGAAGATGGGTGTTAGAATAAAATTGTTGTAAATGCTGTTGGGTTGCCAAAGTGACGCTTATTTTTTCTTTTGATTCTCCTTGGTGCCTTGCCATCCTTTCCCATGAAGCATGGTGTGGCTCTCCAGTTCTGTGCGAAACTCAAGTGCTGGGTTGCAACCAGCTCTGCGTTCATTCGCCTGTTTACTGCTTCTCTACACGCTACAGTTTCCTTGCTTCAAACAGTGTTTGAACAGACCCAAAACATGTTTTTGGCCATCATCCAGACTTTGGCTTCCCCTCCCCCAGTAATGCCATGAAAATGTCCTGTCGAATACATTCTCAGGAACTGAAAAGAATGTTCCCTACCCTGTGTGATTGCAGGTAATAGAGGCAGGCTTCAGCTGACCACCGGGTGTGGTGCCCATGTGGCCTCGGAAGAGTGAGTCGCACAGCATCCCTTGGCAGGGCTTTAGAGTGATCGGAGGTCATTCTCCGCATGTGATGGATGACCTTTCCATTTAAAGAAATTTGCGCATAACATTTATTTCCACTGGGTCTTTTGAACTCCATAAAATATTATCCTTCTTTATCCTCTGCTGTTGCCAATTAGTATATATTACGAAGTTTTTTGAACCCGGGATTAATTTTCTATTGAGTAAACTTCTAACGTTAACTGTGGACAGAATCCTTCTGTTATGTGAGGGATGTGTGTGTGTGTGTGTGTGTATATTTAGAGAGCAATGTTTCCCTTTCCCAGCTTGGGTTTTGTAACATCCTTATTATTCAGGATCCCAGCTGGGAAAAGATGGCACATTCAAATTAGCATAATTTAGGGAGGGTTTATTTGCAAAGGGACTATTTGAAAAGGCATGAATGTGTGGGGGAAACGCAAGACATAGTGTATAAGCCACTGGAGCTGTTACTACCCCTAGACCAGGGGGAAGAAAGGAAAGAGGAGTGACCGGAACCTAGAAACAGAGTCCTGTAAAGAAGGCCACCTTTGGGATGGCCTGCAGGATACGGACAGCCTGACAGCTCAGGGCCACTCACCTCTTCCCTCCTTCCAATCCCAGTCTGGGCTCCCCATTGGCTGAACCCAGTCAGAACCAGAAGGTGCAGGAGCCCTTTGATCTGGCCCCAGTAGGTCAACTTCCCAGGCTGGAGACAGGACAGAAGGCAGATTGGGGATTTGGAGGGCAAATGAAGGGCATCTGGCATATATCCCAATGAAGGTGTCCAGTTATTTCTAGGCAAAGTATAAAAATCTAAATAGAAAACTTAAACTCACTTTTATTTTTAAACAGCTTTATTGAGGTATAATTGACATGCAATAAACTACACGTATTTCAAGTATACAATTTGATAAGTTTTGATATGTATATGCCTGTGAAGCCGTTACCACATAATCAAGATAGCGAACATATTATCACCTTCAAAATAAATCCACTTTAATTTAACATTTAAGATATTCCACATGGTTCTTTTAGGAGGGCATGGAAAGGTATCGTGAAATCAAGCAACAGCAGGGGCAATTCCAAAGGTATTGGCTCCGGACAGACACACAAAAAAATGAAATTCAGGACAATGTCAAAGCTTATGAGAAAACTATTTAATAGTAAGTAGCTTATAATAAATTAAAAAGAAAAGATGGTGAGTTTGAAAGGTTTTTGTTTTGTTTTTGTGTTTACTTTGTATCTGTGTATTGCCATGAATTTGAAACAAAACGAGGCAAAAATCTGTCTGGTCTGAGTAGTCAATATTTGAATCTGAAAAAATCAGTGATAAATCAGGATTTAATAGCACCAGCAGAACTATAGATTAGAACCAGCATACATGTCATTTGATGTTAATATGTACCACATCCCACTCCAGGGGGCAGGCCCAGGCTTAGGTGCATGTTCTGTATAATGCCACCCCATCTCCTCAAGAAAGTGTATTGAAATGTAGGTGAGAGGGCGTGATGTGTTATTGATGACAATGCTTACAGTATTACCGTGACAGTTGCTGAGTGTTTAGTGTACGGTTAGTGAAAGAGCTGGGATGCGATTTAATTCTCTGAGCTTCGGGCTCTTATGCTTTAAATTATAAAAGCAAGTAAATCATTTACAAACACATTTTGTTTTTACCATTTATTAATAATTGCTTGCTACCCACCTGACAGCTGATGGAGGCGCCAGAGAGTCATGGCTGGGTTGAGAACTGGCACTGTCAACCTTTGGTGTCCCCAGAGCCCCATTTATTCTAGGGAAATCAGGAGTGCCCAGTGAGTGCTAGGGAAAGCTAGTGTCGGTGAAGAATTAAATGTGAGACTCCACCCTGCTTCCTACAGAGAAGAGCACCTCCCTGGCTAAGCAAGGACAAGGGATTGGTGGGGGGGAGAGGGGTAACATTGTAGGGAAGGGAGGGTCTGGGTAGGCAATGAGGGAAGCCACCAAGGACCCCCCTTGTGCACCAGCAGTGGGTGCAGTATCATCCCTCAGCACAGGAGCTGTGACAAGGGCCACACCGGTTTCCATGTGGCCTTCGAACTTACCTAGCAAGTTCAGGGCCTTTGCATTCTTATTCCTTATGCCTAGATTGCTCTGCCCCAAATTTTTGCAAGGCTCTCTCTTACTCTCTTATTTCATTCAGATTTCTGCTCAAGTATCTCCTCCTCAAAGAAGCTTTCTTTTGCCATCCTCTCTAAAGAGTCACCTGTCACTATCTCCCTCTCTATTTTCCTCATAATAATGATCACTGTCAGACTAACGTCCTTCTCTAACTTTTTGGTTTTAGGACCTCTGTACATGCTTAAAAATTGAAGACCCCATAGAGCTTACGTTTGTGTGGTTATACCTTTCAAAATTTACTGTGTCAGAAATTAAAATAGAAATTTTAAAATATTTTTATTCATTGAAAAACAGCAATAATAATTCCATTACATATTAATGTAAATAACTTGGGGAAAATAACTGTATTTTTCAAAACAAGAGAATTACACAAGAAGAATGACGTTGTTTTATATTTTTTGACTTTAATTTTTTTTATACAGCAGGTTCTTATTAGTAATCTATTTTATACACATCAGTGTATACATGTCAATCCCAATCTCCCAATTCATCACACCCGCCACACCTTGCTTTCCCCCCTTGGTGTCCATATGTTTGTTCTCTACATATGTGTCTCTGTTTCTGCCTTGCAAACTGGTTCATCTGTACCATTTTCCTAGGTTCCACATATATGCAGTAATATACAATATTTGTTTTTCTCTTTCTGACTTACTTCACTCTTAGTCTCTAGGTCCATCCATGTCTCTATAAATGACCCAATTTCATTCCTTTTTATGGCTGAGTAATATTCCATTGTATATATGTACCACATCTTCTTTATCCATTCATCTGTCAATGGGCATTTAGGCTGCTTCCATGTCCTGGCTATTGTAAATAGTGCTGCAATGAACATTGCGCTACATGTGTCTTTTTGAATTATGGTTTTCTCTGGGTATATGTCCAGTAGTGGGATTGCTGGGTTATATGGTAATTCTATTTTTACTTTTTTGTTTGTTTGTTTGTTTGTTTGCCATACGCGGGCCTCTCACTGTTGTGGCCTCTCCTGTTGTGGAGCACAGGCTCCGGACGCACAGGGTCAGTGGCCATGGCTCACAGGCCCAGTCGCTCCATGGCATGTGGGATCCTCCCGGACCGGGGCACGAACCCGTGTCCCCTGCATCAGCAGGCAGACTCTCAACCACTGCGCCACCAGGGAAGCCCTATTTTTAGTTTTTTAAGGACCCTCCATACTGTTCTCCATAGTGGCTGTGTCAATTTACATTCCCAGCAACAGTGCAAGAGGGTTCCCTTTTCTCCACACCATCCCCAGCATTTGTTGTTTGTGGATTTTCTGCTGATGCCCATTCTAACCAGTATGAGGTGATACCTCATTGTAGTTTTGATGTGCATTTCACTAATAATTAGTGATGTTGAGCAGCTTTTCATGTGCCTCTTGGCCATCTGTATGTCTTCTTTGGAGAAATGTCTATTTAGGTCTTCTGCCCATTTTTTGATTGGGTTGTTTGTTTTTTTAATTGAGCTGCATGAGCTGTTTATATATTTTGGAGATTAATCCTTTGTCCGTTGATTTGTTTGCAAATATTTTCTCCCATTTTGAGGGCTGTCTTTTCGTCTTGTTTACAGCTTCCTTTGCTGTGCAAAAGCTTTGAAGTTTCATTAGGTCCCATTTGTTTATTTTTATTTCCATTACTCTAGGAGGTGGGTCAAAAAAGATCTTACTGTGATTTATGTCAAAGAGTGTTTTTCCTATGTTTTCCTCTAAGACTTTTATAGTGTCCAGTCTTACATTTAGGTCTTTTATCCACTTTGAGTTTATTTTTGTATATGGTGTTAGGGAGTGTTCTAATTTCATTCTTTTACATGTAGCTGTCCAGTTTTCCCAGCACCACTTATTGAAGAGACTGTCTTCTCCATTGTATATCCTTGCCTCCTTTGTCATAGATTAGTTGACCATAGGTGCGTAGGTTTATCTCTGGGCTTTCTGTCCTGTTCCATTGATCTATATTTCTGTTTTTGTGCCAGTACCATATTCTTTTGATTACTGTAGCTTTGTAATATAGTCTGAAGTCAGGGAGTCTGATTCCTCCAGGTCCGTGTTTTTCCCTCGAGATTGCTTTGTCTATTTGGGGTTTTTTGTGTCTCCATACAAATTTTAAGATTTTTTGTTCTAGTTCTGTAAAAAATGCCACTGGTAATTTGATAGGGATTACAGTGAATCTGTAGGTTGCTTTGGGTAGTATAGTCATTTTCACAATATTGATTCTTCCAATCCAAGAACATGGTATTTCTCTTCATCTGTTTGTGTCATCTTTGATTTCTTTCATCAGTGTCTAATACTTTTCTGAGTACAGGTCTTTTACCTCCTTAGGTAGGTTTATTCCTAGGTATTTTATACTTTTTGTTGCAGTGGTGAATATGATTGTTCCCTTAATTTTCTTTCTGTGCATTAATTTTGTATCCTGCAACTTTACCAAATTCATTGATTAGCTCTAGTAATTTTCTCATGGCATCTTTAGGATTATCTATGTATAGTATCAAGTCATCTGCAAACAGTGACAGTTTTACTTCTTCTTTTCCAATTTGTATTCCTTTTCTATCTTTTTCTTCTCTGATTGCCGTGGCTAGGACTTCCAAAATGATGTTGAATAATAGTGGCGAGAGTGGACATCCTTGTTGCTGATCTTTGAGGAAATGCTTTCAGTTTTTCAACATTGAGAATGATGCTTGCTGTGGGTTTGTCATATATGGCCTTTATTATGTTGAGGTAGGTTCCCTCTATGCCCACTTTCTGGAGAGTTTTTATCATAAATAGGTGTTGAATTTTGTCAAAAGCTTTTTATGCATCTATTGAGATGATCGTATGGTGTTCAGTCTTCAATTTGTTAATATGGTGTATCTCATTGATTGATTTGTATATATTGAAGAACCCTTGCATCCCTGGGGTAAATCCCACTTGATCACGGTGTATGATCCTTTTAATGTGTTATTGGATTCATTTGCTAGTACTCTTGAGGATTTTTACATCTATATTCATCAGTGATATTGATCTGTAATTTTCTGTTTTTGTAGTATCTTTGTCTGGTTTTGGTATCAGGGTGATGGTGGCCTCATACAATGAGTTTGGGAGTGTTCCTTCCTCTGCAATTTTTTGCAAGACTTTGAGAAGGATGGGTGTTAGCTCTTCTCTAAATGTTTGATAGAATTCACCTGTGAAGCCATCTGGTCCTGGACTTTTGTTTGCTGGAAGATTTTTAATCACAGTTTCAATTTCATTATTTGCGATTGGTCTGCTCATGTTTTCTATTTCTTCCTGGTTCAGTCTCAGAAGGTTGTGTTTTCTTCCAGGTTATCCATTTTATTGGCATAGAGTTGCCTGTAGTAGTCTCTTATGATGCTTTGTATTTCTGTGAAGTCCATTGTAACTTCTCTTTTTTATTTCTAATTTTATTGATTTGAGTCCTCTCCCTCTTTTTCTCATTGAGTCTGGCTAAAGGTTTACCAATTTTGTTTATCTTTTCAAAGAACCAGTTTTTAGTTTTATTGATCTTTACTGTTGTTTTATTTGTTTCTATCTCATTTATTTCTGCTCTAATCTTTATGATTTCTTTCCTTCTGCTAACTTTTGCTTTTGTTTGGTCTTCTTTCTCTACTTCCTTTATGTGTAAGGTTGGATTGTTTATTGGAGATTTTTCTCGTTTATTGAGGTAGGATTGTATTGCTCTAGATTTCCCTCTTAGAACTGCTTTTGCTGCATCCCATAAGGTTTGTATCATCGTGTTTTCATTGTCATTTGTCTCTAGGTATTTTTTAATTTCCTCAGCCATCTCTTGGTTATTTAGTAACGTATTGTTTAGCCTCCATTTGTTTGTGTTTTTTACGTTTTTTATCCTGTAATTGATTTCTAATCTTATAGCGTTGTGGTCAGAAAAGATGCTTGATATGATTTCAGTTTTCTTAAATTTACCGAGGCTTGATTTGTGACCCACGATGTGATCTATCCTGGGGAATGTTCCATGTGCACTTAAGAAGAAAGTGTAGTCGGCTGTTTTGGGATGGATTGTCCTATAAATGTCAATGAAGTCTACCTTGTCTATTTTGTGATTTAAAGCTTTTGATTCCTTATTATATTCTGTCTGGATGATCTGTCCCTTGGTGTAAGTGAGATGTTAAAGTCCCCCACTATTATTGTGTTACTGTCGATTTCCTCTTTTATAGCTGTTAGCATTTACCTTATGTATTGAGGTGCTCCTATGTTGGGTGCATATATATTTATAATTGTTATATCTTCTTCTTGGATTGATCCCTTGATCATTGTGTAGTGTCCTTCCTTGTCTCTTGTAACATTCTTTATTTTAAAGTCTATTTTATCTGATATGAGTATTGCTACTCCAGCTTTCTTTTGATTTTCATTTGCATGGATTATGTTTTTCCATCCCCTCACTTTCAGTCTGTATGTGTCCCTAGGTCTGAAGTGGGTCTCTTGTAGACAGCATATATATGGGTCTTGTTTTTGTATCCATTCAGTGAGCCTGTGTCTTTTTGTTGGAACATTTAACCCATTCACATTTAAGGTAATTATCAATTTGTATGTTCCTATTACCATTTTCATAATTGTTTGGGGTTTGTTTTTGTAGGTCCTTTTCTTCTTTTGTGTTTCCCACTGAGAGAAGTTCCTTTAGCATTTGTTGTAGAGCTGGTTTTGTGGTGCTGAATTCTCTTATCTTTTGCTTGTCTGTAAAGCTTTTGATTTCTCCATCGAATCTGAATGAGATCTTTGCCAGGTAGAGTAATCTTGGTTGTAGGTTCTTCCGTTTCATCACTTTAAATATATCGTGCCACTCCCTTCTGGCTTGTAGCGTTTCTGCTGAGAAATCAGCTGTTAACCTTATGGGATTCCCTTGTATGTTATTTGTCGTTTTTCCCTTGTTGTTTTCAATAATTTTTCTTTGTCTTTAATTCTTGTCAATTTGATTACTATGTGTCTTGGCGTGTTTCTCCTTGGAATTATTCTGCCTGGGACTCTGTGCTTCCTGGACTTGGGTGGCTATTTCCTTTCCCATGTTAGGGAAGTTTTTGACTATAATCTCTTCAAATATTTTCTCGGGTCCCTTCTCTCTCTCTTCTCCTTGTGGGACCCCTGTAATGCAAATGTTGGTGCGTTTAATGTTTTCCCAGAGGTCTCTTAGGCTGTCTTCATTTCTTTTCATTCTTTTTTTTTTATTCTGTTCTGCGGCAGTGAATTCCACCATTCTTTCTTTCAGGTCATTTATCCATTCTAATGCATCAGCCATTCTGCTATTGATTCCTTCTAGTTTATTTTTCATTTCAGTTATTGTATTGTTCATCTCTGCTTGTTTGTTCTTTAATTCTTCTAGGTGTTTGTTCTTTAATTCTTCTAGGTCTTTGTTAAACATTTCTTCCATCTTCTCGATCTTTGCCTCCAGTCTTTTTCCGAGGTCCTGGATCATCATCACTATCATTATTCTGAATTCTTTTTCTGGAAGGTTGCCTATCTCCACTTCATTTAGTTGTTTTTCTGGGGTTTTATCTTGTTCTTTCATCTGATACATTGTCCTCTGCCTTTTCATTTTGTCTATCTTTCTGTGAATGTGGTTTTCATTCCACAGGCTGCAGGATAGTAGTTCTTCTTGCTTCTGCTGTCTGCCCTCTGGTGGATGAGGCTATCTAAGAGGCTTGTGTAAGCTTCCTGATGGGAGGAACTGGTGGTGGGCAGAGCTGGCTGTTGCTCTGGTGGGCAGAGCTCAGTAAAACTTTAGTCCGCTTGTCTGCTGATGGGTGGTGCTGAGTTCCCTCCCTGTTGGTTGTTTGGCCTGAGGTGACCCAGCACTGGAGGCTACAAGCTCTTTGGTGGGGCCAATGGCGGACCCCGGGAGGGCTCACGCCAAGGAGTACTTCCCCTAACTTCTGCTGCCACTGTCTTTGTCCCTGTGGTGACCCACAGCCACCCCCCACCTCTGCAGGAGACCTTCCAACACTAGCAGGTAGGTCTGGTTCAGTCTCCTATGGGGGTCACTGCTCCTTCCCTCTGGGATCTGATACACACACTACTTTGTTCGTGCCCTCCACGAGTGAAGTCTCTGTTTCCCCCAGTCCTGTTGAAGTCCTGCAATGAAATCCCACTAGCCTTCAAATTCTGGTTTTCTGGGAATTCCTCCTCGCATTGCCGGACTCCCAGGTTGGGAAGCCTGACGTGGGGCTCAGAACCTTCACTCCAGTGGGTAATCTTCTGTGGTATAATTGTTCTCCAGTTTGTGAGTCACCCATCCAGCAGTTATAGGATTTGATTTTATTGTGATTGCACTCCTCCTACCATCTCATTGCAGCTTCTCCTCTGTCTTTGAATGTGGGATATCTCTTTTGGTGAGTTCCAGTGTCTTCCTGTCAATGCTTGTTCATCAGTTAGTTGTGATTCCGGTGCTCTCACAACAGGGAGTGAGCACACGTCCTTCTACTCTGCCATCTTGAACCAATCTCCTTGTTTTATATTTTTGTACGTGTTTCCTATTAATAGAAGATAGCTAGATTGTTACATCTGCTTCTGCATTCAACCTGTGCAATACTGTTGACCCTTGAACAACATGGATTTGAACTGTAAGGGTCCACTTATACGTGGATTTTGTTCACTAAATACGTACTATGATGTTGCATGATCTGTGGTTGAATTCCTGGATGCAGCCAACTGTAAAGTTATACTTACATTTTCAACTGCACAGGGGTTAGTGCCCCTAACCCCCAGTTGTTGAAAGGTCAACTGTATATTGTTTTGGTAAAAGTCGTTGAAGAACATCCAGCCTCACACAGATATGTAGTTGGAAAAGAGAGAGTTTTTTTAAAAATAGATTTATTTTATTATTTACTTTTGGCTTCACTGGGTCTTCGTTGCCATGCATGGCTTTCTCTAGTTGCGGTGAGCAGGGGCTACTCTTCGTTGCGGTGCGCGGGCTTCTCTAGTTGCGGTGGCTTCTCTTGTTGCGGAGCATGGGCTCTAGGCATGCGGACTTCAGTAACTGTGGCTCACGGGCTCTAGAGCGCAGGCTCAGTAGTTGTGGCGCACAGGCTTAGTTGCTCCGTGGCATGTGGGATCTTCCTGGACCAGGGCTCGAACCTGGGTCCCCTGCATTGGCAAGCAGATTCTTAACCACTGCGCCACCAGGGAAGTCCCCAAGAGAGGGTTATTTTAATAACCTTTTCATATAATTGTGGGTATTCTATTTTAATATTACACCAAGACTCAGCACGTGATAATTTCTTAAAATTAGTTGTGTGGTGCTTGCACCCTGGTGATACTTGTGGGAGCTGCTCCTAACCTATGGATCAGATGGCCACTTTTTTTTTTTTTTAAGGAAAAGTTGGTCACCGTCTTTTGAAATTATGCTTTATGTAAGGTAGAATAAGAAATGCAAATCATTATCTTCATTATACCCTTTTAAAAAATCAAGTCTTGAAAGATTATAGAAGCTTCTTCTAATCAAACACCAACATCTCATGTGCATAGAAATTTGAACACTTTTTCCTTGATAGATCCACACTTCATATTATGGCTACTTTTATGAGGTAAGAAGTGAAAACTTAACAGTTTCTAACATAGTTCCTGGATAAATATTTGTTGAAACTATCTAATGTTTGTTAGACTGTTTTTATTCATTTCTTTCAAATTCTTATTTATGTCTATTACTTTATTTGAATAAGTGAGAAAAATGCCTTTTAGAAATGCCTTAACCTGGTACAGAAATAGAATTAAACATTCATGTTTACACATACGTCTAGTAAATTAGGCAACCACTTTATCTGCTTGTTCAGAATGTTTCAACATCATTAATCCATAATTTTATGTTTATCTATTTTAAGATCCACACAGGTCTACAGCACCAAATAATCTGGCCCTGTCAGCCCAGCTGCATTCCTCTGGATGAAAAACTCCTGCCCCAGCTTCTAAAAGAAGCAGGCTACGCTACCCACATGGTCGGAAAATGGCACCTGGGAATGTACAGGAAAGAATGTCTTCCAACCCGCCGAGGATTTGATACCTACTTTGGTAATGGAAATGCACATGTTTCTTTAACAACTCTGGCCAACTGCAGCCGTCTCATAAAACACAGCCAAGTGTAATCAAATGAAATAACTGGAAACTTGAACAGAGTGAATCAGTCAGCACTGCCATGGGGCCACTGTCTAATGCCACAACCGTAAACATGGCTGTGCACTCAGCTCGTGATGGGACAGGCAGTTATCTTTGCCAGGGTTCTACATGCCACGTAGGGGCCTTTGCAGAGTCTGCTACCTCCAAGTCAGAGACCACTCTACTCTTAGAGAACCTTATTACCAAAAGGGGATACAGATTGATTTTTTAAAAAAATTCCCGGCAAAACCCAATACAAGAATATTTCCTTCACAAAGGTTCAGGATCTTTTTTTCTCCTCATGAATTGTGTTCAAAGGTTTTATTTTGTTTTGTATTTCCTGGAGATGATAAAGAAGACTCTTTTCCAGTTGGCATCCTTCTTTCCTTCTGTGAGATCTGTTTTTGAAATTACTAGATTGGGGAAGATAGATCAAATAAAGAAAATGGGAGGGTAAATAACAAATAGTAATAGGAAAGATACAAAATAATAAGTATTTTATGGATTTGATAGCCCTATAAAAATAAATATAAAGCCTACAGTTTTTTAAAAATATATATACTCTATTTAAACCTGTTACAAACCATTTCTTAACAACCTATTTATCTATTTATCTTGCCAGGGGCTACATAGCTTTCTGTCAAGTTCTTTTCATATTTTGCTTTTTTTTTAAATTGGGGTGTAGCTGTTTTACAATGTTTGTTAGTTTCTACTGTACAGCGAAGTGAAGTAGAGTTCCCTGTGCTATACAGCAGGTTCTTATTAGATATCTATTTTATACATATTAGTGTATATACATCAATTGCAATCTCCCAGTTCATCCCACCTCTCACCCCCAACTTTCCCCCTCATATTTTGCTTTCCGTCTAGCTATTCTGTTTTATCTGTCTAGCTGTTTAGCTCCCTACCTACCTCCCATTTGTCTCTTCATTTATTTACAAACTGCCATATACAAAAAGGAACACACAATGAAGATAAATTTAAAAAAAATAAATAGAATTGAAAAATCAGGGTGGGCTTCCCTGGTGGCGCAGTGGTTGGGAGTCTGCCTGCTGATGCAGGGGACACGGGTTCGTGCCCCGGTCTGGGAAGATCCCACATGCCACAGAGCAGCTGGGCCCGTGAGCCATGGCTGCTGAGCCTGCGCGTCCGGAGCCTGTGCTCCACAAGGGGAGAGCCCACAACAGTGAGAGGCCCACGTACCGCAAAAAAAAAAAAAAAATCAGGGTGAGAGGAGGTGGAGTCAAGATGGCAGTATGAAAAGAGGTGGAGTTAGTGTCTCCCCACAGCTAGGGCACCTGCTGGCCACTGGTGGGGGACTCTGACACCCAAGGAGACAGGAGGAACCCCAAAGTGAACTGGTAGGATGTAAGGGGATTGAAGGGGGAGAAGTGGAGGCCAGACAGGATTGGCATCCCTGAGGCCAGGGAGATTAGGAGAGGCAGGCAGGAGGCGCCCTCTGGGAGAAGCAGGAGAGGAGTGGAGGGCGATTGCCCTGTTCACTCAGGCCCAGGGAGCCTGCTGAGCTCCCAGGCCTATCCCCTGCCCTCCAAAGCCCCCTCCAGGCTGCGTACGTTCTTGGGGGCATAGGGGGGAGGCTGGGGAGATCAGGAGAGGCAGGCGGGAGGGGCCCTCCCAGACCAGAGGAGGAGGAGAGGAGAGGAGGGTGTTTGCCCTGCCCACTTGAGCCCAGGAAGGCTGCTGGACTCCCAGGTGAGGGCCCCTGCCCTGTGAGACCAGGGCTGGAGGGCACGCCTGGGCCCCTTATGTTCCTTGAGCCTAACCGTCCCCCCCACCACACACCCTCCAGGGCCTTTTTCAGCCCTGTGGGTCCTGAGCATCAGCCCTGCCCACCACCCAAACCTCACCCTTGCTTAGCCCCCACCCTCCACAGCCAAGGCCTTCCCCCCAACCTTTTTTTCCCCTCCTTCTCTTTTTTTTACTATTGTGGTACTGTTGTATATTCCAGTTGTTGATTCATCTATATTTTTATCTTTATATTCTCCCTATCTGTTAGTTTTCTAGCCTAATTTTATTTATTACTTTGTTATTGTTCTTTTGGTTTTTCCTTTTTTTTTTGCCTCCCCAGGTGGCTTGCAGGATCTTGATTCACAAGCCCAGGGTCAGGCCGAAGCTCCTGCGGTGGGAGCTCTGAGTCTGAACCACTGGACTAACAGGGAACCTCAGACCACGGGGAATATTCATCAGAGTGAGGTCTCATGGAGTTCCTCATCTCAGGCAAGACCCAGCTCTACCCAATAGCCTACTAACCCTAGTGTTGGAAGCATCAGGTCAAACAACCAGTAAGACAGGAACACAATCCCACTTACTGAAAAAAAAAAAATGAGATGGCAAAAAAATATGTCACAGATGAAGGAGCAAGGTCAAAACCTATAAGGCCAAATAAATGAAGAAGAAATAGGCAATCTACCTGAAAAAGAATTCAGAGTAATGATAGTAAAGATGATCCAGAATCTCAAAAATAGAATGGACGCACAGATTGACAAAATACAAGAAATGTTTAACAAAGATCTAGAAGAACTAAAGAACAAACAAACAGAGATGAACAACATAATAACTGAAATGAAAAATACACTAGAAGGAATCAGTAACAGAATAACTGAGGCAGAAGAATGAATAAGTGAGCTGAAAGTAACTGCCAAGGAGCAGAATAAAGAAAAAAGAATGAAAAGAATTGAAGACAATCTCAGAGACCTCTGGGACAACACTAAACGCACTAACATTTGGATCATAGGGGTCCCAGAAGAAGAGAAAAAGAAAGGGTCTGAGAAAATATTTGAAGAGTTTATAGTTGAAAACTTCCCTAACATGGGACAGGAAATAGTCACCCAAGTCCAGGAAGCACAGAGAGTCCCATACAGAATAAACCCTAGGAAAAACACACCAAGACACATATTAATCAAATTAACAAAAATTTAATTCAAAGAAAAAATATTAAAAGCTGCAAGGGAAAAACAAAAAATAACATACAAAGGAATCCAAACAAGGTAATAAGCTGATTTTTCAGTGGAAACTCTGCAGGCCAGAAGCGGGTGGAAGGATATACTTAAAGTGGTGAAAGAGAAAAACCTACAACCAAGATTACTCTACCTAGCAAGGATCTCATTCAGATTCGATGGAGAAGTCAAAAGCTTTTCAGACAAGCAAAAGCTAAGAGAATTCAGCACCAGTAAACCAGTTTTACAACAAATGCTGAGAAAACTTCTCTAAACGGGAAACACAAGAGAAGAAAAAGACCCACAAAAAACAAACCCAAAACAATTAAGAAAATGGTAATAAGAACATACATATCAATAATAACCTTGAATGTAAATGGATTAAATGTCCCAACCAAAAGACATAGACTGGGTGAATGGATACAAAGACAAGACCCATATATATGCTGTCTACAACAGACCCACTTCAGACCTAGGGACACATACAGACTGAAAGTGAAGCGATGGAAAAAGATATTCCATGCAAATGGAAATCAAAAGAAAGCTGGATTAGCAATACTTGTATCAGATAAAATAGACTTTAAAATAAAGACTGTTACAAGAGATAAGGAAGGATACTACATAATGATCAAAGGATCAATCCAAGAAGGAGATATAACAATTATAAATGTTTATGCACCCAACATAGGAGCACCTCAATATATAAGGCAAATGCTAACAACCATGAAAGGAGAAATCGACAGTAACACAATAATAGTAGGGGACTTTAACATCCCACCTACACCAATGGACAGATCATCCAAACAGAAAATAAATAAGGGAACACAAGCTTTAAATGACACAATAGATCAGATAGATCTAATTGATATTTATAGAACATTCCACCCCAAAGTGGCAGAATACACTTTCTTCTCAAGTGCACATGGAACATTCTCCAGGATAGATCACATCTTGGGTCACAAATCAAGCCTCGGAAAATTTAAGAAAATTGAAATCGTATCAAGCATCTTTTCTGACCACAACGCTGTGAGATTGGAAATCAATTACAGGAAAAAAACTGTAAAAAACCAAATACATGGAGGCTAATCAGTGTGCTACTAAATAATCAAGAGATCACTGAAGAAATCAAAGAACAAATCAAAAAATACATAGAAACAAATGACAATGAAAACATGACAACCCAAAACCTGTGGGATGCAGCAAAAGCAGTTCTAAGAGGGAAGATTATAGCTATGCAATCTCATCTTAAGAAAAAAGAAAAATCTCAAATAAACAATCTAACCCTACACTTAAAACAACTAAAGAAAGAAGAACAAAGAAAACCCAAAGTCAGTAGAAGGAAAGAAATCATAAAGATCAGAGCAGAAATGAATGAAATAGAAACAAAGAAAACAATAGCAAAGATCAATAAAACTAAAAGCTGGTTCTCTGAGAAGATAAACAAAATTGGTAAACCCTTAGACAGACTCATCAAGAAAAAAAGGGAGAGGATGCAAATCAAAGTTAGAAATGAAAAAGGAGAAATGACAACTGACACTGCAGAAATACAAAGGATTATAAGAGACTACTGCAAACAACTATATGCCAATAAAATGGACAATCATGAAGAAATGGACAAATTCTTGGAAATCTACAATTTTCCAAGACTGATCCAGGAAGAATTAGAAAATATAAACAGTCCTATCACAAGTAATGAAATTGAAACTGTAATTAAAAATCTTCCATCAAACAAAAGTCCAGGACCAGATGGCTTCACAGGTGAATTCTATCAAACATTTAGAGACAAGCTAACACCCATCCCTCTCAAACTCTTCCAAAAAATTGCAGAGGAAGGAATACTCCCAAACTCATTCTATGAGGTCACCATCACCCTGATACCCAAACCAGTCAAAGACACTACGAAAAAAAGAAAATTACAGACCAATATCACTGATGAACACAGATGAAAAACTCCTGAACAAATAGTAGCAAACAGAATCCAACAGCACGTTAAAAGGATCACACACCATGATCAAGTGAGATTTATCCCTGGGATGCAAGGATTCTTCAATATGTGCAAATTAATCAATGTGATACACCATATTAACAAATTAAGGAATAAAAACCATATGATCATCTCAATAGATGCAGAAAAAGCTTTTGACAAAGTTCAACACCCATTTATGATTAAAAAAAAAACTCTCCAGAAAATGGGCATAGAGGGAACCTACCTCAACATAATAAAGGTCATATATGACAAACTCACAGCAAGCATCATACTCAGTGGTGAAAGCATTTCCACTAAGATCAGGAACAAGACAAGGATGTCCACTCTCACCACTGTTATTCAACATAGTTTTGAAAGTCCTAGCCACAGCAATCAGAGAAGAAAAAGAAAGAAAAGGAATACAAATTGGAAAAGAAGAAGTAAAACTGTCACTGTTTGCAGATGACATGATACTATACACAGAAAATCCTAAAGATGTCACCAGAAAGCTACTAGAACTAATCAGTGAATTTGGTAAGGTCGCAGGATACAAAATTAATGAACAGAAATCTCTGGCATTCCTATACACCAACAATGAAAAATCAGAAAGAGAAATTAAGGAAACACTCCCATTTACCGTTGCAACAAAAAGAATAAAATACCTAGGAATAAACCTACCTAAGGAGGCAAAAGAGTTGTACTCAGAAAACTATAAAACACTGATGAAAGAAATCAAAGATGGGGCTTCCCTGGTGGCGCAGTGGTTGAGAGTCTGCCTGCCGATGCAGGGGACACGGGTTCGTGCCCCGGTCTGGGAAGATCCCACATGCCGCGGAGCGGCTAGGCCTGTGAGCCATGGCCGCTGAGCCTGCGGGTCTGGAGCCTGTGCTCCGCAACGGGAGAGGCCACAACAGTGAGAGGCCCACGTACCGCAAAAAAAAAAAAAAAAAAAAAAAAAACTATGATGAGATATCACCTCATGCCGGTCAGAATGGCCATTATCAAAAAATCTAGAAACAATAAATGCTGGAAAGGGTGTGGTGAAAAGGGAACTCTCTTGCACTGTTGGTGGGAATGTAAATTGATACAGCCACTATGGAGAACAGTATGGAGGTTCCTTAAAAAACTAAAAATAGAATTACCATATGACCCAGCAATCCCATTACTGGGCATATACCCTGCGAAAACCATAATTCAAAAAGACACATGTACCACAATGTTCATTGCAGCACTATTTACAATAGCCAGGGCATGGAACCAACCTAAATGTCCATCGACAGATGAATGGTTAAAGAAGATGTGGCACATATATACAATGGAATATTACTCAGCCATAAAAAGAAACAAAATTGAGTTACTTGTAGTGAGGTGGATGGACCTAGAGTCTGTCATACAGAGTGAAGTAAGTCAGAAAGAGAAAAACAAATACCGTATGCTAACACATATATATGGAATCTGAAAAAAAAATGGTACTGATGAACCTAGTTGCAGGGCAGGAATAAAGAGATAGACATAGAAAATGGACTTGAGGACATGGGGTGGGAGGGCGAAGCTGGGGCGAAGTGAGAGTAGCATTGACATAGCATCGACATACGTACACTACTGAATGTAAAATAGTTGGCTGGTGGGAAGCAGCAGCATAGCACAGGGAGATCGGCTTGGTGCTTTGCGACGACCTAGAGGGGTGGGATAGGGAGGATAGGAGGGAGGCTCAAGAGGGAGGGGATATGGGGACATGTGTATGCATACGGCTGATTCGCTTTGTTGTGCAACAGAAACTAACACAGTATTTTGAATCAATTATACTCCAATAAAGATCTATTTTTTAAAAATCAGGATGAATAGAAAAAGATGGAATAGTTGCTTGGCACCGAGTTATTTAAAAAAAAACAAAACCTGCCTGGCTGTAGCAGACTTCACATTCAACTCTGAGATTTGGGACTTCTTATGCTCAAAGCAAAAAAAAGCAGTCTATAAGTGTCACATTACTTATAAGTTAAATGGAAACCAGATGTTCAGGAAGAGTAAAGCATTTTCTGGCTCTTAGACCTGAGAGAAATTTCTCCTTTGGGAGTAGGTAAGGTAGCAGCATCCTCAAAAACATCATTTTAGTAATAAAATGGTGGTTGTCTTATAGATGTTTCTTGAGACATTCTCTTTTATTCAAGCTAGGACCAGAGCACCAAAGTACATTTCAGTTCAAGTGATTATATGGGGCCCACACAGTGCAGTTGAAGCTCACAGCTCTATAGTGCCTAGTTCGAACCACAGTTTCAGTCGAGATGTAAGGACATCCAGACGTGAGACACCGTGTGACCCACTCCCATCTGGGTTCTCTAGCAGACATTGCTTAATCAATAATGCATTCTTCCCTGATGAATCTGGATATATCCTCAGTATTCTTAAATAGCTGTTAAAAACAGGACTTGGGTGTAAGACGTCTTTGTCATCTTGGAAATTCTAGAGGAAAAAACAGCCTCTATATCCTTTGACAATTTTCAATCAGGTCTTTGCTTAACGATGGGTCGATACCTGTACTCTGGCAACTGGAAGGATATTTTAATTGTTTTTATTAAAAACCAAATTTTATATTTTAAAATTATATATTTAAACCAAATTATATATTTAAAAATTCAGTTGGACAGAGGGGGAAATAACATCCTTTTATGAGAATTAAGAAGCCTAAATGGATTTAGACAGACAGACACCCCACCGCACATTCATGGAAGGGAGACTTGCAGAGAAGGAGGGCATGATGACGATGCAGTTGTTATCACTGTTATGACTTAGATGTTCTGTTAAAAAACAGATGATTGTGGGCCTGGTTGCACAACTCTGAGTACACTAAGAACCACTGAACTGTACAACGTAAATGAGTGATTTGTATGATATGTGAATTATTCTCAATAAAGCTGTTAAATACAGCAGAGATTTAATTGTTCAAAACATAGTTTCTCATTTTTCCCCAAAAAGCATCGCTGCCATATTCTTTAGACTCAGCATGTAAGTTCAAATTTGTGAATCATTGTTATGAGAAAGTTCTATGTGACTGTCACATGGTTGCTTGGTATTAGTTTGACCAAGTATGTGAATAGATAGTTCTATTATGTGAATAAAGAGTTCTATTGGAATCCTATTTGTACTAACTTTTTAATATTTATGGTTTATACATCTTTTTATCAAGTATATCCTCTGCATGTATTTCCCCAAATGATAGAAAACAGTTTATTCTTACAGATAAAGAACCTGAAGTGATTCTTCAAGGTGTTACCAGCAGTTATTAACCCCAAATAGAACACCAGTGTCCTGACCCCTTTAATTACCCATATAAGGACTGAAATTATTTTCATGGATACATTTGTTTTTCGATTATATATTAATTAGCAAACACATTGGCTTTCCCTTTCTGTTATACCTGTAGCAGAAAAGATTACCATTTAAAGAGTTATCTTAAAACTAAGATATTCATTGTATTTAGGACCTTGAATTTACTGAATCATGGAAAAGGAGGAAATTAAAATGAATTCATTTACTAGGTAAGATATGTAGGACTTTTAATTGTGATTATAAGAAATATTTAGAACTGGGGAAAGAGGCCAATTTTATTATCTTCATTTTAATGTTAATAAGCAGTGTTTGTCAGGAGATAGCTCAGAGTCCAGCACAGTGATTTCTTTTGGATAGCTTTATCGAGGTGTAATTCACATACCATATAATTCACCCCATTAAAATGTACAGTTCCATTGATTTTTAAATAAATTCACAGGGTTGTACCACGGTCACTACAATCAAATGTAGAACATTTCCATCACCCCAATAAAGAAACCCCATACACATTAGCAGTCACTCCCCATTTTCCCCTGACCCTCATAGCCCTAGGCAACCACTAACCTACTTTCTGTCTCTACAGATTTGCCTATTCTGAACATCTCATAAAAATAGAATCATATAACATGCAGCACAGCTTATTTTAATATTTTAGGAAAATATGGAACATTTGCAGGAACAACTAAACTTGAGAAACCATTTCTCCCATGTTTAAGTCTAAATTGTGGGATAGGCCATTGATGCCATTTAAATTGGGGGTGAAATTGAGATCAACAGACGTAGAAAAATCTAATTTCAACACCACATGTTAGTTTGCTGTTTTGGTTGTTATGTTTAGAGATCCTCTGTTTGGAAATCTTTGTGTCTTTCACCAGTGGGTGTCAGCATCTGACTAAAGATGATGCCTCCAAGAGCTACTTCTGTAAATAACCTTGAAGCCAGTCGACCAAGGTCAATATCAACGTTATTTGAATTCTGCGTTCATTTATGTGATCACCTCAGAGTAAAAATTTGTAACAAATCACTTGAACCATATGCTGTTTTAACCATTAGATAGCTTTAAAAGATTAAAATGTCATCAATTTTACTGAATTTAAACTCTGATTTTTTAAAACATATTTACTTGGAATCACCCACTTTGAGAGTTACGTGATGGAGCTTATATTCTAAAGACTTGGCTAAGGGGTGGATTTGAATTTTTTTTACGATAACATTTTAATGCCTTATGCTAGCAAATATAGAGATGTTAAGAAATGGTGCTCTGATTAGCCTTGTCATTTGATTAGCCCTGACATGGATAATCAATTGCATTAGGCAATTAAATGCTGAGACCTTCGTTTGTTTAACATGTTTTATGCTATGCTGACTACTTTCATCTCCCATTCTCCTTGTAGGATATCTTCTAGGTAGTGAAGATTACTATTCCCATGAGCGCTGTACGTTAATCAACGCTCTGAATGTTACACGATGTGCTCTTGATTTTCGAGATGGTGAAGAAGTTGCAACAGGGTATAAAAATATGTATTCAACAAATGTATTTACTGAAAGGGCTACAACCCTCATAACTAACCACCCACCAGAGAAGGTAAGTCTTGCTTTTTTATTGATATCAAAATTGTGTGAAGATAGCATCTCTTCAGGTGAATATAGGAAAAGGCCATTGTCCTTTAGGGAAAAACCTAATAAATACTAGCGGAGTCACTTTCAAGTTCTAGAGTACCTCAGTATCAGCTGAGAAGCTTGTTAAAAATAGAAATTCCTGGAGCCCACCTCTAAAAGTCTGATTTATTAAGTCTGGGAAAAATCCATATGTCAATATTTTAAGGAAACTCAAGGGTGATTCTGCTGCACGCGGTCCCCAGATCACACTTTGAGGAATGCTGTGCATATAGTGTTTCAGTACAAATATAGTTTTATTATTTTAGTATCCTGTGTGGAGGTATGGTAATTAGTAAATTGACTTTTTCAAAAAATGTTAGGCTTATGTACAAGATGAGGCATTATTATGGCAAACTTACTGTTAGGTATCCACAAATTTAAGGTTCAGGGCAAGTTCCCTAACTTTGTATTTCCCAGCCCTCCTCCAAGGTTATTTTGGCTATTCTAAATATTCTGCATTCCCATGTTTATTTAGAAGCAGCTGGCCAATTTCTACAAAAAAAAAAAAAAAAAGTACCTGCTTGGATTTGGATTTCATTGAATCTGTGGACCAACTTGGGGACAATGACATCTTAACAATATTGAGCATTCTAATCTATAAACACGGTACACTGATGAGCCTGTTTATCACATCGACCATACTGAAGCTAGGTGTATATGTCATGTGCTGAAATCTTTTGACTTATTTACAGATAAAAGTAGAAAAGAGTCTGAATAGCCTTGACATTTGTTGTTGTCGTTGTTAATCTGGAGTTAACCTCCTGAACCCAAGTTCAAGCTGAATTCTCTGGATTTAGCTTATAAATGCCTTTAAATCAGATATTTGTGTTGTCAGATATTGGGCTCAAAATATGGCTTCATTAAGAACTGTATTAACATGCCCTCGAAATTAGACCTTCAATAGGACTCTAACACAGCAAATTACAGAACGTGCGGTGTTATCCAGTTTTTCCAGTTTCCTGCGCTTTGCCTCCTTGGCGGTTACTGAAGGTCCTCGGTGCAGATCACCATTTGGATTCCTGTTTAGATACCTGTTCAGACTTGGTACCTGGCTCCTGACTCCCTTTTTGACATAGTGTCTTCCTGCCTACCCTAACGTAGCATTGAGTGGCTTTCCTGGTGTCTGTCCTCAGCTTTGCCCCACTTTTGGCTTTTTTGTACTCTTTCATGCTGACCTGTTGGAGTGGCCAACAGTGGAACATGGAAGAAATTGGAATATTCTCTCAAATATGTAGACATATGCAGATTTAAAATCTAGCTGTAAACCAATATTCAGGTAGTTCGACAGATAACTGCTAGGTAATTGGCTTAAGTTCTCAGTTTTCTTCTGTATGTTTGGCATGTTATAGATGAGGTTAAAAACCCAAAGAACAAGACAAGGTCTTGAGGGAACTGTGGTCCTTGTCCTGTCCTTTGAAGTTTGAGGTGGGCATCATTTTTCAGGTAAGCAAACTGGCTTAGAGAAATGAGGTAACTTGTTCAAGGTCACAGAATCAGAAACTGCACTGTTTAACTCCAGAGCTCAGTGCACTTAACAAGCCTCCCTAGTTGACCGTTTATATCCCAGACCAGCGACTATGAGCCCCAGTGTGTGACTCAGCTTGATGGTTCCAGTATACAATACAATGACAGTATATTGGGATCATCTGGAAAGCTTGGAAGAAATACCACTTCCAAATATTGTGATTTATTGGTCCGGGGTGGGACCCCATCACTGGTATTTAATTATCCCTCCGCTCCTACCTCCAACCAGTGATTCTGATGTGCAGTCACTATCGATTCCTCTCAAGCACAGAGAAGCAAGCAGAAGCCAGCTGCCCTTTACAAGTTCACAATATACCACTCTTTAATCATGCAACAAGTATAAGATGTCTACAATAAAAATTTGTTTCCATTAAGGAACAATAGAGTATTCTCTCCCAGTGCCCATAACATTAATCAAATAAGAGGAAGCACCTGGGGTGAAATCATTCCTGGTGGGTGGGCTGTCTTAACTGGTGTAGGGGGAGAAGGCTCAGGAACTGAGGAAAACTGTAGGCCCTAAGAGCTCACAAGCCACCCACACCCGTGTGATTAGTATGGTGCTGCTCATAGGTAATATGGAAATTGCTGGGTGAGAGGTGGTCATTTTCCTACAGTGACTGAAACGTTCCAAAGCAGTAGCCAGCCTTTTCAGCATCCCCAAAGTCAAGTTTGAAGCATAGACATAAATGAATGAAATAATCAATAGCTGAGTAATAGCCCCAGAAAGTTTAAGACGGCAGATGCCAATGTTTATAGTTTCAATTCTCAATGAAAGGACGCAGCACACCAATTACAGGACTTTCATCATTTTATTCCAACATTGAATCTAATTCTGTTCTAACTTCTCTGTGCTATCTACAGACTGTAACATAGGCAACTTGCTCTAAGATGGAAATCATTAAAGAAATACACACAAAGTATCCACAAGCTGACTTAAAAATGTGTCTGTTTTAAAGAGCTCTTGGGGGAAAAAAGCATATGGAGCTATTTTGTAACAGAAACACAGTTGGTGCTGGAATCAGGGAGATATTGCTAATAACCATTGCACAGTGTTAAGAAGGAATGTCTTTTCTCCTTTTTCTACAGGGTAATTCCCTTAGTACTAATACTACAATGTGAAAGTAACACATTCACAAAATATCGTTTGGTTAAAAATAGCCCCCCTCGGGCTTCCCTGGTGGCGCAGTGGTTGAGAGTCCGCCTGCCAATGCAGGGGACACGGGTTCGTGCCCAGGTCCGGGAAGATCCCACATGCCGCAGAGCGGCTAGGCCCGTGAGCCATGGCTGCTGAGCCTGCACGTCCGGAGCCTGTGCTCCGCAATGGGACAGGCCACAACAGTGAGAGGCCTGTGTACCTCAAAAAAAAAAAAAAAAAAAAATAGCCCCCCTCAAAACTTTGCAGAATAAAAATAAATGTTTTCTCCCATACCTCATCTACTAGCAGCTTCTTAAAACAAATGTGACTTTCTAGTGGTAGACACTTACCTTTTCCTGTCACAATTTGGAAAGAAATGTCTTAATTTGGAAGTCAAAGAGAATAACACTTTAAAAACATATCATATGCTTTTTAAAATGTTATATTTTAAATTAGGGAAATGTACTAAAGAAATGAATTTAAGACTTTCTTCCTTACTGGAATTAGCATAATGAGAAAGGGAAATAAACCCTTAGCACCATTTTAATATGCTAATAACTTTAGGTTATAATGTCATACTTTTACTTAATACCTAAACATTTGGTCGTGATTCACATTTAGGATTCCAATTTACAGACCTAAAGAAAGGCGGACAGCTAGGGTTGGTGTAAAAGTGGCAGCTGTAACTGGGTTGGTGAGAGCAGAGATCTGGACCCAAGAAAGACCAAGGGAGAGATCAAGGTCCTGCACAAACCCAGAGATCTATGGAGTTCAAACTCGGGTCCAGGACTTTGGTGTTTTGAATCAGCATGTCAGTAAGGTCAGAATGGGCCTGAAAGTCTCCAAAGGCCAAGGCTCCATTAGGTTGGAATGCAAGTCAGTAGACAGCATAATAATAATGAGCCCATCCCCAGGATGGCAGCTGCTCGCTTTGGGCTAACAGTGAGCTGAGGTTGGCAGGTGTGGGGAAATTGGCTACAGCTGTTTACTGGGAGGGTCTTAGGACAAGAGGCTGAAGGCAGGTTCCTGACTGTGGTGGAGAACCTGAGGGCCTGAGTTAATTGTTCTTTCCACTGGGGTACCATGTGGTACTAAGAAGAATACTCTGTTAATTTTTTTTTTTTCAATTTAAAAGTAGTATAGAAATGTTTCACATCTAGCACTGTTGGCAAATGAGTTGTTCCATGAATAAAGTTCACCTTGTGAGAACTGAAACTTTATTTTTACAATATTGGATGGAAATACTCTAAAATGTGGTACATTGGTCCTCACCTCATTAAATGGGCTACACTGTTTATCATTCTGACTCCTGGTGACCCAGAGCCATACCGATGTGTGCAAGGATGTTTGCCCATACACTAAATGGTCCTAGATCACTGTTGACGAAACGGGAAAAAGACAACTTGTTTTGTTCAAGAATCACCTTTACCTGTAAGTCTAGTTGGCAGGTAGCACGAGGCCTTTGCGGGGCCTGTAACAGTCATAGGCCAGGGAAGACTGCATCTCCCAGGGGTTGTTTTCATTTTCTCTTCTCAGTTATGCCCCTTCTGTTTGAACTAACAGGAGCCTGACCACTGGATAAATGGGGGAATTGTTGTAGTATTATCATTTTAATCCCTCAAGAGCAACGGTCATGTCTTCAACCACTAAAGAATAATTACAGGAAAGGTTTTCAGGTAATTTCTTGCTATATTTAACGAAGTGTGTAGAATGATTTCCACACTGAATATTTATAAGACCCTTTAATGATGGTCCCAGAAACATTATTTTTTCCCCAGAGTGGTTATGAGATCTCTCCTCCACCACCCTCCCCAGCTGTCGCCTCCAGGGATCACTTGTTGGCTGGAAATGACCTGCCTTCCTTCCCCTTTCTCTCCTTAATGACGGGAGCTGCCGAGTTGCCCATAATGGCCTGGGTGAGCACTTTCTCCTGAAACAGTGAGCTCCCTTTTTCATTTCTCCACCCCTGTCCACTGTAGAGAATCCAGACCAGGGTCACAAAGTCTTATGTTTACAAGGGCCAGGCTGCTACCCTAAATAAATGAAGTCATTCAGGTAGGACAGTGGGGAGACTAGAAAATAAGAGAGCCCTTGGGGGAGGCCGGAGGTCTCTGTTTCTCATACTCCAGCCATCTGTTGTCAGATGGAGTGTGGACCTGGAGTTGTCAGAAGTTCTGATTTTTCAAGAAAATAAAAAAACTAAACAAAACAGGTTTTCATGTGACATTTCCTGATTTTTAAAACTTTATGTGGGTTGCAAATTGTTGTAGCTTTCCAATTTTTAATCCGTCCCCATCCAGACCTTGGCTGGTGGCTGGGGCATGGGCTTGGTCTAGTGCTGAAGATCCAGACGGCAGTTCCCACCGCGGAACCTCACTGCGCCGGCAGGTCCTGGATGTCCCTGCACATCCTTTCCCCTCCGAACATCTTAGCCCAGGGTTCTTCCTCCCCACCTGGGTGGGGCATCTTCTGGGATTCTCTTCACCATGGTCTGGAGGAACATGGACTTTTCAGTGTGACTTGTGTGGCTGGAGGAGAACGCGCGTGTGTCAAGGAGCAGCAGAGGCAGAGCTAAAGCCTGTCAAAGGGGTTAGTGTTGCCTTTTGGAGTTGGAATTTGGAATGTGTTCCCATGGAAACAACGTACAAACGAAGCCTAGGGTCTACATCATCATGGTTTTTATTCCATCACCTGCCTCCTTAGTAAAATAGGTTTTAAAGGGATGTCTTTGATATTGAACAGCCATTTTGAACATTTTGATTTTTGGGAAAAGGTGTTTCTAAGTTCCAAAGATCTGAACTAAAAATACTGTCTTGGGTGTCTATTTGAGTTCTAGATATGTATACCCATTACTGTATCACAGTGATGTGTAATATGTAATTTAAAACAATTTATCAACAGTAATGAATGAAATATGAGCCCACCTCCCAGTCTGCATTCTAACTTTTCCCCATTCCTTTATGAGATTTAAATGCCTCAGATACTCCAACAGAATTATGTTTTTACTCTTGGGTTGAGCCAGTTGTTGTCTCTTTGAGGGTTTTCAATTCATTAAAGAATTCTATAGGAGCACAGTGAAGAGAGCCTTCAGAAAGACTCATTAAGAGGAAGAGGCTGACACAGAATATCATTAACATTAAATTCTGTAAATTGGGTAAGAGGTAAAATGAATCAATGTATCATACTCCTTAGTTTCCAGGAATTAAATTGGCCTTATGTTTGGTCCTAGATCAAAGACTAGCAAGGCATGGTGTTCACTTGTTTTCTTCTAAAAATATAAACAATCCTTAAACCTCTCCTAAAAGGTGGTAACTTATTTTTCAGCTAAAGCAGAAAGCCAACCCATCTATTGGGACATAGCCACACTGTAATAGTGGGGTTTCCAATAGGAAATTGCTCTGCAATTAATACGAACTTGTGCAAGTCATATAACCTTTCTAAGCCTCAGTTAACTTACCTGTAAAATGGGTATAGCAAGGTGGTTTTGAGTATTACATGAGACAGAGTTATTGGTATTATTATTTGTTTGGATCAGAGCTTTCTAGGCCATTTTAGAACTCAAGCTTTTATTTTCATAAAATTCACCCATTTAAAGTACACAATTCAATAGTAAATTCACAGAGTTGTGCGACCATCACCACAGTCTAAGTTTAGAACATTTTCACCGCCCCCAAAAGAAGTCTTGTACCTGTTAGAAGTCACTCATCCCTCCTCTCACCCACAACTCCCTACAGCTTCAGGCAACCACTAATCTACTTTCTGTTTCCACAGATTTGCCTATTCTGGACATTTTATATGAATGGAATCATACAAAACGTGATCTTTGTGATTGGTTTCTGTCACTTAACATAATGTTTTCAAGGTGCATCTATGTTGTAGGATGTGTCAGTACTTCATTCCTTTTTACGGCTGCATCATATTCCTTTTATTGCTGTCTATTGCTGAAAATAGACCACATTTTGTTAATCCATTCGTCAACCGGTGGACATTTAGTTGTTTCCACTTTTGGGCTATTATGAATAATGCCACTGTGATCATCCATGTACAAGTTTTTGTGTGGATTTATGCTTTTGTTTTTCTAGGGATGGAAATGCTGACTCATATGGTAACTATATCTTTAACAATTTCAGGAACTGCCAAGTTGTTTTTCAAACTGGCTGCACCACTTTACATCCCCATCAGCAATGAATGAGGGTTTCAGTTTTTCCACATCCTCACCAACACTTCTGATTTTCCATTTTTAAAATTATAACCCTCCGAGTGGGTGTGAAGTGGTATTTCAGTGTGGTTTTTATTTGCATTTCCCTAATGACTAATGATGCAGAGCATCTTTTCATATGCTTATTGGCCATTTGTATATCTCCTTTGGAGAAACATCTATTCAGATTCTTTGCCCATTTTGTAGTTGGGTTAATTGAGTTTTATTATTGAGTTGTAAGAGTTCTTAATATATTCTAGATACAAGTCCCTTATCTGATATATGACTTACAAATATTTCTAACCCAGTTTGTGGGTTGTCTGAATATTACTTTTATTAACTGATAAATCTGGGCTTCTCTCTATATATTTAATGCTTCCAAGCCCTCTTAACTGATTTGCACAAACTCTCTTTCCAGCCTCTGTTTCTCTACCTTGCTCTCCAGTCTGTCCACGAGCCCCTTCAGGTCCCCGAGGAATACCTGAAGCCATACGACTTTATCCAAGATAAGAACAGGCATTACTATGCAGGAATGGTGTCCCTTATGGATGAAGCAGTGGGAAATGTCACCACAGCCTTAAAAAGCCGTGGGCTCTGGAACAACACGGTGTTCATCTTCTCCACAGGTAAGTCCGTCGATAGGAAAATCATCTCTTGGCAGAGCCTAGGACATAGTATTCAATAAATGGAATGAAGATAAATTGGAGCATTTAGCAGTTCCTTATTAAAATAAATGCTAACTGCAAGAGTGGAGACGTCATAATAATGGATAGAAAAATGTGTCTAAGGAAAAAGAATTATGAGCCTTCTGTCTTCCTTCAGATATCAAAATATTCTGGGAGTATGCTTGAAAACAAGCTCTCAGTAACTGAGTAAGTGTGAGTGGACAACACTCCTGTGCAGGGCAGCTGGGCAGTGAATCCCTGGACTGACTTGTTCCCAACAATGTCTACAGCCCAGGCATCCTCTATGAAGAGGACTTCCGCTGACTAGAGGGGTCTCTGTATCAGTGCAGAGGCAGATGGTGACATTATGAAGACACTTAAGAAATGGAACCATTTAAATCTAGGCTAGAGTCTCCAAGTATAGATTCTTTTATATTAAAATTTTCTGACAATAAAGTCATATATCACTGATTACAGAAAAAACAAAAGAAGGGAGAAAAATTTTTTGAAAAATCATTTTCATTATGGCAATGTCATTCTGATTCCTGATCTGTTATATATATGTGTTTTTTTCCCCCTTCTCATTAGACATAGTTTTCTAAAATTTCCCTATGATGTGCTTTGGGTGTAGATCGTGGTTTATTCATTATGCTGAGTATTCAGAGAGCACTTTCCATCTGAAAATGCAGATCCTTTTGTTATGGGAAATTTCCTTGTGTTCTTTATTTCAGAATTGTTTGGCCCTCCATCCCACCTTTCTCCTGTTCTCTCTGTACAAAACTCCTGTTATTTGGGTATTGGGTCAATCCTCTAATTTTCTAGGTTTTTTTCCTCCCCTATTTCTTTATTTTTCTTCTACTACTTGGGAAATTTCCTTATCATTATTCTCTAATCATTCTATTGAATTCATTGCAACCGCCATTTTTTTCAAGCCTATTTTATTTTTTTATTGGAGCATAATTGCTTTACAGTGTTGTGTTAGTTTCTGCTATAGAACAAAGTGAATCAACTATATGTATACATATATCCCCTCCCTTGAGCCTCCCTCCCACCCCGCTGCCATCCCACCCCTCTAGGTCATCACAGAGCACCGAGTTGAGCGCCCTGTGCTATATAGCAGCTTCCCACTAGCTATCTATTTTACACATGGTACTGTATATATGTCAATGCTACTCTCTCAATTCGTCTCACCCTTCCCTTCCCCACCTGTGTCCACAAGTCCGTTCTCTACATCTGCGTCTCTTTTCCTGCCCTGCAAATAGGTTCATCGGTACCATTTTTCTAGATTCCATATATATGCGTTAATATACGATATTCATTTTTCTCTTTCTGACTTACTTCACTCTGTATGACAGACTCTAGGTTCATCCATATCACTACAAATGACCCAATTTCATTACTTTTTATGTCTGGTAATATTCCATTGTATATACGTACCACATCTTCTTTATCCATTCATCTGTAGATGGACATTTAGGTTGTTTCCACATCCTGGCTATTGTAAATAGTGCTGCAATGAACATTGGGGTACATGTATTTTTTTTGTTTTTTATTTTATTATTATTTATTTATTTATTTTTGGCTGCATTGGGTCTTTGTTGCTGCACGTGGGCTTTCTCTAGTTACGGCCAGCGGGGCTCCTCTTCGTTGCGGTGCCTGGGCTTCTCGTTGCTGTGGCTTCTCTTGTTGTGGAGCACAGGCTCTAGGCGCGTGGGCTTCAGTAGTTGTAGCATGTGGGCTCAGTAGTTGCAGCACACAGGCTTAGTAGTTGTGGCGTGCTGGCTGTAGGGTGCATGGGCTTCAGTAGTTGTGGCGCGCGGGCTAAGTAGTTGTGGCTTGTGGGCTCTAGAGCGCAGGCTCAGTAGTTGTGGTGCACAGGCTTAGTTGCTCCGCAGCATGTGGGATCTTCCTGGATCAGGGATCGAACACATGTCCCCTGCATTGGCCAGCAGTTTCTCAACCACTGCGCCACCAGGAAAGTCTCTGGGGTACATGTATCTTTTTGAATTATGTTTTTCTCAGGGCGTATGCCCAGTCGCAGCAACCACAGTATTTTTTAATTGTCAAAAACTCTTTCCTGTTTTCTGATAACTCCTTTTTTGTAAAGTTTGTTTTTATTTTATAAATGTAATAATTTATTTCTCCAAAGCCTGCGCTCTTAACCATTAATTTTGTATATATATATGTGAATGTGAGTGTGTACATAGGTATGTTTATACATATACATATATGTGTGTATTAGGTATACACATACATGTATTTTTTTTTACTTTTTAAAAAATTTTTGTCAGAGTATAGTTGCTTCACAATATTGTATATATTTTTAAGTTTGCTTGTACTCCCAACTTTGTCTCTTTCTCTTCTAAGGTCATTTGTATCTTTGTTTTGGTCTGTCTTTCATGAAGGAGGCTTTTTCAGACCCCTAGTGATCCTTGGCTAAAACCCAAAAATTTGATGGGAAACTCGAAGGGTGAGGTCAGGACTTGTCATCCGGTAAGTTTTACTGTAAAGTGACTGTGTGAGAAGTATGAGGTGACACGTTGAGGAATTAATCTGGGTATTCTACTTATAGATTTTTAAAAGAGTTGTTTTGCTTTGTTTTGCTTGTAATTAGGCATGGTTATGGAACGTAGCATTTACTGAGTACTTACCATGTGTGGGACATGGTTCTAAGTGCTTTACATGAATAAGTTCAGTTAATCCTCACAGTAATTCTCTGGGGACTCTTATTATCCCATCTTGCAGATGTGAGAACTGAAGCACAAAGAGGCTAAGTAACTTGCCTAAGGTCACTCAGCCAGGCAGAGTGAGGTGTCACCCTTTCTGCCTCTGACACGGTGATCTGGAAGTTCTTACTGGACCTCAAGATATAGCAGTGCTTTCCCCGAGGTGTGCTGCAATTTTGATTTGTTGAGAAGCCTCGGCAGGGCCGGGGTAGCATCCACCCTGACCAGCCTTTTTCAGTTGCTTTAGTGCTATACAAATACTATAATTTTCTAAGTGTGTCCCGCTGTGAAAAAGGTTGAGTATAGATAACATATGTTTTCCTCAAAAAACTTACCCTTCAGAAAAGAGGGCAATATCTTATACTTAAGTCCTTAGAAGTTCTCTTATAGTCCGAGAGTCATTTTCAATTTCCTTTATTTTGAACAGCCTGGTAAAGCACTTTGATCAGTGCTGGTATTGAATGCTTATAGAGGTCACTGGAAAGAATCAATTAAAAAGGAGTCCAAGACGTTTAATACTGATTTAGTAATTATTCCTGGGAAATGACCTCACTGTTTTAAGAATTGGAAGTTGTAAGTTTGTGAAACAAGCCTTTGTTGTAGATATCACAATTATACAATTTAAGGATAAATTATATCCTGAAATGAACGTATACATGGATTGATGTATCATACATAGACTGAGAAGTACTCAGACAGAAGTGAAAATGGTAGCTCTGGAAAACTGTTAAACGTCTCAGGGTGGCTCCTGTGACAACAGAGACTGATGTCAAGTGTGCATGGGGAGAGGTTTTTTCATAATAAGTGAGGGTGGAAAACAATATTTTAAGATCTGTATATCTCTTTTATTGTATGATTTCAAATGTTTATACATAGACATATTTTAAATAGATAGTTGACTATTTCATAAATACCCATAATACTTATTCAAGTCGGCAAAAATAATTTTTGGAGCTATACACTGAGAAAATGGGAATTACCTTATAATTGGGTTTCCCTATTCTGACAGTTTGATATATTAATAGATATATTAGTCTTGGACCATCTTTGCTTTGTTGAGCTAAATCCAACTTTATAGTGCGTATGTATTTTAATTATACTGCTGGATTCAGTTGGCTAGGGTTTTATTTAGAAGATTTGCATTGATTTAAAAGTAAAAGTGGAGTAGGTGGTTTCTTTTCTCCCTGTTGAGTTTTGTTGTATTGGTTATACACATGTCGTAACATACTTTGGAAGTTTTTCCATCTTTTTCTATGCTCTGGAACACTTTGCAGATTGTTTGAAAGATCCCTCTGGTAAGCTGGTCCCTGGAACCGTTTTAGGAGGCTTAAAAAAATTATCTCCATAGTTTAAATTTTTTGCTTAATTATATCTAGGGGTGTGGGTCTTTAAAATATTTTTAAATTAATTTTGCCTGAAATACAGTGAGCCCTTTGATTTGCATGCTGAGATTATTTTTCACTCCAGGAAGTCTTCCTTGTTCATATTTTAGCTTATTGCTTTTGTTCTGTTTGATTTAATTCTCAAAAATGGCTTTAATTAGTAGGTGGAATTACTGACTCAGCTTTTCTTTCATCAGTTTCCGTTTTTCATCCTTTTTCTCAGTCTGCTGGAGCTCTTTTGCATTACCAGTTAGACATTTGTGCAGTTTTAATGCTGCTCTTTAATATCTCCAGTGGAGATTACTATTGATAGTATTTTTAGCATCTTTGCAATCCTTTCTTTGCCTCAATCAGTTCTTTTTTCTTTTAAGTTTGTTAGTAATAATAATGACTACTGGTTATTAAATATTTACTGCATCCCAGGCCGTTCTAGTGCTTTTCCTATACTTTCTCATTGTTAATCATGTTTTAATCATTAAAGTTCCAAGTAGCATTGTGAAATGGGTTTCTTTATCCCTACTTTAAAAATGAAGAAACGGGCTTCCCTGGTGGCGCAGTGGTTGAGAGTCCGCCTGCCGATGCAGGGGACATGGGTTCGTGCCCCGGTCCGGGAGGATCCCACATGCCGCGGAGCGGCTGGACCCGTGAGCCATGGCCGCTGAGCCTGCACGTCCGGAGCCTGTGCTCCGCAACGGGAGAGGCCACAACAGTGAGAGGCCCGTGTACCACAAAAAAAAAAAAAAGAAGAAACCAAAATTTAAAGAGGTCAAGTGATTTGCCCAAGTCTACTGCTATGGTCTGAATGTTTGTGTTCCCCCAAAATTCATATGTTGGTGGTGTTGGAAGGTGGGGGCCCTTGGGATGTAATTAGGTCATGAGGGAGGACCCCTCATGAATGGGATTAGTGCTTTTACAAAAGAGACACCAGAGAGATCTCTAGCCCCTTCCTCCGTGTGAGGACACAGTGAGAAGATATCGGCTGTGAACCAGGAGAGGATTCTCACCAGAAGGTGACTATACTAGTGCCTTGGCCTTGAACTTCCCAGCTTCCAGAGCTGTGAGAAATAAATTTCTGTTGTTTATAAGCCACCCAGTCCATGGTATTCTGTTATAGCTGCCGAACAGACTAAGAGCCATACATCTAATAGAGGGAAGAGGAGAATTCAAACTCAGATCAGCTTGAGGTCAGTCCCTGTTAAACCTAATCAGCTGTGCTTGTACATCTCCTCTTTTCCTTCTGTCTCATCCCATTGTCCCTAATCTCTACTTTTTGGCTTTCTACACTTCTATCCATAAAACCCATGATTTTCCTGAATCTTTCCAAATAGAACTTTTCTAAAATCATCATTTCCATAGTCAATCATTTCCGGCTATATACTCTTCCTCTGAGTGTAAGCAGTCGAGGATCTATCCGCCCAGAGTGCGTGGCCATCTCTTGGCCTCTGGTCACTGTCCCCTGGTTAATTCCTTCTCAAATCTATAGCTTGGGGTCAGGTTGATGCACACAACTCACTCGGTTCCCAGTGGCCTTCAGGCATTGAGTGTCCTACACTCCAGTGAACCTGACTGACCTACTTAACATTTTCTTATCTTCGGGCTGCTTCTTCAGCATGGCTAGCAGATTCTTCCTGTCTCCACACCTTCAGGGCTTTACTTAGGGGGGCATTTGCCAGGGCAGTGTGCCCCACTGCCAGGCCCTTTCTTCTGCCCACTGTTCTCTGGGAGTTGTGATCTCTCACTGCAGATAGGAAGTTGAAGAGGTAGTAATGCTCTGGTCATGTCAGATATGAGCACTGTCCCCTCCTGGGCTGCCTTCCTGCCTCTTTTCAGGTAGGCGAGTGGCTCCATGTCGAGGCAGAGAGGGTAGACCAGCCCTCGTTTCTTCAGCTCAGCTTCTCCAGCCCTACAGCTTATGGAAATTTCTCCAGGGTTCTCTCTGACATTACAGATTGTCTGTGAGTCCTGGTTTCTCGCATTGTAATGAATTTTCATCTTATTCTAACTCATCACAACATGATGTTATTCATCTTATCCTATGTCTATGTAATTTTAGCAGAGTATTGGTTAAGAGAAGCAGCACTAATGGCCATTAGGAAGATACCGTTTTAACCTGGGCTCTTATTACCGCAGCTGAGCTTTTTTTTTTTTAATAGTGTTTATTTATTTTTACTTGTTGACTGTTTGCTTTATTTATTTATTTATGGCTGTGTTGGGTCTTCGTTTCCGTGCGAGGGCTTTCTCTAGTTGTGGCAAGCGGGGGCCACTCTTCATCGCGGTGCGCAGGCCTCTCACTATCACGGCCTCTCTCGTTGCGGAGCACAGGCTCCAGACGCGCAGGCTCCAGATGCGCAGGCTCAGTAATTGTGGCTCACGGGCCCAGTTGCTCCGCGGCATGTGGGATCTTCCCAGACCAGGGCTCGAACCCGCGTCCCCTGCATTGGCAGGCAGATTCTCAACCACTGCGCCACCAGGGAAGCCCGCAGCTGAGCTTTATAGTTGCTAAACTCCAGGAATCTTCACAGAGTCTAACCGTGAGTAAAATGAGCTAAAATTAGAGCCAACTCTGGAGCAACTTGATCATGAATTAAGACTAGGAAAACTGAGTCTAAAACCTTGAAGAGAAGACAACGATTGATCTCAACATCTTTCTGCAGCTATTATATGTTTATATTAACTCTTATCAGAATAACCATTTTCACTTACATTTAGAGGAGAGTTTGACTATAAGGACAAACCTAATTTCCTCTGGAGACTTTTTCTGTGTTTATTGACAATTTCATTGCCTGAAGTTGAATTTAATAACGTGCTATAATAATGTGATTAAAACCCAAGGAAACAAGCCCTGGAACTGGCTGGTTATAGAATGGTGATTCATTTTTTCCAGTTTTCTCACTTTACTTCACTTGGCACTGCTCTTCTTCACAAGCATAAAAATACTGAGTGCATCCAAATAACTGTTGAACCCAGGAGTATAGAAACCCCTAACATATACTAGCTTCTTGGTATCACACTTATATTTAGTGAAAGGGAGAGGTAAAGGCATATATTTTGTAGGTGCAGATGTTTGAAGACACTTTTAAAAAAATCTTCTTTTATAATCTGCAGGAGACCCATGAGGCTTCCTCATCCCTTGTCATCATCATCTGAGCACTTAAGGTGGTAACTCAGTGCGCCAGCTGGGAACCACTTGCAGCAGTGGAGTGTTTGTTAAAAATGCACTTGCTGAGGTGACGGCTGCACAACATTGTGGATGTACTAAAGGTTACTGAATTGGACACACTAAAATGGTTAATTTTATGTTATGTGAATTTCATCTCAGTTTTTAAAAATACAGTTTCTCAGACTCTATTACAGACTTACTAAATCAGAACCTAAATGAATGAAATCAGAAACCCTGGGATCTGGGCCCAGGAATCTTCATTTTTAACAGTAATCCAGGTGATTCTTCTGTATAGAGAAATTTGAGAACTTTTGATCTAGGGTAACTTATTCAAACCCTGGGAATTTACCTAATGAAGAATAGAGAGAGACAGACAGAACCCAGCAGCACCACCATAGAGGAACCCTGACCAGATCCTGTTCAATCACACATCTCTACCTGAACAAACAGAGTAATTTATTCCAGAGCCTAGACTTTTAACATTTATTATCTGATTATCTTTCATAAAATTATGTGTGATTTAATATCTTAGAGCTATAAAGATTCTTAACTAATTCCCCTAAATCTTATGTCCCTTTCTCCCTCATACGTTGAATTCCCTTCAAAACTGGTACCAACAAATGGAGAACTCCTTCACAGTTTAAATGTACTTATTAGGCAGTTGGCAGACTTATAAATATTATAGAAATTCTGTGCCAGGAGCAAAGTAATTTGATGCTGACAAATCAATCTCACTAAGTTCTTCAAACTCTTAAATGCATTTCTGACAAAGCTAAGGAAAACCTGTTAAGTGAATAAGTGATATAGTGGATCCACACCGGCTTTCTCTTTGCAAATAGTGCTTTTTTCACCATAGAGGGGAATAACAACACATAGCTCAAAACTATAAGACGAGGACCATCTTCTCCCTAGCCAGAGGTCATTAACCCATTTCACCTCTTCAGAATTTTCATGTGAATGTCCATGCTAAAAGCATGTCGGATCACTTTTAATGTTTTATTAGTAATAGGCAGTAATGCATATGGATTTGTTGATTATTTTATTGAGAGAAAATAATAATCAATACATTTTAGAGGCCCCCAGAACGAAGTCTTGCATTTGTATTCTCTGTGACAAACCATTGAATCAACAAGCCCAGAGTCTAAGGCAAAGATGCTTCTCAATGCCTATGTTTATCAGATCTTCCGTGTTTTATCATAATTCTACTTATATACTATAATATAATATTGTATTATTGATGTTATGGATTTCTTAGCATGAGAAACATGAAATAATCTTTACTTTCACACTTCTATGAGAAATGGCCTTTCCCTGAGTTTATACTTAATGGAAAATATATATTGAACTGAGCATACTTATTGACTAAATTATAAGCTTTCCAATTTGTTTGGGTTTACTTCCGCCTCTTGTTTTGCACTCCATTTTAAAGGTCACACTTAAGATGGGTCCATTTCTTATATTGTACATTTCTCACAGAGCTCATTAGAGCCAAAAGTCCCTGTGGAGGCCAGGGGAGTGTTAGGCTGGACAGGCTGCACTGGAGGATGAAGCAAGGTGCAAAGGAGGTTCTACATAAAAATAATCACGTGGGAACCACAGTCACAGCAGGAGGAAGGGGCTGAAGTAACGTCAGGTCACCCCAGTTATAGACGCAAATACACAGTAGGCAACCAGAGGATGAAAGAGGGGACTGAATGGCCTAGGAATTATTAGTTTCTGAAATAGCAGAAAATAGATTGTATTTCAGGTGTTTTGTGCCTGGCATTTTAAAAAATCGATGCCATTAATTATAAGTGGAAGATAAAAGTTTAGGAACCAGTATTTTCAGTTGACAAACAAAAGCTGTGTATTGTTTATACTCCTGTCTGCCAGAATGTAATGGGGATTGACTGTGTGGTCGTTTTTTTAAGAAAACAAAAAAATGAGGGTGACTTAGCTACTAAAGAACCCAAACAATCTGATTCTTCCCCATTTTACTCTCCATGTGTGGGGTTCTCCTCGAGGCAGTGGTAACTGCTGTGCATGTGTGTGGAATATATTTGAAACAAGGCATTTGCTCCAATATTGGAGCATTCCAGGGCTAGCTTGTGCCGGCATTCTGTCCCAGATTCCTCTCCACTTTGGGTTTATAAAGTGATTGCTGTGGTTTTCCGACTTGATCTGAGGCCCCCTGTTAGGCAGCTGAGGAAAGGCTGCCGTCTCCCTCCTTCCCAGGAGCTTAAGGAGACTTGCTCTTCTAAGGAGGGCCTGGGAACCAGGGCCGAAGCTCTTTGTGGGAGATAGCCCTGCTGTGCTTGGCCTCTAAAAGGCTGCTCATCCTTTGCTTTCAGAAGCATGAGATTCCCCTGGCCAGGCCTAAAAACAATAATAATGATATATTTGAAAAAATCCCCATCGCGTCTCTTGCTGACTTTGGCAGTTAGGTACCAAGCATCAACAAAACACTGTATACAGAAATCTGCCTTCCAGGCGTGTTCCTTTCTTACAGAATAATCCTTAACCTAGTGGAGGTTCTTTTTTCATGTGTCCTTAATGAGAAAATATTTCAGAGATTATTGGCACCACGGGTTTGTTCCTTTCTGGCGGCTGTCACCCTTAACCAACTGTGGTCTCTATGATCTCTTTCCTATTTTTCTTTCACAGTATGGTCCACACTTAATCAGCCCCTCCTAGGTTGACTGTGCCAAGTACAGTGATTTGTTCCTTTATTGTCTCTACTCCAGAACACTTTCTTATTTGGGAAGAGTTTTTAAAAAAGAAAAATGGCTTCAAAAAACTTAGCAAACATTAAAAATGGCATTCACTTCTGTGGAGACTACCAACAAAACCCAAAGCTATATCTGTTTTCAAAACAGCCTGTGATCTGGTAACACGTTCTGACATCCACAGACATACACACGTTCGTCAACAGTGTCCAAGAAGGAAGAGAGTACTGTGTTTGGACTAAGAATGTTGGCTTTATGGTGCTGCTTTAAAATCCCACTTTGGTGTCATGTTTGATGTTAGAAGGTCTTTCTCGAGTCCAGAGGTGATAGAGCAGGCTAAATGGTGGGATCTGTTGAAAATCCACTTCCCAAAAGTACCCTGTGTGCAGTACATCGGGGAGTCTCACATCGGGGAGTCCCTGAAGGGAGGGGCATGATTGGTATCTATGGTGGGTTGTGATCATCACGCTATCACCATGTGAGGTCAGGTCACCTGACCATGTGAGTCTTCATTTTCTTCCTGACAACAAGAATTAGTCAGTTAATATGCATGACTCTCGATTTTATTCAGGACAATGTGTTGGTCCTGAAGAGACCAGAAGCTAAAGATGTGAGGCATAAGTATCACATTCCCTTGGGGCTGAGGCAGGGGCCAGGCAAGTGCATGGCTTGGAGAAGTCCTTTCCCATGTCTGGGTCTCTGACGCATGCACTAGAAGGAGTTGTGCTTTTTCCCTGATCTCCAGGCTGAACATCACTTAGTTCAAGGAGTGTGACAAAAAGTCTGTCGAGCCACTAGTCCAGCACAGTGCCTAGCACAAAACTCAGGAAATATTTGCAGGTGGAGGAGTGTGCTTGCATTCGAGGTCCAGCAACACACCCACCTACCAACAGGCCACAGGTCAAAGTCAAGTGAGTGGAGCTGAAAGATGAAGTTTGGAAGACAGCCTCTGGATCAGGGTCAGCAGGAGAGGCTTCATGAGGAGCTAGGGTATAAATTAAACTGTGCTTGAACGATGGATAAATATCAACAGGTGAATGGAAAGAGAGGGTGGGGCATCTGGGGCATGGAGAGTGGCATGAGCAGACGAGCAGGGGGAGGGAAGCAAAGGTGTGTTCTGGGTGTGGTGACTAGGCCAGTCCAGCCTTCCCATTGGTGTTCAAAGGGACATCCAACACCATGGATGTGTCCTCCTGGAATGTTAATTTTGCTTGAATGTAGAGAAGGAAAATTATTTAATTTAACTGGTTAGTAATTTAAAACATTTTAATATTAAAAGAAATGGGGCAAATTATGGAACAGAATACATTTAATTTCATGGATTTTTTTTTTTTTAATGTTCAAAATCTCAGGTTTCCACTCTTGATCATTTAATGGAAGAATTTAAAGTTCTTTAAAGGAGATCAACTCCATTCATTCACCAAAAATTGCCCACTAATCCTTACCTAGAGCTTGAGGCAGGAGGTGTGTTTCCTCAAAACTGCCAGTGGGAGGTGGGGCAAGCAGTCTAGCCCTTGGCCACATGGCCAAGGATTTTGCTTAGCTGTGAGAGAACCCCACGTGACACTGCATGTCCTGGGTGGCAAATCTTGATGGTGGTTGGTATGGCTCCTCTTAAAGGATGTGCCTTCGTCCCACACAACAGACGTGAAGTACCTTTGTGTGCAGGTCTGGGCCATGGAGTCTGCACTCTTGCTAAGAATGAATGCAGGGAGGCCTGGCCTCCTTGGTCTCCCTGGATAATGCAATGAAGGGTCTTCAGAGGCACTTCCCGAGTCTTCAATTTCCTTTCCTTTCTCCCCTGCTGTTCCTAAGCTCTAAATTCCTGTCTCAGCTTCTCCAGCCCCTCTGGCTCACTGCTCTCCCCAGGTCCTTGCCCCCTCGCTATTCCTTTGTTTTCAGCATGTGTGGGTTGTGAATGATTAGGCAACTTAGATCACAGGTTTTGTTTTTCCTAGGCAAAGGCAAACCCCTCCCCTTGAAAGCTGTCTCCAGCTTTTCCCGGTTTTGAGAAAGCCACAGGCACCTCTCCAAGCTACAGTGGCATCTCAGAGGCCAACCAGAGGCCAAATTGTTGGTGGGTGAAAGAGCTTCTAGACCTTTCTTTACCATTTCTGTTTTAATTTCCATTTTTTCTGGCATATAGGTCAGATTGACTTTGTTATAGTTTTTTTTGTTATAATGCCAAACTCTGCCCAGTGTTACAGACAGCTTTCTTGTACCATGGTCATCTACTCACAAGTGAAAGGAATTAAGAAAATGTCAAGAAGAACTCAGTTAATCCAATACAAAATAGCTCACTAGCTTTCATTATTTGGGGAAGAAAAGGATCCAGATCTGTGCTGTCCAGTAGGTGCCCACTAGCTGCAGAGGGCTATTGAGCATCTGAAATGTGGCTAATTTGCATTGAGATGTGCTGTAAGTATAAAATACTGAATTTTAAAGACTTGGTATGAAAGAAGAATGGAAAATAATATCTCAGTAATTTTTTATATTGATTACATGTTGAACTGATTGGGTTGAATAAAATATATTATTAAAATTAGTTTTAAGGGCTTCCCTGGTGGCGCAGTGTTGAGAGTCCGCCTGCCGATGCAGGGGCATGGGTTCGTGCCCCGGTCCGGGAAGATCCCACATGCCGCGAAGCAGCTGGGCCCGTGAGCCATGGCCGTTGAGCCTGCGCGTCCGGAGCCTGTGCTCCGCAACGGGAGAGGCCACAGCAGTGAGAGGCCTGCGTACCGCAAAAAAAAAAAAAAAAAATTTTAACTGTTTCTTTTTACCTTTTTCAAAATGTGGCCACTAGAAAATTTTAAACTACTTATGTGGCTCAGGTTATATTACTGCTGGACAGTGTTGCTCTAGATTGTAGCTTTGCAAGTAATTCATTCCTTGTGGGAGTTCCCCAGGGATTACTTATTGAAGATTTTTCTCTCTTCATGATCATGCTAAGATGAAAATAACACGTAGTAGACTCTAAGGTTCTACAAAGCAAGAGCTGTGTCTGTTAACTTTCTTCTTTGGAGGCAGGAGTGGTGAGGTCATTTTGCTTAGGAGGCTTGTAAGCTGGCTCTGAAGATGTTTCCGAAAACAGCCTTGAACACTGACAGCATCATTGAAATAAGGGTATTGCCTCCCAGTGACTCTACCGAAAGATGTGATTCCTTTGGTTGCATAAATCAGGGGTTGGAATATTGAAAAAAGAAAGAAGGCGGTCTCATTACTTGAAGTCCATATTACTCCAGTGGGTCTCAGCATGTACAGGCACTTGGACAAGAACCACGATCACCCCTATTACCATTTTACAAATGCAGAATGCAACATGATGGAGGCAAAAGTGGGAAAGAAAGTCTTTTCTAACTGCTCTAAAGAAAACCCAAAATATTTAACTTGTTTGCTGTGATGTGATAACACTCCTCCTTGGTGCCAGAAGAAATACTGTTACAACATAGAACAAATAGGATTGTGAGATCCGGGATCAACGTATTAGTAAATGCCCGTGCTGTATAACAGTTTCTTTGAAATTTTAATCATTATGACTTATATAGGTCGAAGATACACTCAAGGCCTCTGTATCCATTTTCAGCAATCTTTTTCTTTTTTAAGGTTATAAAATCTTTTTTTTTTTTTGGACAAGTTCACTATTAGGAAAGTATTTCTCCATAAAATAGAAGTAATCTTTTCCAAAACGGAAAGTTTTTTTTTTTTTTTTTAAGATTTTATTTTTCACTAGCAGTTTAGGCTCACAGCAGGATTAAGGGAACGATAGAGAGATTTCCTGTATCCTCCCTGCCCCCCACTCATGCGCCTCCGCGCTTATCATATCCCCTACCCACCAGGGTGCTGTTGCTTCTTAAGATCTTTAAAATGTTCCCTTTGTTTTAGTGCCCCATTGTCTTCTAATTCTCTGGGGTAGATAAGAAATAATTATCACCTTTTTGTAAATAGGGATATAATCCCAAGGGAGGTGATTTGTTGAAAAGCATAGGTGACCAGTAACAGAAATGGTTTGAAAACTTAGCTCTTTTGCTTTGCATTCCAGCTACTACATTCATAGTATCACATGGCTCTTTGAGAAATCGAGTCTTTTGTCCACAATAGAACATGCTGCTCTGAAAAGTGAGGCGGCGTATCTCATTTTCAGTTGCACTTCTTTTTATTAAATTCTACACTGCACTTTGTTCAATAGTGTAGTTATTTATACAACGTTTGGAAAGTTAAGAGAAGTAAATTGAATTCTTGATCTTGGTACTTTTACTTTCTTCCTAACAGCAATAAAAAAAAGATTTAGGCATCCTTGCTGGCATCTTGGAGGCCCAGTTGCTGTGAAGCTGTGATACCTTCATTATCACATTCCCACTGCTTGAATCGTCAGCTCATATTCTTGAAGAATTTAATCAATCTTAGTGCTGTGTATGACAATGGCATTTATTTTCTCTGCAAGAACTTAATTACTTTTTCTCTTAGATGGCTCTCCCTTTGTTGATAATCTTTTCTCAAGTCCTGAAGCACGGATTGATTTTGGAGCTTCAGGAAGATCAGTGGTTACATGGACTGAGGAAACTGGTGTTTAGTGCACAGTCCGTGTAATCATCAACGAGGGATCCTGCTGAGAATTGTAGATGAGAAAGATGTGATAGGTTGTGAGAATAAGGGGCTCCAAGCGTGGGGATTCAGAAAGGAGCGGACATAAGCAGTCTCTTCCTTGGAGACACCCGCCAATCAGCCAGAGTTTGTTTCCTTAAGCGTTCAGGGTTTGAAACATGTCAAGAATCTTGAGAGTATGTTTGCAAGTGCAGAAATAAGGGTCAGTGGATCTTTCTTACACAGTGTGTGAAGAGGAAGAGGTAAGAAACAGTGTGGAAAAGAAAAATGATTTTAAATGTTGGTATTTCAGGACAGTGCTTTGTTTTTAAAGTTACATGTGATTATCTCACCTCCAGTTCAGTGTATTCCATGAAGCCCATTCAACTCTTACCATTGTGCGTTTTTACTATTCTTGGCCTTGGGAATACATCGCTCATCATAGGAACTTAGTAATGGACCTAGATTTTCTCCCAACTCAAAAGAACACTCAAAATTGATATTCCATTTTATCTCCAAAAGACTGCCCAAGTCAGATGCCTGATGGAGCAATATAATATGCCAACAAAGATTCCAGTTTCAGTCAATCTAGAATCCCCTGGAAAATCAACTACTTGGCATACTGGGAACAGGGAGAGGCTAGGAAGCCAGATCTGGGCAAAGCCAGGAATAGGGGCCTAGGCTGCCTACAGGATTGTCTTCCGAGGTTGGGGCAGAGTCTGATTTATAACAGACCAGAAGACATGGCAACTCAGGGGCCCATCTTGGAGAGACAGTGTAGCAAATGGTTAAGACAGAGCAGGGGCTGTCTAATCAGACAAAGCCGAGTTCAGATCCTCGTTCTACCACTTACTAATTGGGTGACTTTGGGTAAATTACTTTTCTGAGCATCAGTATTCTTGTCTGCAAAATGAGGATAACGCTTGCTTACAGGACTATTATGAGAATTAAATAAGATAATTCATGTAAAGTACCTGATACCAGGCCTGGTGTAAGGCAGGAATTTGATAAATACAGCTATGATTATTATTATCATCACTATCTGAGCTTTTTACCTTTTTACACTGGTTGACCAGGACACCACAGCAGTAATCTCTGGGCAATATGTTATTGTACAAATATTGTAGCTGTGTTTAGGTTCCAAAGGTCCAGGAACTCTCTGTACTACATTCACAATGTTTCTATACCTCTAAAACTGTTCTAAAATGAAAAGTTTTTAAAAATACATACATACATATACATATATGTGAGAATAAGGGGCTCCAAGTGTGGGGATTCAGAAAGGAGCAGATATGAGATATATATATATATATATAATATTTGAAAGGCCCTTAAAAATCAAATCAGATGAAGTCTATAAACTGAAAAGGAATATTCCTGAAAAGTTTCCATAAGTATAATTCCACTTAAAATAATTCCACTTTAATTGACAATGTGTTGGTATTGGTATTGGTAGTTTTAGTTCCTAGTAGTACCATCAGAAGACCCAAGAAGTAACTGACTTTGGCCAAATTTGATTGAAGAGCATTCAGTTTTCCTTGATTCTGGTCAAACCTGTGGTTTAATTTGCCACCTTTAAACACAATTGCATTCAAAAAAGGATTTCAAATGGATATGTATTTTATCATAAATACATTTCAATGAAATTAAGTAGGTGGTTGGCATAGATAATGGAAGAAAAGTGATGATAATTACAAAATTTGATTCGAAGTTTCTTTGTGGTTGATTGCCAGGCATGATTTAGCTTATGTTTTTCTCGACAACAGAAAATTATTAGGAATATAGTTAATATGGTCTTTTTTTTTTTTACACTAGGTCTTCATTGGTTATCTATTTTATTTTATTTTTGAATATTTATTTTTGGCTGCATTGGGTCTTAGTTGCGGCACGCTGGCTCCAGAGCACATGGGCTCTCTAGTTGTGGCACACAGGCTCTCTAGTTGTGGTGTGCGGGCTCAGTAGTCATGGCACGCAGGCTTAGTTGCCCTGCGGCATGTGGAATCTTAGTTCCCCGACCAGGGATCGAACAAGTGTCCCCTGTGTTGCAAGACCGATTCTCTACCACTGGAAGACCAGGGAAGTCCCTGGTTATCTATTTTAAATAGAGCAGTGTGTACATGTCAATTGGTACACGTAAATTGGTATAGCCACTATGGAGAACAGTATGGAGGTTCCTTAAAAAACTAAAAATACAGTCACCATATGATCCAGCAATCCCACTCCTGAGCATATATCCAGAGAAAAACATAGTTTGAAGGGATACATGCACCCCAATGTTCATTTCAGCACTGTTTACAGTGGCCAAGACATGGAAACCACCTAAATGTCCATCGACAGATGAATGGATAAAGAAGATGTGATACATATATACAATAGACTATTACTCAGCCATAAAAAGAATGAAATAATGCCATTTGCAGCAACATGGATGGACCTAGAGATTATCATACTAATTGAAGTAAGTCAGACAAAGACAAATATATGGTATCGCTTATATGCAGAATCTAAAAAAAAATGATACAAATGAACTTATTTACAAAACAGAAACAGACTCGCAGACTTAGAGAATGAACTTGGGGGAGGTGGGAAGGGTGGGGGGAGGGATAGACTGGGAGTTTAGGATTGACATGTACACACTGCTATATTTAAAATAGGAATATAGTTAATATAGTCTTTAATTTAAAAGAAACTTTGAGGGCTTCCCTGGTGGCACAGTGATTAAGAATCCTCCTGCCAGTGCAGGGGACATGGGTTCGAGGCCTGGTCCGGGAAGATCCCACATGCCGTGTAGCAGCTGGGCCCGTGTGCCACAACTACTGAGTCTGTGCTCTAGAGCCTGCAAGCCACAACTACTGAAACCGCGTGCCACGGCTACTGAAGCCTGCGTGCCTGGAGCCTGTGCTCTGCAACAGGCGGGGCCGCCGCGATGAGAGGCCCGCGCACCCTGTGAGGAGTTCCCCTGCTTGCTGCAACTGGAGGGGGCTCGTGCACAGCAACGAGGACCCAACTCAGCTAAAAATAAATAAGTAAATAAATAAATATATATTAAAAAAAGAAAGCAACTTTGGTACAATGTATCCCACTATCCTAACATTGTATTAAAGAGGGCCTTTGAACTTGAATTCCCTCTATATGGAACTCTCTTCATCTTAACCATCTCAGGGCTGATGCCTCGTCATTTTAAGTCTCAGCTAACAAGTCAACTCCTCATTTGACGTTGCCTTCCCTGCCCCCTCGCTCACTGTCTATCCCACCACAGCGTTGGTTTTCTTCAGAGCACTTATCACAGTGGGAATTATCTTGTCTGCTTGTTTTTTTTCTTGTTTATCAAATTCAGTTCCAAGGGAGCAAGGGCCTCATCTGTCTTATTCATCACTATATCCCCTGTGGTCGGAACACTGCACATAGTAAACTGATACTTTAAGTTTTATTTTGCAATGCATATGTGTAGGCATATATGCATTTATAATTCCTGGTAGAAAACAGGCCAGAAAGATCCCCTCCATAAACGAGTAACAATCTCCAGTTACTAAGTCCTTTTCTCATTCCATACTCTGTTACTGATTTCCTTAGACACTTATATTGCTTTTAAGGCATGATAAATGATACAATTTAATAGGAAAATGATAAATCTCAAGAAGAAAACTTTGCATTAAGATAACATTTTATCTACAGAACAAATTGGTATTTTAGCTTCCTTCTTATCTTTTGGGTTTTGTCAGTAAGAGAAGAATGACTTGGGATGACATGGGCAGTTTGGGGGTAGGATTCCTAGGGTTATCTCAGTGACCTCTTGTTCTACCTAAATATTCCCAGAAGACAGGCAAGTTTAGTGTTTTACCACAATAACCCAGAAATTTGATCAAATCTACTCTTGGCTTTAAAGAAAACTTGTCCATGTGCCCAGACCCAGACTTCTTTGCTCTGGAATGGAACAAGCCAGGGAGGAGCTTTCTCTTTCTCCGCATAAGTCAGGGCACCTTGATGTAGTTGGCCACTTATCTGCCTTGGAACTTGCATGAGAAGCCTTCACAGAACTGCTGAGATCCTGAAAAGAAATGTAGGGTAGAGTGTGTGTTTATTATCACCTATTCACATGTGAGATGTACGTATGTGTCAGGAATATTTTGAGTTTTGTGGGAGCCGTGCCTCACTTATCACATGGCCTCCTCATCCAAGACTTCAGTTTCCTATTAAAAGTATAATAGCTCATGTAGCTTAGAGGATATTTGTAAAGAATGCTGATCTCAGGATATAAATCAAGTCACAGACTAAGATTACATAGGGGCAAGTCAACATCCACTTAGATCTGACAGATGTCAGATTCCATTTTACCTTCGATTTTACATCCTCTCCCTTCTTTTCTTTTTTTCCCTAGTGAATGCAGCCTTCGTGTTTAATAGAGAGCCCATTTGACCTTCCCCATTACTGCCTCTAGGGCATCTTTTCTCTTAGTGTATAAAGGTAGCTTGCCTCAGACTGACCTGAACAAAATGCTTTACTTATCATGATCCTTAATGTAGAGGGTCTTTTCTTGGGATCACTGGTTTCCTTTTAGTTACCGTATAGATAGAGCTCAGAAGTGTCCCTTAGGCCGTGACTGATGAAACTCAAAAAAAGAAGCCAAGGGCCTAGATGTGTCCGCTGGATAAATTGTGTCCATGTTAATTGAAGTGGCAGCAGTAGTTAGTTGGTCAGGTAGTTATCAGATAACTCAAGAGGGTATCCAGGAAATGAATGGGAAACAAAAACCAAACAGATTGCACGTTGATCGTAAAGACCAGATTTATTTGGCAAAAGGGAACGTTTCTACCAGAATTGAACTATGTCTCTTCTGGTCAGAAATACACAAGTAAAGAATTAAGAACATGCTCAGGGGCTGAAGAAACTAGTCTGTTGGTTAGAAAATTATGTGGAAAATTAATAGGAATGTTTAATATCCGTCAGAAGACTTTCTTGAAATATAATGAATATAAAGTGTCTCAGTGGCATCATACGATTCTGAGTATTTGGGGCCACTCCATTCAGGTATGTGGGCCACCCTGTTCCAACAAGGTGGGGCTTAGACAGGGATTGGTGGAAACATTGAGGCCTTGTTTCACTTTCTATTTTTTAATAATTTGGCTCTAAAATGTACTTTTCTCTCTAAAAGTACTTCTCTGTTCATTTCTTTCTTCTTTGTAAATTAACATTTAAAATAATACTTTCTAACCTTTGGATTCCAGAGTAGACTTTATTTATACAATGAGCCACACTTATTTTAGATTTAATATCAGCTTTTGAAAGAAATCCTTAGTATCCTCATTAGTTTATTTAAAATTAATCATGCTTCTGATAAAAAATTATACTTGATAATGGTAGAAAACTAGAAAACTATTGAAAGGTATAGAGAGGAAACTAAATTATCCATTATTCTACTACCCAAGGTAAATACCTAACTTTCTATGGCAACAATTTTTCTGATATTAAAAATTATTTAAAAACATGATTTTTAACAATAGCAGTCATTTTAAGAAATCATGCTTTGGGTGACTCCAGCTAGAAAAGAGAGGGTTTTGGGGGATTTTTCATTTTGCTAAAATTTTGGGTTTCTCAATTTGATATTTTGGCATAAACACGTACACATAGTGACAGAGAATGATTGTGATGTATCTAGGATGGCAAGTCTGTAAATTTCAGCTCCAAGCACAAATATACAACACTGGGCCTATATTGAAATATGGATAAAGAGACTCAAATGTGCTTTTGTAAAATAAACTGTTAGGAACCAGGACATCTGTGTCTGATCCTAGCGTGAGAAGCATGAGACTCAAATGAAATAAATAGGCTCCGTCATACAATAGGACATGAAAACTACCAAGTCCACCCCAAACTGCTGCTTTTGTCTGTGACTCAGCCTACTTTATGATACTCAAAGTGAATTAAAACTACCCTTTAAAAGCCTGGTTCCCATCATGATTTTGGCTGGCAAGAAATGGACTGATGAAGGAGGCACTGCTCTGGCTGACCAGGACACATTCGTGGATCCCACTGACGCCCTGACTCCTGTCCCCAAGCTCTCAGTGTGTTTTCAGTAACCATGAAAAAATCTTTTAGTGATCAAAATTATACGTTGATTCTTCTTTCTAATGCCTCAAATATTTTTTCAGCAAAGCTGCTTTAAAATTTATTTCTGATTGTATGTTGGGTTTTTATCAAGAAACGGGAATGGATAGTGGGAATGTGAATTGATCCCAAGAGAAAAAAGTTCCCATAACATGTAAGTGCCTTAGTCAGATAGTTGGAGAAGTTCCTGCCTGACCCTCTGTTCCATATTTTGAGCTCAAAACATACCTTCCCCTCGGCCGTGTGATGTCACGTTGTCTGGTTGAGTGAAATGTTGCCGTTGCAATTACTTGGATGGGTGCAGTGCTTCCTGACCCACCTGCTGTGTTGGTAAACCCGAAACCATCCTGGCAAGTATGTTTATTTGCTTTTCCCTGAAATGTGCTGTCCCTTTTTACCTCGTGCCGATAAAAACTGACAGGTCCTTTTCCTGCTAGCCAAAAGCAGTGATGGGAACCAGCTGGAAGATACGGCCCTTAAAATGTAGTTTTAATTCATTTTGAGTCCCATAACGTAGGCTGAGTCACAGACGAGCTGGGGGCCTTACCAAATCACTCCATGACCTCACTTTCCCTCTGGCAAACCTCTCTCAGTGCAATACGGTAATCTCGCGGATGGAGTATCAGAAACAGCTTGCTTGAGAAGAGCTTGCCTGTGAGCTGTTAAGGCTGCCAGATGGCATCGCTCTAGTCCATCTTCTCTCTTTTTCCTTATTCTTCAAATACATATGGTCTTCATGTACTACAACAATGTTATTAACCAACCTCACCACAACCACTTAGGTTGTAGATAACGAAGGCTTGGTTACATAACCATTCATTAGAAGCATGGTTTCGGAATTGATGAAAGCTGTATTGACTCCTCAGTTTCTTAAAATGGATACTTTGAATGAAACCACTGGAATCTCCAAGATGATTATTGACCTTACTGTTGTGTACTGAGATCTCTATTTTAAATTCTCCCCGATTACCTTTTTTTTTTCCTATCTTTCAAATTATTATTGCCATTGTAGTCAAATAATATGATAGAGATTTGGATGGGCTTCAGGAAAAGAGTTTTTTTTTTTTTTTTTTTTTTTTTTTTGCGGTACGCGGGCCTCTCACTGTTGTGGCCTCTCCCGTTGCAGAGCACAGGCTCCGGATGCGCAGGCTCAGCGGCCATGGCTCACGGGCCCAGCCGCTCCGCGGCATGTGGGATCTTCCCAGACCAGGGCAGAACCCGTGTTCCCTGCATCGGCAGGCGGACTCTCAACCACTGTGCCACCAGGGAAGCCCAGGAAAAGAGTTTTTATTGTGGCTTTGCTTCTAACTCGCTGTGCAGTTTCTCGCACGCCATTTAATCTTCCTTGACATCATCATCTTTGTGTTGATTTCTGAGATATCATTTGAGACTTTGTGGTCCAATAATGAATTCGAACACCCATTTCTACAGGGCAGAACCTGCCTTCTAGGCAGGTTTGCAATCTTCTCTGTATTTCCAAACACCTTGAAAGCCCTCTCTGAAGATTCTGGTTCCCCAAGTGATTCTGTAGTGTAGCCAGGATGGGAACCACTGTGTATAGACTCTAGAGTGGGGGCTCATTATTATAAAAATTTCTACTTTGCCACATTTTTTTATCCTTAAGTAAAGGTCAATTTTACCCTTCAGAAAATAACTACTTTTATAATTCTTTTATAATTTAATCCTCACAGAAGTTAAGGTCCAGCCATTTTCTCTTTGTGTGACTTTTGTGAATGTTCTGCATGGATTCAGTACCCATTTCTGTTCTTGCTTATTTTTCCACTCTCACTCGTCAACCACACTTGACCAGTGATTCAAAAGAACAACAAGGCTTTCCTGGTGGTGCAGTGGTTAAGAGTCCGCCTGCCGATGCAGGGGACACGAGTTCGTGCCCCGGTCCGGGAAGATCCCACATGCCGCGGGGCGGCTAGGCCCGTGAGCCATGGCCGCTGAGCCTGCGCGTCTGGAGCCTGTGCTCTGCAACGGGAGAGACCACAACAGTGAGAGGCCCGCAAACCGCAAAAAAAAAAAAAAAAAAAGAACAACAAAAAAAGATGCAGAGTAAAGCTGGTTGACTTTAATGTATCAGCCATTCAGTCTCTCTCTGGAGAAATGGTTTTCAGAGTGTGGTCTCAGAAGCATCATCATCACCATCACCAGGGAACTTCTTTGAAATGCAAATTCTCAGGCCCACCTCTGGACCCGAAACTCTGGAGGTGGGACCCAGCAATTAACATACCTTCTAGGTGATGCTGGTACATTGCTGTTTGAGAGCTGTTCTAGAGAGATTTTATATTTTCAGAGAGTTGGATTTTTTTAAGTGTGCTTGGATATTTTTGAAATAATCATTGTCCAAACTTACATGCTCTGGAAATAAAAGGGGTATTACATTTCTAAAGGGGGTATTTCTCTGCCTTCCTTTTTTTAAAAAAATATCTTTTAGAAGTGTTCATATTCCTTTCTGTTCTTAGAAGGCCTATTCATATCTCTGCCTATTTGCGTGCTGAAATTTCAGTCTTAAGTTTGTTCTATTATCATGATCTATTGTGACACAGGATACAATAGATGGAAAGTGACTGGTAAAACATTTATTTAATTTCTACTCTTGTATTTGTTTTTTTTTTTAAATTGAATCTTCCAAATGGCATTCTTCTTCCTTTAGAACCTAGACAAGGATGATTTTTTAAAAAGTTATCCTCAAACAAATGGGATTGTTTCATAATAGACCCAGAGGTTGTCTATGTCCCTTGTCAAAGGGACATTTTTACTTAAGTCGAATGCTCTCTGGAAGAAGGTGTGAGCAGAAGCTAATACCATGAATTAGAGGATGAAGAAGAAGATAAGGGCATCTGGTCCTCAGTGAGGAATCTTTGACCCAGAAGCCTTTTGTGGTGGCAGAAGTAGACTTCCAGTCCCAGGCTCTACTCTTCCAATCCAGTATTCTCTGCACGAAACGTCACTGCCATCAGGACCGTGCCGTTTACCTAATTGGTTGAATTTTTGTCAAAAGCTTGATCCAAGTGAGGTTTTCTTGTTTGTTTTAATATATAAAGCGTTTGCAAGTTCTTTCAAGGGCAGCACATAGCTTTGCTTAACTCCCTCAAGCCCTCTCATCTCTGTCCAGCTGCACCAGGAAATTCAAGGTCTAGCCAGAGGCCCCCAAAGAGTTAAAAAAAAGACAACCTGCCTGCAGAGTAGAAGAAACTGATGTCAAAAACACATGTTCCTCTGCGGGGCCTCGCTGGATTCCTAAGTCTGGATAAAGCCAGTGTGTATGCATGCACGTCAAAAAGAAAAAAAAAAACAGTCTTGGCCAGTGTCGTGGAGCAGTGAAGTGTTGTCCCTCGTCTGCAATTCCTCTTGAGTCCCTGCTGCATGGGAGCCCTGCCGGAGGGCTCCCGGGAAGCTGGTGGCCCTCACACTTGAGCCTTTAACTCAGAACGCCCCGCGAATCCCTTGTTTTCCTTGTGAGTGTTCCGGCTGAGCGGCCCGTACAGACCCTGCCCGTTTTCATTGGCTTCGGGGGTTGTTTTTGGAGTGGCTAACAGCTGTCTGCCAGGCTGTCTGAAACTGCCTTCCTGTGCTCTCTGCCGCTGCTCAACTTCACAGAACTATTGTTCCTGTTGAGCCTTTTTCTTAAAATCTTTCCCAGCTGTATCCTGATATGGTAAACCACTTAAATTAGCTCCAGATTGTTCTGTTTATTTTGTGTTAGATAAGCGACAAAATACAGTCCCGGCAGCCAGCCAGGAGGAGGGTGGAAGTGGGGGGATGGGGATGGAAGGACACTAGCAAAGTCTTTTACAAAAGGTAGAGTTCCCAGACGGAACCGTGAAAAGGCACAAATGTGATGCAGTCACGGGTCCTGCCATTTACATGTGATCCTGATGGGCTGGCCAAGTCATAACTTTGGATCTGAGCACACCTCAGTTCAGAAAAGAAAACCAAGACCCCAGCACTAAGTCACACAAGCAGGAAGCTCAATTTCTATTATTGGAAATAGATACAGTATCTCTGTCAGCCACAGGTCTGGTTGCCGGGCCAGCTGTCCACGTACCATGCTTGATGCCCTGATGGTGACAGTGTCACTTTTGTTTATTTATTTAATCATCCGTCAGTATTGCAGCGCATGGTAGCTGATGGGCTCAAAACTGGCTGAAGTTCACCAGCCTCCCTATATGCTCGGCAATTGAAAACATTCTCTTCTGTGCTGTAATTTAAAGCTAGAAATCCAAAGATGTTGAGTCACCAGCATAGGTATTTTCCACACAGCTGCAAGTGAAAATTCACAATGGACTTGGCCATCTGTGCAACCGCTCTAGCCGTGGCCTTTCCTCCTCTGTGGCTGTCTGCTCACAGGGCCTCTCCGTGCAAAGCCTTCCTGAATACTTCACAAAAAGTATTTTCAAATATAATAGATGCTGTCCTCGAATGAAGATACTGCCTTTGTGATTGTAGGAATAAACCCAAATAAAATATGAAGACTAAACTTCCGAATGTTTTAACTCAGCTGAAGCACACGAACAGTGCCAGCAACCAGCTGAGTTACAACCATTATTGAGAATTTTGTCTGTGGTAATTCAAGACTCCCCAGGAAAGATCCCATGACTGGGCCTCCAGTCCTCACTCTGAACCAAAGTCCTGGAAATGCTTTTTACCAAATTGAGGGAAGGGGAGGGAAGAACAGGGTCAGAAGTAATAAAATGCCCTGAGAAACTGCCTCTTAGTTTTCCTTTGGGCAAATAAACTCAATGCGTAATAAAAATGTACAAAACCAACTTTGGAAGAATAATTACCCCATCAAGCCCTCTCCCCCTTGGGTGGAATGTGCCTTTTCCTCTCCATCAAGGTCTGGCCCAAGGTTGAACAGCCTCCATGTCACCCTCTCTAATTCCCCAGTTTTCATCTCTCTACTTTCTCTATATCCTTTTAAACCCCAATAGTGGACAGTCTTCTATCTTTCACCTGGGCTGGGCTTCTCATGTCCCTTGAGAGCAGGGACCGTGTATTGACCCTCTGTTGTCTTTTCCCGCAGTGCTGACAGCAGTCATGGGCACTGAGCAGGTGCTCAATTAAGGCCTTTCAAATAATAGTTTTCTTTTTTATTCTTACCTGGCATGAGGTGTCGTTCATTCTGTTTCTATATAAATTCAGGCAAAGGTAAAAACAACAACAACAAAACAAAGACGAACAGCAGCAAAACCCAGGACCAGACATCACAAGTCCCATGGGCCTATTCTCATTAAAATCATGAGCGTACCCTACTGGTGCTGGGCAGGATGGACCCGCCACATAAAGCCTGTCTCTCTCGTGGATTACAACTAAAAACTCTGGACAATACAGAAAACAACTGCCTGGGGCACCTAAAAAATAAACAACAGCAAGCAAATGGTGAACAGGGCTGAAGTCAAAGCATCACCAATCCCCTACACCCGGGGTGAGTTTTGTGGACTTTGTTTTCACTCCTCCGACTCTCTCGGCCTTGACCCAAGGGCTGATGGAATTATGGAACTATGAAGCAGGTGTTGGCAGCAGAATCTACAGGTGAAACCCCCTATTTCCGACCAGAGGTTTGGGAAAGGAGTCTTTTGCTAGAAAATATAGGGGAATTCACATTTTATTTGTTTCTTTTTTCTCTCTCTCTTTTCTCTCCTGACCCTGCCCCAAGGCCAGCCCCACTTGAGGATCTGCATTGCTTTTGTGGTAGTGGTTTGGGCTCCTAAAATGCAATAAGAAGGTTCTTTCTGACCACAGGACCAGGGAAAAGGGACCCCTTTTGTCCAAAGAGAGTAAGAGGATCCTATTACTTTATCTCTCTCTCTCTTTTTGCTACTTTGCTCCGAAAGACAACCTCAGTTGTGTTTTTAGGAGGCTAAAATCTGAGAGAAACCTGTCTTTCTGACCAGAGGAGCCAGTAAAAGGGAATGCTGGGGGCTGGAAAGTATAGGGGAATCTCAGAGAGGAAAGAGCTGGAGAAGAGGATCCCCTGATTCTGTGTGTAAACTGATATAAGTCCCAGGCTCAGCTCCAAGATGCGCAGGTGTCACACAGACCCAAAGAAGTAAAGCAAAGACTTCAGGGACTCACCTGTGGTATAAGTCACCGCCCGAGTCCCACACTGAACCCTGGGTTGGGCACACACTGGGTAAACCCAAACGTCATTGCAAAGACTTTAAAAACCAAACTGATATTAGGACCACTGTCCACAGACAAGACAGAACTTGTACTCTGAATCTAATTGGGTTAGTTATAACTATTCTCCATGAGATAAACTTGAACACTCTTGAAATGAATGGAAAAATAAAAATTCTCAAGAGAAATAGAAAGGGAAAAAACGAACCGAATTGAAATTTTAGAACTGAAAAATACAGTACCTGAAATTAAAAATTCACTCTATGGGCCCAATAGCAGAATGAAGATGATAGAGGAAAGGGTCAGTGAACTTCAAGATAGATCAGTAGACATTACACAGTCTGAAAGACAGAGAGGAAAAAGATGAAAACTTGAGCTGAGGGACCTATAGAACAATATCAAAAGGTTTAACATTTATGTCATCACAGTCCCAGAAGAAAAGGAAAAATATTGGTGCAGGAAAAAAGTACGTGAAGGGATAATGTCTGAAAACTTCACAAATTTGGTGAAAGATACATGTATAGATTCAAGAAGCTCAGTAAAATCAGATCAACCCAAAGAAAACCACATCTACACTGTAATCAAACTACTGAAAACCAAAGATGAAAAAACATCCTGAAAGCAGAAATTCTGATCATGGGGATTTACCCAAGAGGAATGAAAACATGTTTGTACAAAAACCTGTGCCCCCATGTTTATAGCAGCTTTATCAATAATTGTTAAAAACTGGGAAAAAACTCAATGTCCTTCAACTAGTAAATAAATGAAACTGTGGTACATCTGTACAGTGGACCATTACTCAGCAATATAATGAACCATTATACATGCGCTAACTTGCATGAATCTCAAATGCATTATGCTGAGTGCAAGAACCAGACTCAAAAGGTTACACACTGTGTGATTCTTCCTATATGACATTCTGGAAAAGGAAAACTTTGAAGATGGAGAAAACATCAGTTGTTGTCAGGGGTTAAGGGTTGGGTGGAGGATTTGACTATAGAGGGGTAGCACAAGGGACTGATTCTGGGGTGATGGAGTTGTTCTGTATCTTGTGTTGACCTTAAAAGTTATTTTACCAGCAAAAATGAGTTTATTCAGGAATGGCGAAGAACTGCACATTCAGGACAAGCAAGATACAGCAAAAGAATAGGCAAGTCCAACAAAGGAGAGGGATATTATTTTATAGAGAAAAAGGAAGAAGTTGGGAAGGGTTGTTTTGAATGAAAGTCCATTGGAGAAAAGTGAGAGTTCGAGGTGAATGTGGTTTTTCATTGGCTGAGTCGCTGAGGTGGTCGATTTCTTGTAAGAGATACAATGTACGTCTTTTCCTGTTGAGGTCCGGTATTTGATGATTCTTTCCTGTTGGTGATTCTTCTGTTGGGGTCTGTAATTGACAGTTCTTCCTGAAATTGACATTGATTGGTACTGTGTGAGAACTTCCCCTTCTGGCCTTCAACTCCATTTTAGTGAGTCTTCCCTTTATTAATTTTCACATTCAATTGTGGTGCTAGATATATGACTTCATTTGTCAAAATTCATAGAACTACACACCAAAACAAGTGAATTTTACCGTACACAAATCAGAAAATAAAAAATAAATCACTAGCACAGTATTTCATATCTGATAGGGTTAATATATCTTCATATGACTCATGAAGAATGGAAAGATTCATGTAATCTCTTATCTATTTTGAAGTCATTTTCCACTTGATTCCACATTTAAACTTGCAGGAAGCCAAAAATGGAATACACAATGAAGCAGTCTCTTTGGGTACATACAAAAAGCTTTCCAAAAGAAAATTTTGTGTCTCACATGCCAGGCAGATGTTTTGTAGGGTCAGCTTACCACAAAAGGCCCTGATGAAAAACTGAGGTATAAAAAGTAGGGGTCTGTAAGAGAAAGAGAGACACATTGATTCCAGAAGAGATCTACCGTTTTTAAAAGAAGCCAAGTCAATTTGATGGATTGGTGAAAACAAGAACAAAGAATCTGCCATGTCCCGGAAGCTCTGGGTTTTGATAATTAGGGTGGTGTTGAGAATGCACTGTCTAAAAGACTCACATCTGTTGTACTGAGGTATAACCTGGCCTGTGCTCTGAAATATACATGGAGTGGGCAGGCTTGGACTGTTTCCGTGAAGCAGATCGTATACATTTTAGTGACAACAGGAAGAGTTTTCCTGAATGTAGGGTTTCTTCCTTAACCCACCTCTCATCCAAAGGGCAAAAAATGTAGAATGGATGCTTAATTGCAGTGAGATCCCACCGGCTGACCAGAGCTGCACTTTACTCCACTGCTTATTCTGCCTTTGAAGTTACATTATCACTCTGTTTCATCTTACACCATTATGGGTCTTATCAATTTTAATACATAAATATATTACCAAACGTGTTGATTTTAAGAACATTTGCCTACCTCCAAGTCACAAAGATATTCTCTTATGCTTTTCTATAAAAGATTTATGGTTTTAGCATTTACGTTTAGGTCTTTGGTCCATCTTTTTCTTCTCATACAGCTTTGTTTTGTTAAGATATAATTCACATCACCATCAAATTCATCCTTTGAAAGTGTACAATTCAGTGGTTTTTAGTATATTCACAGAGTTGTACAATCGTCATCATTATCTAATTTTTTTTATCACCCCCACAAAAAAAATCCTGTATCCATTAGCATTTTCCCCTTCCTCCCAGGCCTTGGAAGCCACTAATCTACTTTCTGTCTCTATAGATTTGCCTATTCTGGACATTTCATGTAAAGGGAAAAATACAGTATATGGCCTTTTTATCTGGCTTCTTTCATTAGCATAATGTTTTCAGGGTTCACCAATATTGTAGAATGTGTCAGTACTTCATCTTTTTATTGTGGTCCTTTTTTTTCCCTGTATATTGCTGAAAATATATCACATCTTATCCATTCATAATTAATGGCATTGAGTGTTTCCACTTTTGGGGGCTGTTATGAATAATGCTGCTATGAACATTCATGCACAAGCTTTTGTGTGGATATATGTTTTCATTTCTCTTGAATACACACCTAGGAGTGGGATTTCTGGGTTATGTGGTACCTTTATGTTTAACTTCTTGAGGGACTGCTATTTCCAAAGCAGCTGTGCCATGTTACGTTCCCACCAGCAGTGTATGAGGGTTCCAGTTTCTCTACATCCTCACCATCACTTGTCATAGGCTTTTTTATTATAGCCATCCTAGTAAGTGTGAAGTGGTGTCTCTTGTGGTTTTGATTTGCATCCCCTTGGACATTTTTTTTCATGTGCTTCTTGCCCATTGTATATCTTCTTTGGAGAAATATCTGTTCAAGTCCTTTGCTCATATTTTAATTTTTTTTTTTTTTTTTTTTACTATTGAGTTGAAATATGAGCCATCTTCAATTAATTTTTCTGTAAGTTGTGAAGTAGGGATTGGTCAAGGTTCTTTCTTCCCCCTCCCGTAGATATTCAGTTATTCTAGAATCACTTGTTGCAAAGACTTTTTCCTCGGCTGACTTATTTGGCACCTTGGCTAAATATCAAATAATCACTAATGGGCGGTTCTTTTATTAGGCTCCCTATTCTAGTACCAAGCTGTCTGGAGTACTGGAGCTTAATATAGGAGGTCTTGGAAGTTGGGTAGTGTAATTCTCCCAGGATCATTCTTTTATTTGAAAATTACTTGCAATCCTAGGATAAGCCTCGTTTGCTCATCATGATTGTGGTAGGCAGGGCAATGTTCCCTTCGCTTCCCCCAAAGATGTTCACGTCCTAAAGACCTGAACCTCTGAATATCTTATGTTATATGGCAAAGGGGAACTAAGGTTGCAGATTGAATTAAGGTTGCCAATCAGGTGACCTTAAGATGGGAATATTATCTGACTGGGCCAAATGGAATCACAAGTCTTTAAAAGTGGAAGAGAGGGGGCTTCCCTGGTGGCACAGTGGTTGAGAATCTGCCTGCCAATGTAGGGGACACGGGTTCAAGCTCTGGTCTGGGAAGATCCCCCATGCCACGGAGCAACTGGGCCCGTGAGCCACAACTACTGAGCCTGCGCGTCTGGAGCCTGTGCTCCACAACAAGAGAGGCCGCCATAGTGAGAGGCCTGCTCACCGTGATGAGGAGTGGCCCCCGCTCGCCGCAACTAGAGAAAGCCCTCGCACAGAAACGAAGACCCAACACAGCCAAAAGTTAATTAATTAATTAATTAATTTAGGAAAAGTGGAAGAGAGGGACAAAGAGGAGGTCAAAGTAATACCAAGTGAGAAGACTCAACTGCCATTGCTGACTTTGAGGATTGGAGGAAGAGAGTGTTGAGCGAAGGAATTCTAGCAGCTTCTAGAAACTGGCTAAAAAGAGATCCTCCTCTCTTGCCTCTGAAAGGGAATGCAGCCCTCCCAACACTGTGATTTAGCCCAATGAGACTTGCCTTCAGACTTACAACTATAAGATGATGAACTTGTGTTAAGTGGCTAAATGTATAGTAATTTGTTATGGCAGCCATAGAAAACTAACACAATCACGTATTATCATTTTTATACATAGCTGGATTTGATTTACTGACATTTTATTGAGGATTTTTGCACCTCTGTTCATTGTAGTTTTCTTTTTGTGTAGTGTCTTTGGCTATGGAATCAGTAATGCTGGCCTCGTAGAATGAGTTGGGAAGTTTAGGCTTCTCCCTGTTTTCTGGAAGATAAATTCTGATTTTTATTCTCGTGTTCATCTCTGCTCTCTTTCATTCTTCTGTACTTCTAGTGTGGAATGGCCTCCTTTAAGTCCAGTTGTATTCATATATAGTCCAGGCAATTATCTCACCACTTTGCTATATATTCTGTGCCTGCACGTTTTCATATGAAATACATGCTATTTTATTATCAGTTGCCATTTTTCCTTTATATTACATTTAAAGTTATTTTAAAAATTAGGTGTGCAAGTGTATGAATTCCATTACAGGGAGTCAAAAGAGCACGACAAAACATTTGTTATAATAGGGGAGTGTAAGACTTGAAAGGCTTGAGAACCATGATATAGAAGCTTTTTTCCCTATTTCAGAACTTTCCCAGTTATTACAGGTGCTATTAGATAAAAAGCTAAAATCTGTGAATGAGCCTGCAGGCAGGTCACATATTACCACATCCACAATAAAAACCAAATAACCACAACAGTAAAAACACCGTCTGTCTCACCTGCAGGGTAACTTAACACAACTATTCTAGCCACCAAACACAGGGTGTCCAGCCATAATGCTCACACATATGCCTGGTAATCACAGGTTTCAATCCACGAAAGTAGACGTGCAAAAAAGTGTAACTTGCTCCCCCCGCTCCCCCACCTGCAGCTGAGCTCAGTCCTTCTGGGGTCCCAACTCTGACCTGGAATCATTTTCTCTCTTTTCCGTGTATAGGCTTAACTCTATGCCATGATAGTAAAAGTTTCTGTGTGCCTGCAGTTGTGACCTGAAAATGACAGGTGGGGGTGGTCACATTATAGTGATCTAGGTGGGCTCAGAGACATGAATATGGGCTATAAACCTTTTTCTAGGTCTAAGCTGTCCTTAACTATACCCCGAGCCTCTTACTGTCTTAATGATGTAAGGTTATCATTTTAATTTTTTCGTTATTGTGTTATGCTTCATACAGTGGTGTCCTTAATATACATCCGTGTGGATCACTTAACACTAGAAAAACAGGGAAATTCTTTTTTTTTAGTTTTAAAACTAAAATTCATATTTTTTTCTTTTAAAATGCATATCTTTTCTGCTCCTTCCCTCATTCTTAGGAGACCAACTCCAGCAGTCTGCACCTATCCAATCTGCTATGAAATTAGGAAGCCAGCCATCATACATATTATTAGAATTGTGTCTGAAACCAAATGGGCCCTGAGTTAGGATCTGATTGCAGGGACTTGGTGTTGCCTATTGTGGTCACTCAGGGCAGTTATTTTTATTCGTTTGGTTGTTTGGTCTTGTTTCTTAACCCCAGCTCATGGCTGATCAGGAGACGTTGCGTTTCCCACGTACCGGACCTCTCTCTCTCTCAGCGTCCTTTGGTCTCGCTAAAGTGCCTCCACTTACCTACTTGCCTCTCATTGGGCAAAAGGGACCCAGGCTTCCTGCCACACATTCTCTTCTCATCCAGCTGCCTTCACTCCCAACAGCTAGCACTCTCTTCCCCTGCCCTTGGGATGGCCAGGGTCACCTGGACTTCTCCTCCCTCTCACTGACCCCTTCATCCTGGTCAGAGGGGTACTGCTCACCTCACGTGGTCAGGAGGGCCAGGAGTCTGAGAACTCAGAGTTTGTTTCACTCTGCCTTTGGAACAGGTGTTATCTGCAGATCTGAAGGGAATCTTGTTCCTATACCTTTATTGCTTCCCTGGTGGCGCAGTGGTTGAGAGTCCGCCTGCCGATGCAGGGGACATGGGTTCGTGCCCCGGTCCGGGAAGATCCCACATGCCGCGGAGCGGCTGGGCCCATGAGCCATGGCCGCTGAGCCTGCACGTCCAGAGCCTGTGCTCCACAACGGGAGAGGCCACAACAGTGAGAGGCCCGCGTACCGCAAAAAAAAAAAAAAAAGAAAGAAGCTTGACACAGAACACCCGCCATCTAATGTGTAATTGAATCAGGCCCTTGAGCCTCCTGCACCGCGTGCCTGGGTTCTCCTCTCTCTGATGTTGGTTGGCTCTACCCCGTCATTCTGGTTACAGCTTCTCTGAGAGGCCTAGTCACCAGTTACCACGAGTAGAGAGATCCTACCTCTTTTTCTACTCACTGCATGTGAAAGGACCTTGTCTGTCTTATTTTCTGCCATTTTCTGCCATTTTCTGCCATTTCCCCAAAGCTAGAGTGGTCCATGGGCCATGAAATCCAGAAAGATTTGTTACAGGGGTGAGTGAGGACTCTCTTCCCATCCAGGACGGTGCTTCCTCAAATGCTCTCCAACAACCCCTTTGACTTTGGGTAACTGATCCAGATTGGACAAACAATTCTGGAATTTGTGGGTTGGATTTGTTTAAATCCTCATGGGATTCCAGGAGTGCCTCTTGCCAATATCCTGTAAAATAAGCAGCATCTGTGTGCAGAACAGCTTCCTAAAAGTTAAGGTCAGGGGGTGGCTGGAGGAAAGCTCAGAAAACCCTCTGCAGTAATCAGAGTTAATTTTTAGTGTCTTCAGTCTCCATTTTTGGTGGCCTTTTCTCCATTCACTTATTTGTTCCCCCCTCTCCACCCTCAAATCTCGAGGCTTCCTCTTTGGCAGGTCTCTGCTAGATCTTGGGGAATGCAAAGAAGAATGAGACATTGTTCTTGTCCCGGAGAGCCAGAGTTCTCAGGGAAGACAAACCACGAATAACTGATTAACACCATACAGAGATAAGTGTGATAGAAAAGTATAAAGTGCAGGAGGACAGTGAAGAGACAGAGGTTGTCTGGGGGGAGTAAATTAAAAACAGCAGTGTGACATTATTAAGTCAAGCAGGAAAGATGGGGAGGGCATTTTAGGCAAAGGAGCCAACCTGTACCCAGGCAACGTCAGCATGTTGTATTCTAACAACAAGAAGTAAGTTCTCTGTGACTGAAGCACAGTGCATGCTTTGTGGGGAAGGGCAGGAGCTGATGCCCCAGAAGTAGTTTGGAGCCACATATGAAGGATTCCATGTGTTGGACTGAAGTTTGAACTTTTTCCTGATTGGGAAGCAGTTAGAGGTCTTTAAACACGCTTGTGGCCTGTTTGGTTTGGGCTTCACAAAGATGCCTCTGATAGCAACGTGAAACATTCTGTATGTTACCCCAGGAGTCTAGGTGAGACCCGTGCTGGACCCAAGGCAATGGGGCTGGAGAATGGGGAGGTGGATTGGAAATCCATTTTCATGATCAACTTGGCAGAAGTGAATGTGTTGAATGTAGAGCAAGAGGGAAAGAGAAGAACATCAGATTGTAAATTGAATGTCTCGGTAGATATGTTCTCTAGAACCTTTCATTAGGAGAAGATTGAATTTACCTAATCCTTTAGATGACTACTAAGACATACATTAACTCTCCAATTTGCTTTAAGTAAAAATTTAGTCTAAAAGAATCAACCATGAGTAGTAACAGGTCCTTTATCGGACAAAGAGTCTTCTTGGTCTCTGAAATCCTGTTGTCTGCTCATCTGTCACACTCCCGTGGGTGGCCTGTTCAGAGGGATGCCCAGGCCCTGGTGCAAGGCTGCTGGAGCCTTCCTTGCTTTTTTCTCCAGGATCCCCATGTCAGAGTGAGGAGCTGTCTTGGATAAGCCAGGGTTGAAGGATCCATGGGGGCAGCAAGGTGGAGATATACACTGATGGTTCAGGGCAGCCTTCTAAAGCCAAGCCACAACATGACCCTGTTTGGGGAGTAGTCCTAAAACCTAGTGCTGTTGTCGTGGTTCCATCTTAATTTTTATCAGCTGGATGCAAATGAGGCTTCACTGTCATATACTTAATGTGTTTGCTCGGGTCTTTGGCTAACCAGTGTTTTTCATGACGTTTTGACAGCTATTTTTGTTCAATAATGAATAATAAAGTGAGATTTACCATCTGTAGATGACATTTGTTTTATTTTGACATTTATTTTCTATACGGCAAAGATTTTATAATTAGGTTTTCCCCCTGCCAAAAACATTGCTGAAAAATGATTTCCCCCCAAAAAATGTTTCATAGCTTCCTTTACTAGTTGGAGTCATCTTATTTTTTTTCTTTTTTTTTTTTCGGAAACCAATTGAACTCGTATTGACACCAACTACATGACTCTCCTCAGTAGCCTTATGGGAATGGATAAAGTGGCTTGACCCAAGATAACACTGATTGGACTTAGCAATGTTACTTTTGAATAAAACCAACCCTATTTTCCCCCCTAAGATGGCTTAGAGTTCATAATGGTCACAAACGAATACTACAGGTAAAACATTTAAAAATTTGATCCAAGCCTTTTCTATCCTCCCACACTTGAAAGGTACCTGATGAACACCAATTTCCCAATCCTAGCATCACTAGCTTACAAACCTTAGGGTTAAAAACTCCCTTCTCATTTACCTAGTGTTCAATTTCCATCAGTTTCGATATACAGTAGTGTAAATACCATGACTATTTTGCATGAAGTTAAGTATTCTACAGATCCCAGAGTCATAGGATTGAATCAGGAACTCCCACCTTTTATGTGAACTTCAGTGGTACCATGGAGGCCAAGGCAATTTAATTTAGGTTAACCAGGATTTGTTTCAATTTGTAAGAGAAACATCTTGCAACAGGTTTTTTCAATTCTCTTAAAAAATGGTGGCATTCCTTTACTTTTCGCCTTTTGGAAGCAGCAGTTACATAAGTGGAATAGTAGATTAAGTCTAAAAATGTGGGCCCTAGTCAACTTTCATTATTTTTCTGCATATGATCATGATAAAGGATCACAACATCCTTCACATGTCCAAGGAAAACCCAATTTAAAGTTTGTCCTTGCCAAACTCCATGAAACAGCCACTTTAGAGTAAACCAGCAGAGCATTGCATCACCCCAGTAAAGCTGTAGATTTCATCACATGCACCAACAAATCTACATGGCTCCTTTCTGCACTCCTCTTTTACAGAATTTTACACCTATTGTACCAAATGGCATTTTTTTTAAATTTATTTATTTTATCTTTTTGGCTGCATTGGGTCCTCATTGCTGCACGCGGGCTTTCTCTAGTTTCAGTGAGCGCGGGCTACTCCTCATTGCAGTGCGTGGGCTTCTCATTGCAGTGGCTTCTCTTGTTACAGAGCACCGGCTCTAGGCATGCAGGCTCAGTAGTTGTGGCATGCGGGCTCAGTAGTTGTGGCTTGCAGGCCTAGAGCGCAGGCTCAGTAGTTGTGGTGCACAGGCTTAGTTGCTCCGTGGCATATGGGATCTTCCTGGACCAGGGCTCGAACCCATGTCCCCTGCATTGACAGGTGGATTCTTAACCACTGCACCACCAGGGAATCCCCCAAACAGCATTTTAAACACGGACATATCAACTCCGTAATAAAGCAAAAACAAAGGCATTTCCCTTATTAGAAACAAGATACACCATCACTTAAAGTCTTCAAATATTATTGAACTTTAACTTTCAGAATTTGACAATGCATTCAATGAACAATCTGCACACAACAATCTGTTTAACAGACATTAAAAAACACTTTCAAGCAGACATGGATGTCCTAAACTGTTTATTAGGTAAGAATTTTACAAACATTACTTATATTAGCGGTAGTGGTGGAGCTGGAGAGTATTGCGCCTTCTCCAGGCTGCGCAGCGAGAACCCCCCGATCGTGTCGTGGAACTTGTGGCCCTTGCCAAGGCCGCGGCTCTTCCTGCCTGCAGACGTCAGCCCCCACATCTCCCTGTGCTTGTGGACTGGTTTGGTGATCCACTGGGTGTCAGGGTGTCTTCTGATAGCTTTATGGAATGGATCAATGAGGATAACCTCAAAAAATTAGTACGTAGAATCTCCACCAACACAGTAAGAATTCAGGACCCTCAGGGCTCCACAGTGGCGTCCAGCTCGCTCCTGGGCAACAGACTGAAGACTTCGAGCAAATGAGCTGGTTGACATCATGGTGGACACGCGTGCTGTAGGTGATACCCTTAGGAACTGGGCATTTTTGGCCACCGCGGCGCACACGAATCCGACATATGGCATAACCTTGCTTGGCCTTGTAGCCCAGCCTGCACGCCTTGTTGGGCCGGGTGCGGCAGGGCGCCCGGAGCAGCGCCGAGAGCTGGCGGTACTGCTGGCAGCGCACCCTGAGCAAAAGTGCATCGCATCCGACTGCTTCCTCCTCCTCCATAGCTCCTGGAGGTACTTGTAAGCGCGCATCTCGGCTCACCTGATGGCTGCCGCCAGACAGAAAGGCGAGTCATCTTATTCTGATTTGGAAGTTTTTTCATAAGTCAGCCAGGAAATGCAACCTGAACATTTTCTCTTGAAAATTAATTCTTAACAAGAACAAAAATTAACTTTTGCCCAGAGGAAAATTAGGAGAGAAAATGAAAAGAAACGTGTTTGAAATGGTGGTGGTTTCATTGTCTTTTTTTGTTTTTGTTTTAACATCTTTATTGGAGTATAATTGCTTTACAATGGTGTGCTAGCTTGTGCTTTACAACAAAATGAATCAGTTATACATATACATATGTTCCCATATCTCTTCCCTCTTGCATCTCCCTCCCTCCCACCCTCCCTATCCCACCCCTCCAGGCGGTCACAAAGCACGGAGCTGATCTCCCTGTGCTATGCGGCTGATTCCCACTAGCTATCTACCTTATGTTTGGTAGTGTATATATGTCCATGCCTCTCTCTCACTTTGTCACAGCTTACCCTTCCCCCTCCCCATATCCTCAAGTCCATTCTCTGGTAGGTCTGTGTCTTTATTCCTGTTTTACCCCTAAGTTCTTCATGACATTTTTTTTCTTAAATTCCATATATATGTGTTAGCATATGGTATTTGTCTTTCTCTTTCTGACTTACTTCACTCTGTATGACAGACTCTAGGTCTCCATTGTCTTTTTGAACTTTATGTCAGACTTAAGTGAACGATATTGGAAGCCCCCTTCTCTACCTTGTTTCAAATGAGCTGATTGTATTCTTGCTGTTACTCTGATCAGTTTTATGTCCAACTCCTTGAAATACCTGGGCAAATGCACTAGAACCAATGGACAGCACCCTATTTCTCAAAGGCCTAAGTGTGTGGATTTTTGCTGGTAAGTGGAGACCGTCAGCCAGTGCCGCCTGGCCAGGTCCCTGGCAAAGCTGAATTGTCCTCTTCATGCAGTGGATTCTGCAGTTGGCTTTGTGACTGGGGAGCCCAAGAGGATGAGTTGCAGGTGTGTCAATTAACAGTGCTTTCTCCCTGGAGTGCTCTCAAAAAAATGATGGAGGAAGCCACATCGATAACAGACGATAGAATCGCTTATCATTGCTAATGGGAAAAACATCACAGAAGCTAATGCAAAAACAGTCACACGCACTGCATCGGCACCTCCCAAATAAGATGTGGAAACACCTTCCACCTAGCAGCCGTGGCCAAATTCTCGTTACAGCCCAGAGTATTTTCCTTCCTGAGTCATACCTCAAGGGCCTAAGATCAGATTCCAGACCCACCCCACGCTTCTCCCCATCACCTCCACTCTTGTTTCTACCATCTTCATCATCCACCATTTTTGTACTGAGCACTAACAAATAGGTGGAACTGAAAGAGACATTATCTAATATTTCAAAGGAGTGTTATCTATCAAAAATGGAGACAGCAGGCATCTTCTACAAGCCCTGAGCCAGTATCATTTATAGCAATCCAGACAGCACAGGGAAATGATAGTGCTGTCTTAGCCATTCTTAACTTCACAGGTAGAGTGTAAACACTTCTTCCCAGTGTATTTTTGTATCACATGAACAGCACCTTCTTTTACGTTTTGATACAGTGGTTATTGGTGACTGATACCCAGTGGAGTGTGAGGAATTCCCTTTGTCTAAAGATGGTGCCCCCTGTTTTGAGCGTGCAGGTCTGCTCATGTGAAATAGAATGTGTATTTAATAAACTGGCTTGGGTGACCATTTGCTTTGTCAAGAAGAGATGTGAGGTTTAAGAAAAGGTTCTCGTCTGATAGCAAATGATGAGATTGATTGTCACCCACCTGTGTTGAAGAACTGTTACCTTCCTCTAACGTAGCTCAAGACCCTTCCTTCTCCCTCTCATGAGGCACAGAGAAGAACTGAAGACCTGGTGTGTTAAGGGCTTGATCAGAAGCCTCCTTGACAGTAGAGCCTTGAATTTCTTACCCACCAGCAACAGAGGCTCCTCGTAAGGGAATTGTCATCACCTTGAGATAGCTCTCCTGCTGTATCATGGGAAGAGTGTAAACTTAGCTGAGGTTGACCATGCTTATGTTTTTCATAGAGAAGTAAAGTTTTATATAGATATAAAACTCACTGTATACTAGGGACCTCAGGAGCAGGGCACTCTGGGGGCAGGAGGAGCCTGGGAGTCACACAGACATTGTTTGAATCCTAGCTTTGCCACTTATTAGTTGTTTGGCATTTTCAAGTCTCTCATGACAAAATAGTTATAATACTAGACTATTTGTATTGTTATAAATATTAGCTACCATTTATTGAGAACTTAGATTGTGCCACGTCCCCAGCCCCAAACCATTATTATAAATGATGTCACTTAATTCTCACCATAATACATGAATGAGGTAGGAATTATTATCTCTACATTAAAGATGAGAAACTGAGGCAGTGTATTGCCCTGGGTCACACACCTAGTGAGTGGCTGGCATCATGCTTCAATTCCAGGTCTATCGGACTCCAGAGTCTGTGATAATGTGAAATTCAAAGGGTGCCTGGTGCAGAGTGGGTGCTTAACAAATACTGGTCCTTTTTCCTTCCATGAGCATCCTTTGGCTTTGATAGAGCTTGATTTCTGTGTTAGATTTCTTTATACATAATGTTCTATAGAGCACATCTGTCATACTGCCCTCCTGTGGTTCATTTGGATAACAGTGGCTTTTAGAAAACATTTAATCGGAGTGTAATGCACATGCAAATAAGTGATATTTAAAACATATCTCTAAAGTCACCTAAGTGTATGAGTACTTTTGGAGATAATATGATTCTACAACCTCAGTATGTAAGAAATATGACTTTTTACTTTCTACAGTCCAACTTAATTTCTAACTCTGAGCCCCACCCAGCTGGTAAGATACTGAAGTCACTTTTGTATCTTCTCTGGCTTCCCCAGTGTCCTCCATTCCCTTGGCTGTCTTGGGAGAGAAACCTTCTCTTCCCTGGCATACAGTATACAATGAAGCTTTGTCCTGCCATCCTGTCAAGAAGGGAGGAATTTTTCTGGCAATTATTTTTTCCATCCAACTGTTCTGTGTACAGAGACATTTAACCCACTGGGGAAGTCTTCAACTTTCACTCTTAAGAGTTCAGATCACCAGGGAGTCAAATATTAATTCTGTTACCAGTTTAAATGTTAGAAAAATTTTCCAGGAAGAAAATAAAAAGGTTCATTATCCCCACTAATTAGGAGACTTAGGTTCCTAAGTGAAACTTATTCAGAGGTGTCTTTTCATGTACGGGGAGGGGCTCCACCTACCTGGGTTCACTCTCCTGTGTTACACAAAGTTGCATGCATGCGTTTGAATCCTAGTCATTGCTCAGCACAGGGCTCTATCCCAAGCAGTTCCCCTCAGGGGCCTCTCTTGTTTTTCAGTGGCCCTCTCCATGGAGGATTTAAAGGTCTAGTGTCAGACATGTGCCGTGCTGAGCCCTGGTTATGTCTGTGGGATGGAGGGTTGTGTTGGGTGGGAGGAGGGTAGCTGTTATGGGAGAGGGGAAAGAGGAATCTTCTTTCTTAGTTCCTAAGCACCACTTAATAATAACATGCATCCAAGTCTTCTGTTCTTAAATGTATCTAATAGTTAGCCTTGTCCTCATGCTATGACCTAATTGTGTTTCAGATAACGGTGGGCAGACATTGGCAGGGGGCAATAACTGGCCCCTTCGAGGAAGAAAGTGGAGCCTGTGGGAAGGAGGCGTGCGAGGGGTGGGCTTTGTGGCCGGCCCCTTGCTGAAACGGAGGGGCGTGAAGAACCGGGAGCTCATCCACATTTCCGACTGGCTGCCGACCCTGGTGAAGCTGGCGGGGGGCAGCACAGAGGGCACCAAGCCTCTGGATGGCTTCGATGTGTGGAAAACCATCAGGTACCTGCCCGCCTGTCTCTTTTCCCTCCCAGGACAGAAGCTCTAAGAACAGCTTGACTTGATTGAGAAGGATTGCTTTTGCATGAATATGATAGTTCAGCTTGCAAATAGATGATTGCAAAAGAAGAAGAACTGCGTTTAGAAATACTGTAATTATATATGTATATATTTTTAAGTTCCGGATTTGAGACTGGGGGCCTGTGTTTTCTATGAGGAGCAAGATAGTCCTCTGTGGCTCACCCTCCATGAGAGGTCTTTAAAGTGGAAGCTGTGCTAAGAAGTAGGATAGGGTATTGTTTGCTTCCTGCAGAGGGTCAGGGGACCTGCCCTGTTGCCTGCTAGGAGAATGGAGGACCAAGCAGGGGGAACAGCTGGAATTTGAGTGGGGGAGCAGCTGTATACCCTTATTACACAATAAGTACCTAATGAGCACCTACTATATACCAAGCTCTGTTCTAGGTGTGGAGGAACTAGGAATGAACAAGACAGGCACCATCCTGGCTCTCACGGAGCTTATATTCTAGCTGGGGAGTCGGGGGGCAGGGGGTTAGGAATAAACAAGTAAACCCATAAATAAGTAGATGACGTCCCATAATGATCTGCACTAGGAAGGCAGTAAAACAGTGTGTTGTGATACCGAGAGCTGGCAGATGGGAAGGAGGTACACAGTCTGGGGAGCAGAACGCAGACTCAGCTTTGGAAATGGTGGCAGGGCCTTCCTGTTTAGCCACTGGCATGCCGAACAACGGCCCCCAAAATGGGGAGGTGTACACACCTGCAAGGGTGCAGGAAGAAAACTTTAGAACTTGTATTTGTAGTTAATTTTATCTCATCTTTTTTTAAGTATATATTTTATAAGGTATATAATATATTAGTAGATTAGTACATATATCCAATTGATAAACAAATATAAATGTACATATACTGGAGGTATTGTTTCTACTGATGGAGTGACAATGTCTAGTGTAATAGTTTTAAACCTCTGTTGGGTGTTACAGCAAGGGGTAGTGGCTGATTGACTGGTCCCCTAGTGACCAGGGGAAAATGACCTCCTCTGTTTACAGTTTGGATTTTCCCCTTAGATATAAGTGAAATTAAATAATTGAACTAGAGAATGGCCATTTTTACTTATTTATTATTTTTCTCTTGCATTTTGTTCAGAAAGCTTTTTTCTCAGCTTGAAATCTGCTAAACGTTTATATTTTCTTCTAAGTGTTGTGGTTTGATTTTCTTCCATGTAATTCTTGAACTGTTGTGAAATGATATTTTGTTACGTGAGGTCAACATCTAAATCAGAGGAATGGGGTTTTTCTCAGATTTTTGAATCACAGAGCTCCTTGAGACTCTGAAAGCTTTGAGGTTACCAAAAAAAGTACCTAAGCATATGTACAATAATTTAGATAGAATTTATTTTTATGATGTTAGATATTGATTACACATTCTTTTCTATGTACACATAGAAAAATATGACATTCTTTGAAACTCTTTGCCTCTCACTCATTTTTAATGCAAAAATTAATACCTACTTTATGATAAAAAGGAAATAAAAATTTCCAAGCAAAGCAAAACTTGAACTTCAGCTTATCGCCAACTTCCACCATGAAGGCTGTTGAAGTTTGACTTACAGATGCAGGAGAAAGTTTTGAGTGTTTTGATATGATAACATATGTGTCAGGCTTGCCATCCAATCAGTTTTGAGTTTTTTGTTTTGTTTCGTTTTGGGGGCAAAAAAAAAGAAGCACACTGGCTTATTGTGGCTTATAAAAGCACACGTGAGCAAATGGAGCTATCGTGGCATACTTGGCCAAATGAGGGTAGGCTTGAGTTGAGAAACAGTTGAATTTATTTTGAATAATTTCCTCTGTTCCCAGATTCACTGAGGTTCTGATCTTTGGCAAAGTGCAAGTCATTGATGTTCATCCCTATCACCAATTTTGGACTATAAACCCACACTTCAATCTTAAAATTATCTTTGTCAGAAGTAACGTTTAGGAGTTTGGCACATACTTGCTTCCGCCTGCCGAGGAATTGGAAGAAGTTTTGCCACCCTTAATTCCAGATTGCAGAAGGTCTTTCCTCAGTGTCAGAGGCATGCTGAACTCCTAGTGACCCATCTTGAATAGAACAGGAGCTCTGCATCCTTCAGCAGCAGACATAATGTTGACTGCAGGGCTGTAACTAGAATATTACAACCAAAACTATTGTCCAAGTACGTGAAACCATGAGAGAGTGGCTTTCCTTTTCTATTTGAAAAAAGTAAAATTTCTGCCCAATGTCTCATCAAGCATTTCAAGACTTTCCTCTGGAAATTCAGCAAATTTCTGTTTAGTAAGTGAAGAACTGCTCTCATTCTGCTCCATTTTCCTGATAAAAGATCCTGAAAGCAGTGATTCAGCCCCCACTGTCCCGATGAAGTTGATGCTTCTCACAACACTAGGCAAGCGTTCATTCAGTACCAGTGGCAGAGCATTTGGCACCCATGCCGGCCGATGCAGAAAGCAACCAGTCACATTGACGTCAGGAGCTTCTCTTCCAAAGCAGTAAAAACAAATGGACAGCCAAATGTCAGAGATTCTCAGTCTATGCCCAGAGTTCTCGACCTTTTTTTCAGTAAGATATTTACTTGGAAATACCATTTTCAAGATGATGGTAGTTTCTGAACATTTCAAAAAGGTCTCATGAAATAGGAATGCCAGTAATGGCAGTAACAGAGTCGGCTATGCTGAGAGCATCTGTTTCACTAGTTGCATAGTTACCAATTCCTCTTAGGTCTGCTCCAAAATATTAAATTTTAGAAGAAATAGCCATTCTGGAGTGGGTGACATTCCTTGCAATCTGAGTTCCTTGACAGCTTCAGTTTTTCATCTGTTCGAAGCCACAGAACATGTTTGTCAATTCTAGGGAACATGGCTTCTCCAAGTTCTTTCTGATTCTGTATGGTTTCTCTGCTTCTCAACTTGATAAGCAGCCTATAGGGTGTTTCAAGACACTTTGAAGGATTTTTAAACTTACTTTATATTTCATTAAATTTATATAACCATAGCAGAACCGCTAATCATAAAGGTAGGAATGTTTTTCCTTTCTAATCAATGGGAAACTCTTCTAGATGTTATAACATCACAGTGGGGACTTCCCTGGTGGCCCAGTGGTTAAGAATCCGCCTGCCAATGCAGGGCACACGGGTTCGAGCCCTGGTCCGGGAAGATCCCACATGCCGCGGAGCAACTAAACCCATGCACCACAACTACTGAGCCTGTGCTCTAGAGCCCGCGAGTCACAACTGCTGAGCTTGTGTGCCACAACTACTGAAGGTCGCGTGCCTAGAGCCCATGCTCCACAAAAAGTGAAGCCACCACAATGAGAAGCCAACGCACTGCAACGAAGAGTAGCCCCCGCTTGCCGCAACTAGAGAAAGCCCGGGTACAGCAACGAAGACCCAACACAGCCAAAAATTAATTAATTAATTTAAAAAAATGACAGTGGTGACAATCGAATATTACCTGATGATGTGAAATATCTTAAAAACTTAGTATGAAACTATAAAGACTTTCCCCACCTATGGTTTCAGTTTCAAGAGGAATTTTGAAGGGAAGATAAGTCACTTTTCACCCCATTTTCACAAATACCGTGAAGCCCAATGAAGTATAATTCTTTTTTTTTTTTTTTTGCGGTACGCGGGCCTCTCACTGTTGTGGCCTCTCCCATTGCGGAGCACAGGCTCTGGACGCGCAGGCTCAGCGGCCATGGCTCACAGGCGCAGCCACTCCACGTCATGTGGGATCTTCCCGGACCGGGACACAAACGCTTGTCCCCTGCATTGGCAGGCGGACTCTCAACCACTGTGCCAGCAGGGAAGCCCTGGAGTATAATTCTTAATGAGCCAAAGTTTAAGAACCTCTGAACTAAAATGATGCTTTATTTCAAATATTACCAAGACAGCCCAGACTGATTTTTGAGTAATTATTATTGAATAATAATTTCATTATTATTATTATTAAATATTTCCTTTTTCACTGATTGTTAGTACCGCTTTATGTTCTGAGTTCTTATTAGCGCTATGATCTGTCTTGGTGCCATCTATTTTAGTCCACTGGCGTAGCAGTTCTTGTGTTAGCACCTCACCGTTGTAATCTGTAATCTGTTGTAAACATACCTTTTAGAGTATATTTAAATACCTGGCAGAAATAGCTATTCACCTCCGCATTGTATTTCCTTTAAAAAATTTTCTTGACAAGTCCCACTTTTTAATTTTTTGTGATGAACTCTGGAATTATTTCATTAAAAGAAAAGCTTCTTAAAAATTAAATGAGATTAACCATGAAAATTAATTTGGGAAGAATGGAGAAATTTAGTCTTCTCACCTGGACACTTATAGTTGCCCTCTGCTTGCTGATGTTCTTTTCGTTGTTGTTTTTTGTTTTCTTAATTATTTTTTCTCCACGTATTTCATTTTGGATAGATTCTGTTAGTATGCCTTCAAGATTATTAATTTTTTCTCAATTCCTAATGTTCTATTAATTCCATCCAGTATATTTTTCTTTTTTAATCTATTTTTAAATGTGATAAAATAGACATAACAAAATTTACTATCTTAGCCATTTTTAAGTGTACAGTTCAGTAGTGTTAAGTGTATTCACATTGTTATATAACTAATCTCCGGAAACTTTTATATCTTGCAGAACTAAAACTCTATACTTATTAAACAACAGCTCTCTACTTCCCCCTCCCCCCAGCCCCTGACAACCACCCTTCTATTTTCTGTCCCTATAAATTTGACTACTGCAGATACCTCATACAAGTGAAATCCTACAGTATTTGTCTTTTTGTGACTGGCTTATTTCATTTACCATAGTATCCTCAAGGTTCATTCATGTAGCATGTATCAGAATTTCCTTCCTTTTTTAAGTCTGATTAATATTCCATTTATGTGTTTACTACATTTTGTTTATCCATTGTCAGACAGTTGTGTTGTTTACACCTTTAACTATTGTGAATAATGCTGCTATGAACATAGGTGTACAAAACTCTCTTTGAGACCCTGCTTTCTATTCTTTGAGTTATATACCTAGAAGTGGAATTGCTGCATCGTATGGTAATTCTATTTCTAATTTTTTGAAGAACTGCTGTACTGTTTTGCATAGTGGCTGTACCATTTTATATTCTCACCAACAATGTGCAACAAATTTGCAAGAGTTCCAGTTTATCCTCACCAGCACTGATTCTTTCCTTCCCTTTAAAAAAAAATTGATAGTAGCCATTCTAATGGATGTGAAGTGATACCTCATTGTGGTTTTGATTTGCATGTCCCTTGTATTTAGTGATGTTGAGTATCTTTTCGTGTGTTCACAGGCCATTTGTGTATCTTCTTTGGAGAAATATCTACTTGAGTCCTTCATCCATTTTCTTTTCTTTTTTTTAACATCTTTATTGGAGTATAATTGCTTTACAATGGTGTGTTAGTTTCTGCTTTATAACAAAGTGAATCAGTTATACATATACATATGTCCCCATATCTCTTCCCTCTTGCGTCTCCCTCCCTCCCACCCTCCGTATCCCACCCCTCTAGGTGGTCACAAAGTACCGAGCTGATCTCCCTGTGCTATGCGGCTGCTTCCCACTAGCTATCTATTTTACGTTTGGTAGTGTATATATGTCCATGCCACTCTCTCACTTTGTCCCAGCTTACCCTTCCCCCTCCCTCTATCCTCAAGTCCATTCTCTCTTTATTCCCATCTTGCCTCTAGGTTCTTCATGACCTTTTTATTTTTCTTTTTTCTTTTTCTTCTTAGATTCCATATATATGTGTTAGCATACAGTATTTGTTTTTCTCTTTCTGACTTACTTCACTCTGTATGACAGACTCTAGGTCCATCCACCTCACTACAAATAACTCAATTTCGTTTCTTTTTATGGCTGAGTAATATTCCATTATATATATGTACCACATCTTCTTTATCCATTCATCTGTTGATGGACACTGAGGTTGCTTCCATGTTCTGGCTATTGTAAATAGAGCTGCAATGAACAGTTTGGTACATGACTCTTTTTGAATTATGGTTTTCTCAGGGTATATGCCCAGTAGTGGGATTGCTAGGTCATATGGTAGTTCTATTTCTAGTTTTTTAAGGAACCTCAATACTGTTCTCCATAGTGGCTGTATCAATTTACATTCCCACCAACAGTGCAAGAGGGTTCAACAATTTTTATGGAAACACAAAAGACCCCGAATAGCCAAAGCAATCTTGAGAAAGAAAAATGGAGCTGGAGGAATCAGGCTCCCTGACTTCAGACTATACTACAAAGCTACAGTAATCAAGACAGTATGGTACTGGCACAAAAACAGAAACATAGATCAATGGAACAGGATAGAAAGCCCAGAAATAAACCCACACACATATGGTCACCTTCTCTTTGATAAAGGAGGCAATAATATACAGTGGAGAAAAGACAGCCTCTTCAATAAGTGGTGCTGGGAAAACTGGACAGGTACATGTAAAAGAATGAAATTAAAACACTCCATAGCACCATACACAAAATAAACTCAAAATGGGTTAAAGACCTGAATGTAAGACCAGACACTATCAAACTCTTGGAGGAAAACATAGGCAGAACACTCTATGACATAAATCACAGCAAGATCCTTTTTGACCCACCTCCTAGAGAAATGGAAATAAAAACAAAAATAAACAAATGGGACCTAATGAAACTTAAAAGCTTTTGCACAGCAAAGGAAACCATAAGACGAAAAGACAACCCTCAAAATGGGAGAAAATATTTGCAAATGAAGCAACTGACAGAGGATTAATCTCCAAAATTTACATGCAGCTCAATATCAAAAAAACAAACATCCATTTTTAAATGAGATTGTTTGGTTTTTTTGTGTTGTTGAGTTGCAGGAGTTCTTTATATATTCTGGATATTAACTCCTTATTTTATATATATATAAAGCATATATATATATATATATGCTTAGCAAATATTTTCTCCCATTCTGTAGATTGCCTTTTCATTCTAATGAATATGTCCTTTGATGTATAGTTTTTTTAAAAGGATTCATGAATTTTGTATATTTAAAATATTTGAATGCAAGTTGTTAGCTTAATATTTGTGAATCTTGTACTAGTCATCAATAATCTTATAAATCATGCAATTGAAAATATTCAGAACTTATAATATCACTTATTTATTTAAATTAAAATACTCTTGATTTACAATATTGTGTTTCTGGTGTACAGCAAAGTGATTCAGTTACATATTCATATTTTTTCAGATTATTTTCCATTATAGGTTATTACAAGATATTGAATATAGTTCCCTGGGTTACTCAGTAAATCCTTGTTGCTTATCTGTTTATGTAGAGTAGTTTGTATCTGTTAATCCCATACTCCTAATTTATCCCTTGCCCCCTCCCTTCCCTTTGGTAACCATAAATTTGTTTTCCATGTCTCTGAGTCTGATTCTGTTTTGTATGTAAATTCATTTGTATTATTTTTTAGATTCCACATATAAGCAATATCACATAATATTTGTCTTTCTCTGTCTGACTTACTTCACTTAGTATGATATTCTCTAGGTCCACCCATATTGCTGCAAATGGCATTACTCATTCTTTTTTACAGCTGAGTAATATTCCATTGTATACATATACTACATCTTCTTAAACCAATCATCTGTCGATGGCCACTTGGGTTGTTTCCATGTCTTGGCTACTATGAATAGTGCTGCTATGAACATTGGGCTGCATGTATCTTTTGGAATTAGAGTTTTCACCTTTTCAGCATATATGCCTAGGAGTGGGATTGCTGAATCATATGGTAGCTCTACTTTTAGTTTTTAAGGAACCTCCATATTGTTTTCCACAGTGGCTGCACCAGTTTACTTTCCCACCAACAGTGTAGGAGGGTTCCCAGAAAGGGGAACCACCATTTATTATTTGTAGACTTTTTCATGATAGCCATTCTGACCAGTGTGAGGTGATACCTCATTGTGTTTTTATTTGCATTTCTCTAATAATTAGTGATGTTGAACATATTTTGATGTGCCTATTGGCCATCTGTCTGTCTTCTTTGGAGAAATGTCTATTTTGGTCTTCTGCCCTTTTTGTGTGTGTGTGTGTGTGTGTGTGTGTGTGTGTGTGTGTGTGTGTGTGGTACGCGGGCCTCTCACTGTTGTGGCCTCTCCCCTTGCAGAGCACAGGCTCTGGACGCGCAGGCTCAGCGGCCATGGCCCACGGGCCCAGCCGCTCCGCGGCATGTGGGAGGGACCTTCCTGGACCGGGGCATGAACCCATGTCTCCTGCATCGGCAGGCTGACTCTCAACTACTGCGCCACCAGGGAAGCCCATTCTGCCCATTTTTTGATTAGGTTGTTTGTTTTTTGATATTGAGTTGTATGAGCTGTTTTTATATTTTGGATATTAACCCCTCGTCAGTTGCATCATGTACAAATATTTTCTCCCATTCTGCAGATTGTCTTTTCATTTTGTTGATGATTTCCTTTGCTTTTAAGTTTGATTAGGTCCCATTTGTTTATTTTTGCTTTTATTCCTTCGGCCTTGGGAGACTGAGCTAAGAAAATACTGCTATGATTTATGTCCAAGAATGTTTTGCCTCCATCCAGTATGTTTTTCATCTCACATGTTCTAGGTTTTCACCTGTAGAAGTCCAATTTGGATCTTTTATATCTTTTTTATATCCAACATTCTAAACATACAGAATATAGTTTATAATAACGGTTTTAATGTCCTCTGATAATTCCAACATCTATGTCAGTTCTGGGTTGGTTGTGATTGAATGGTTACCTCATTATGGGTCATGTTTCCATGACTTTTAATCTTTGATTTGATGCCAGACATTGTACACTTTACCTTCTTGGATATTTATGTATTGTTATGAATCCTCTTGCTTTGTTCTGAGATGAAGTTAAATTAGTTGAGAACATTTTGAGCCTTCTGGGTATTGCATTTATGATTTATTGGGCAGGTCCAGAGCAGTGTCCAGTCTAGGGCTACCTATTCTTCACTGCTGAGTCAAAACCTCCCTAGTAATCTACCAAGTGCCCTGTGAATTTTAAGTTTTTCCAATCTGGCTGATGGGAACAGATACTATTTTTCCCAACTCCATGTGAATATTGGGCCCTGGTCCCTTTAATCCTTTCAGATGGTTCTTTCCCTAGTTTTGGGTAGTTCTCTCACATACATCTGATCAGTGCTCAGCTAGATATTCTGAGAGGGCTCTCTGCAAATCTCCAGGGTTCTCTTTCTTGCAACTTTCTCTTCTCTGGTACTCTATCCTATCAACTCTAGCTCCCTGGGTCTCCCTGGGCCCTCAGCTCTCAAATCAGGGAGTCCATTGGGTTATGCCTCAGTTCCCCATCCCTGTACCAGGGCTTACAATCTTATTTTTCTCAAGGTAGTAAGCTAAGGCAATGATAAGACTCACCTCCTTTGTTTTCTGTCACTCAGGAATCACTGTCCTTTGCCTGATATCTCATCTTTTGAAAACTGTTGTTTCATATATTCTGTCTGTTTCTCTTTAGGTTGTTTCAGGTAGGAGGGTAAATCCAGTCTGCCTGTTACTCCATATTGGCTGGAAGCAGAAATACCCAAAGAAAATTTTATTGTGCCTTTACTTTTTTTTTTTGGTGGTACGCGGGCCTCTCACTGCTGTGGCCCCTCCCATTGCGGAGCACAGGCTCCAGACGCGCAGGCTCAGTGGCCATGGCTCACGGGCCCAGCCGCTCTGCGGCATGTGGGATCTTTCCAGACCGGGGCACGAACCCGTGTCCCCTGCATTGGCAGGCAGACTCTCAACCACTGTGCCACCAGGGAAGCCCTATTGTGCCTTTACTTTTTTGATCAATATTTTCCTGTTTATTTTCTACTTTCGAGTGCTTTTTAATTCAATCTGGGATCATAGACCCAGCTTTCTGAAATATAATATTGTAAATCTTATAACTCTTCTAAAGAGTTTTTCTTCTGCATTCAACTTTGTAATCACATATAGAGAAACTATGTATATTGATCTATATGTTAATTACTTTTTATATTACAAATACTCCTTAACTTTCACGTTCTCAGTTCCTAATTTTAATTAATCTTTTGATCCGTTGGTTAATACTTTAATTTTCATAGAGGCACATAAATGATAAGGTTTTTAAAAAAATCTTTGCATGTGGAAGAATATCTTTCTATTACCTTCAAACAAAAATAATAATTTGACAAAGAATTCTTGTCAACTCTTTTCTCCTTATGATTCTATAGACACTAGTTTATTGTCTTCTGGTAAGTACCTTTACAGCAAGCAAAGTGTACCAAGTTTACCTGCAAACTCAGAGAGAGCTGAGATTACAATCTTGGTATATCTGGCAAGGTAGAATTTATGTCAAAATTATTGTTAAGAATAATGGTGGAAATGGTGCAAATGGTGACTTTTTCTTTGACCCATGTGTTTAAAAGTGTGTTGTTTATTTTCCAAATATTTCAGGTTTTCTCTGTTAGATTATTGATTTCTAGTTTAATTCTGTTGTTGTCAGAGGACATACTTTTTATTATTTCAGTCCTTTTAAATTTGAGACTTGGGCCACTTTCTTGGAGTCTATGCCATGTAGTCTTGAAAAGAATGTGTATTTTGTAGTTATTAGGTGTAATATTAGGTTTTTCTTTGTGATCCAATCAGAAAATATTTTATTTCAGTAGATGAGTTTTTATATATTGCTATAATTTTTATTCTTAGCTTTCTTGTATTGTTACATTTATTTTTTATCTTTGATCTTACATTGGTTCTTTTAATATTTAGAACAATGTATAGTTTATTCTAGTGTCATCATTTTACTAATATCTTTGTATAATTCTCTAGTCCCTTTTTAGGTTCTGCTATTTGGTTTGCCAGCTTTAAATGTCATCTTCGACTCCCATTTATTACCTATAAGGAAATCAACAACTTATTCAATTTTACCCTTTCTCTTGCCTTTCTCTTTCAGTTTTATTTATTTAATTATTATTATTTTTTATATCTTTATTGGAGTATAATTGCTTTACAATGGTGTGTTAGTTTCTGCTTTATAACAAAGTGAATCAGTTATACATATACATATGTTCCCATATCTCTTCCCTCTTGCGTCTCCCTCCCTCCCACCCTCCCTATCCCACCCCTCTAGGTGGTCACAAAGCACCGAGCTGATCTCCCTGTGCTATGCGGCTGCTTCCCACTAGCTATCTACCTTACGTTTGGTAGTGTATATATGTCCATGCCACTCGGTCACAGCTTACCCTTCCCCCTCCCCATATCCTCAAGTCCATTCTCTAGTAGGTCTGTGTCTTTATTCCTGTCTTACCCCTAGGTTCTTCATGACATTTTTTTTTCTTAAATTCCATATATATGTGTTAGCATACGGTATTTGTCTTTCTCTTTCTGACTTACTTTACTCTGTATGACAGACTCTAGGTCCATCCACCTCATTACAAATAGCTCAGTTTTGTTTCTTTTTATGGCTGAGTAATATTCCATTGTATATATGTGCCACATCTTTATCCATTCATCCGGTGATGGACACGTAGGTTGTTTCCATCTCCGGGCTATTTTAAATAGAGCTGCAATGAACATTTTGGTACATGACTCTTTTTGAATTATGGTTTTCTCAGGGTATATGCCCAGTAGTGGGATTGCTGGGTCATATGGTAGTTCAATTTGTAGTTTTTTTAAGGAACCTCCATACTGTTCTCCATAGTGGCTGTACCAATTCACATTCCCACCAGCAGTGCAGAAGTGTTCCCTTTTCTCCACACCCTCTCCATCATTTATTGTTTCTAGATTTTTTGATGATGGCCATTCTGACTGGTGTGAGATGATATCTCATTGTAGTTTTGATTTGCATCTCTCTAAAGATTAATGATGTTGAGCATTCTTTCATGTGTTTGTTGGCAGTCTGTATATCTTCTTTGGAGAAATGTCTATTTAGGTCTTCTGCCCATTTTTGGATTGGGTTGTTTGTTTTTTTGATATTGAGCTGTATGTTCTGCTTGTAAATTTTGGAGATTAATCCTTTGTCAGTTGCTTCATTTGCAAATATTTTCTCCCATTCTGAGGGTTGTCTTTTGGTCTTGTTTATGGTTTCCTTTGCTGTGCAAAAGCTTTGAAGTTTCATTAGGTCCCATTTGTTTGTTTTTGTTTTTATTTCCATTTCTCTAGGAGGTGGGTCAAAAAGGATCTTTCTGTGATTTATGTCATAGAGTGTTCTGCCTATGTTTTCCTCTAAGAGTTTCATAGTTTCTGGCCTTACATTTAGGTCTTTAATCCATTTTGAGCTTATTTTTGTGTGTGGTGTTAGAGAAGAATCAACATTGTGAAAATGACTCTACTACCCAAAGCAATCTACAGATTCAGTGCAATCCCTATCAAACTACCACTGGCATTTTTCACAGAACTAGAACAAAAAATTTCACAATTTATATGGAAACACAAAAGACCCCGAATAGCCAAAGCAATCTTGAGAAAGAAAAATGGAGCTGGAGGAATCAGGCTCCCTGACTTCAGACTATACTACAAAGCTACAGTAATCAAGACAGTATGGTAGTGGCACAAAAACCAGAAATATAGATCAATGGAACAGGATAGAAAGCCCAGAAATAAACCCATGCACATATGGTCACGTTATGTTTGATAAAGGAGGCAGGAATGTACAGTGGAGAAAGGACAGCCTCTTCAATAAGTGGTGCTGGGAAGGCTGGACAGCTACATGTAAAAGAATGAGATTAGATCACTCTGTAACACCATACACAAAAATAAGCTCAAAATGGATTAAAGACCTAAATGTAAGGCCAGACACTATCAAACTCTTAGAGGAAAATATAGGCAGAACACTCTATGACATAAACCCCAGTTTTATTTTTAGTTCTATTATTTCTACTTTGTCAGAGCTTATAATATGTAATGCTGTTCTTCTATCCTTGTCCACAAGTTTGTTTTTGTCAGATCTATAATAATATATTCTGTGCTAACCACTTGTCCATTTCTAAAGTGTTCTCAATTATCTCTTAGTTGGAGGAATTCATTCTTTAATAGATTTCTCAGGATTCTTTGGATTTTTGCCCATATATTAAAACCATTCCTACAATTTTGATAATAGCAAAGCAGTTCAACTGATATAAAATCCTTGTCTCATACTTGCCCTTCCTTGAGTTTCTAGAAAATGTTACCCCACTGTATACTTGTTTTGTATGTTGCTGTTGATAAATTTAATGTTACCCTGATCTTCTTTCTTTTTTTTTTTATACATTTATTTACTTTATTTATTTATTTTTGGCTGCGTTGGGTCTTCATTGCTGCACGCAGGCTTTCTGTAGTTGCGGTGAGCAGGGGCTAATCTTCGTTGCATTTTGTGGGCTTCTCATTGCGGTGGCTTCTTTTGTTGCGGAACACGGGCTCTAGGTGCCTTGGCTTCAGTAGTTGTGACACATGGGCTCAGTAGTTGTGGCACACAGGCTTAGTTGCTCCCCGGCATGTGGGATCTTCCCAGACCAGGTTTCTGGAAGTCTGAAAGATTTTTATTATCACTATTATTATTTAAAATCTAAGACTTTTTTACTAGATATGTCTCAAAAGTGACCAAACTGGGTCAGGTTCCCAGATGCACAGTAGGGTACACTCAGGCCTTTTATTTCAGAGTTTATTTTAATTATAGATTTAAATTGACATTCCATTGTGTTTCTTTTTCAGGGACTCCAATTACAGATATTATTAAACCTTGTTTGCATATCTTTTGCTTCTTTCAATTCCTTTCTGATCATTTTTACTTCTTTTTTCCCCTTATTTTGAATTAATTAGGTTTTCTCTTTTCATTTTCATTCTCTATATGCTTTCATATACTTCTAGTTATATATAATGGCCCTTCATTTCTGAGATTTTGTTTTTTCTTTCAGTTTCTTCCCCTAGTTTGGTGTCTGAGTTTTTAAATGTTTAATTCATGGTAACTTTTTTTAATATCAGCATTTGCTGATTTAGTTATGTTTAATTCATGCTGAAATATTATGTAAATATTTTCTTCTGCTTTGTGACTTTTTTCCCATATGGGAGAATATTTTCATTTGTCAAAATTTTGAATTCTCATTTGCTATTTTTTAAAACTTCTGTGGTAATTTTGTTTAGATGCTGAGCTCTTTTTGTCATGTTTATGTATGTTAGCTTTTCCTGGACTCACAATAGCAGGTGATCTGTGGGGGTGGGATTTGGACAGTTTAATTTATTTCTTAGTTCAAGAGCCCCTTCTTATGTTGCTCCAGTGAAGTACAGTTTCTTTAGTAAATGCTGCTACTTTCTTTCTGGTCCACCTTCTTATGATTCTATGATAGATACTATGGCATTATGGGAGGACCATGATCTTTTGCCTCTGCCTCCTTTCCCTTTACCATCCATCTTCCAGAAGACACCTGTTCTTCAACTGCCTCTCTCAGAATTGGCACCTGCCCGGGACTGCCACTCTGGTCCTGCACATTTTCCAAGCCACTTCCTTATGACTCCCTGGTAGACAGTCATCCAGTCCACCAGGTACCAGATCTTTGGTCACTCAGGGTGGGGCCCTCTTTCTGGGTTTATTTAATCAGATATGATCTAAGTCCCTTCCCCTCTTGTACCCTGCACCCTTTTTGGCATGATCCCAGCCTGACTCTTCCCTAGGGTGGGCACTGGCACTGACCCTTCAGGTCTTAGATGGTTATTTCCTCATGTCCATCCAGGTTTAAATATGTTCTCTCTCCTGCTTATGTTGTAGGCTTGGGTGTTGGGTGACTTTACTTTCTTTCCTTTTCAGTACATTTTTTAAGGGAAGCGGGTGGAGAGATTCAAATGTAGATGGCCACCATTATTCTATGGAAATCTGGAAATTCACATGTTCTTCAACTTTTGCTCCAGTGTAAGAAAAACAGCACTAGAAACTGGAGATGGAGCATTACAAAAATGGCTTATGAAATAAAGATGGTAGGGAACACCAACCAGTAGCCCTGCATTCAAAGTCTATTTGTGTAGTCACTGCAGTCAAGTAGATATACATATATATATATTTTTAAGTTAAAGCAAAATGTTTCCTACTGTATAGCACAGGGAATTATACATACTATTTTGTAATAACCTGAACTGGAATATATATATATATATATATATATATATATATATATATATATATATGACTGAATCACTGTGCTGTATACCTGAAACTAACATGATATTGTAAATCAACTACACTTCAATTTAAAAAAAAAGGAAAAAAATGTTTAAGGAATGATGTTATTTTTTTGATTCCCTACTTTACCCTTGTTGACAAAGGAGCTTCTACTATGTCCATAGTTATGTAGTGCTCTGAGGGTTGTTTCAGACATTTTCTGTCTGGCTGCATCACATTCTTGAATGTGACACATCTGTCTAGTTTCTTCTGTTTCCTCCCAGGTTGGTCTGGTGTTTGCTGTCTGGAGGGACATAGAGAAGGAAGAAACTGGCAGTGAGAGAGGAAGGGCATGATGGGCTACCTCTGGAAGACAGCTAAGAGGAGATCACTGCCCACTTTTGGTTTAGTGCAGCTCCTGAGTTCTATAGCTAGAGGCAGACAAAGTGAATCCATCTTTTTCGATTTCCTTTCGGACTGGGTTTTGATTCCTATGTTAGAATCCAAGAATATGTTGTTAATCTCTTCAGCATTGACATTAGTGAAAATCCCCTCAAGACTTTGGCATCTAGTCTTCTCTTTAGTTTCCAATACTGTTGCCAGTTTTCATCTTTTTGTAATTCTTCACAGATATTATAATGGAAATTGGAAAAAAGGCACATTAGGTTCTGCTGATTTGCCCTGATACTAACCCAGAAGTTCTACCAATTATTTTTTATTGATGAATAGGAAAAGATTGTAATAAGGGCATGATTCAGTTATTAATAATATTACATATTTCTCAAGCAGCCTACTTTAAACATTTAATGATTCCTTAATAAAAATGTACATGAAAAATTTCTCTCCTCATATAAAACTCTTACATCAGATCAATTTAAGTTACGTATTTCCTCACCAAATTTAGTCAAAAGTTTATAATTTCCATGGCTAAACACTTTATTCATGGTAATGTTTGCATGTTAAAATGGCTTTTGAAGGAGCATGGAATTCACACAAACCCAATGTCACCTTCACCCACATAACAAAGAAAATAAGTCCTGTGGGGAATTTCACTAGTGTAATGGTTGAAAATGTGAAGTCTGTGGTTAGATCTGGTTCAAATCCTGCCTCTTCCCTTTATTACTTGTATGATCTTGGGAAAGTTACTTTACAACTCTTAAGTATCAGTTTCCTCATGCGTAGAATGTAACATTAGTGATGCCCACCTCATAGGCACTTGTGTGAAGATGTACTGAAAGAATATGTATGAGACACTTAGCACAGTGCCTGGAACATAGTAGCAACTCAGTAGCGTGAGGGGAAGATGATAAGGATGATGATGATGATGGTGCTTACAAAAGGTAAACAGGGTGGATGTTACTCTGTGGGTGTTTCTTGAATTTTTTAGTCAGTAACTTTTTTTTTTCAAAATTTCATCTCAGGAAATATTGCCATGGCTACTTCTGTTTCTAAAAATTTGATACTACCTTCCAGGGTGTGTCTTTTTTTATGACAGATGGTCAGCAGCTAGTGGTAAAAGAAGTGCGGAGTATCATAGTACTTCATTTATTTATGGGAAATGTTTTACTGCCCCACCCTTCCACTAGTTGGAAAATGAAAGTCAAAAACTGGAAACTCTATTTATAAATGGACAGTGCTGTGATCTCAG